>NC_048227.1:47899169-48038047 GCF_002007445.2 Ailuropoda melanoleuca
CTCTCCCACTCCCCCTGCTTGTGTTCCCTCTCTCGCTGGCTGTCTCTATCTCTGTCGAATAAATAAATAAAATCTTAAAAAAAAATAAAATAAAATAAAAATAAAAAATAAAAAAATAAAAAATAATAATAAACAAATAAATAACAAAAAACAGCAGACACTAGGAAATGGGGAGAATCTAATATCCATAATTACCACATTAGAATCAAATGTCCAGTTTTCAACAAAAAAATAACAAGACATAAAAAGAAACAGAGGAATATGGCCCATTCAAAGGGAAAAGATAAACAGAAATTGTCCCTGAAAAAAGATCTGACAGCAGATCTACTAAACAAAAACTTTAAAACAACCATCTTAAAGATGTGCATTGAACTAAAGGGAGATGTGAAGAAAGTCAACAAAATTATGTGGGAACATATCAGAAATATCAATGAAGAGGTAGAAAACATAACAAAAAACAAAAAGAAACTCTGGGGTTAAAAAATAGAATAACTGAGGGGCGCCTGGGTGGCACAGCAGTTAAGCGTCTGCCTTCGGCTCATGGCGTGATCCCGGCATTATGGGATCGAGCCACACATCAGGCTCCTCTGCTATGAGCCTGCTTCTTCCTCTCCCACTCCCCCTGCTTGTGCTCCCTCTCTCGCTGGCTGTCTCTATCTCTGTCAAATAAATAAATAAAATCTTATAAAAAAATAGAATAACTGAGATGAAAAATTCACTGCAAGGATTCAAAAGATAGATTTGAACCAGCAGAAGAATCTGTGAAGTTGAAGACAGGACTATGGAAATTATTCAATCTGAAGAACAGAAAAAAAAAAAAAAAAGATGGATGAAATGGCAACAGAGTGTTAGTGACCTGTGGGATACCACCAAGCAGACCAACACACACATTGTATAAATTCCAGACAGAGAAGAGAGAGAGAGGGGGGCAGAGAGAATATTTGAAGAAATAAAGGCTGAAAACTTCCCAAATTTGATTTAAAAAAAACATGAATATAAACATCCAAGGAACTCTATGAACTCCAAGTAAGATGAATTCCAAGACAGCCACACTGAGACGCATTATAATGCAACTTTCTAAAGATAAAGAATCTTGAAAGCAGCATGAGATACAACGAATCTTTAATAAGATTATCAGCAGATTTCTCATTTTCTCACCAGAAACTTTGGAGGTTAGAGAGAGTGCAACAATGCATTCAAAATCCTAAAAGGAATAAAAAAATAAAAATAAAAATAAAAATAAAAATAACCTGTCAACCAAGAATTTTATATTTGGCAAAACTGTCCTTCAACAGTGAGGGAGAGATTAAACAAAAGCTGATGGAATTCATTATCACCAGACCTGCCCTGAAAGAAATGCCCAGGGGAGTTCTGGAAAATGAAATGGAAGAACACTAGACAGTAACTTGAAGTCATATGGAGAACTAAAGAGCTCAATAAAGTTAATACATGAGCAATTAAAAAGCTAGTATTATTTTAAGTATGGTTTGTAACTCAAGATTTGGTTTTCTACATGACTTAGGAGACTAATAGATTTTAAAAATTATTAATTTAAATACTAGTACTACTGTAACTTTAGTTTGTAACATCAAATTTTGTTTCTTACATAATTTAAGAGACACATTTTAAAAAATTATTAGTTTATGTTCTGGGGCACAATAATAATGTAATAATAATGTAATTTTTGGAAAATCAACAACTGAAAGGAATGGAGACAGAGCTAATTTTTGTATGTTATCAAAGTTAAGCTGCTATAAATTCAAATCTGTGTTACAACTTTAGGATACCAAATGTAATCTCCATGGTAACCACCAAGAAAATAGCTATAAAATATACACAAAAGGAAATGAGGAAGGAATTTAAACATTTCATTACAAAAAAAAAATCAACTAAATGCAAAAGAAGGGAGCAATGAAGAAAGTGAAGGGGGGAAATAACTACAAGGCATATGATAAATAACAAAATAATAGAAATAAGTCCCTTACAGTCAGTAATTACTTTAAATTACAGATGACCCTTAAACAACATGAGTCTGAACTGCAGATATCCATTTACACATGGATTTTTTTTCCAGTAAATACAGTACAGTACTGTAAATGTATTTTCACTTTCTTATAATTTTCACAACAACATTTTCTTTTTTCTAACTTACTTTCAGTATACAGTACATAATGCACACAACATATAAAATATATGTTAACTGTTTATGTTATCAATAAGACTTTAGTCAACAGCAGGCTATAAATAGCTGAGTTTCTGGGGAGTTGAAAGTTATGCATGGATTTTTGACTATTCAGGGGGGTTAGTAACCCTAAACCCACATTGTTTAAAGGTCAACTGTACTCTCTCCAATCAAACTTGAATTAAATTCTCCTATCAAAAGACAGATATTGGCAACATGGATAAAAACACATGACCCAACTATATGCTATCTTCAAGAGACGCACTTTGTATCCAAAGACACAGATACACTGAAAAGGGAAAGGATGGAGAAAGATATTCCACGCAAATAGTAATGAAAAGAGCAAGGGTGGTTATACGGATATCAGACAAAGCAGATTTTAAATCAAAAAAGGTTATAAGAGATAAGAAGGACATTGTTAATAAAAAGGTCAATACAGCAAAAAGATATAACAATTATAAAATTTGCATACCTAATGATAAACCATCAAAATATATGAAACAAAACCTACCAGAATTGAAAGGAGAAAGAGACAGTTCTACAATAATAGTTGGAGACTTCAAGATCTCACTCTCAATAATGGATAGAAAAACTGGACAGAAGATAAGTAAGTAAATAAAGGGCTTAACATAACTAACCAACTAGATCTAGCAGACATGTATAGAACACTCTATCAACAACAATATTTAACTCCTTCTTCTCAAGTTCTCATGGGTCATTTCCAGGATAGACCATATATCAGGCCACATATGAAGTCTCAAGAGAGTTTAAAAGGTAGATATTATACAAAGGATCTCCTCTGAACACAACAGGATGAAATCAGAAATCAATAACAGAAAACTGGAAAATTCACAAATTTGTGGAAATTAAACAACACATTCTTTAAAAAACCAATGAATCAAAGAAGAAATCACATGGGAAACCAGAAAATATTTAGAAATGAATGAAAAAAAAAAAACCCATACCAAAACTTGTAGGACACAGCAAAAGCAGTGCTAAGGGGAAAATTTATAGCTATAGCTATATTTATTTGTTTGTTTATTAATATAAACAGTTATAAATCTATAGCTATACCCCTGCTAAGGTGGAAACTTATAGCTTACATTAAAAAACAAGAAAGATCTCATATCAACAACCTAACTGCACAATGTAAGGAACTCAAAAAAGAAGAACAAATTAAACCCAAAGATGGAAGGGAGGAAGGAAATAATAAAGATTAGAGCAGAGATCAATGAAATATAGAATAAAAAAATAGGGGCGCCTGGGTGACACAGCGGTTAAGCGTCTGCCTTCGGCTCAGGGCGTGATCCTGGCGTTCTGGGATCGAGCCCCACATCAGGCTCTTCCGCTATGAGCCTGCTTCTTCCTCTCCCACTCCCCCTGCTTGTGTTCCCTCTCTCGCTGGCTGTCTCTATCTCTCTGTCAAATAAATAAATAAAATCTTTAAAAAACAAAAAAAGAATAAAAAAACAATACAGAAATCAATGAAGCCAAAAGTTTGTTCTTTGAAAAGATCCACAAAATTGACAAACCTTCAGCAAGATGATTAGGAAAAAAAGAGAAGACAAAATTACTATTACCAAGTCCTACAGAAATAAAAATGATTGTGAGAGTACTATGAAAAACTGTATGCCAATAAATTGGATCACCTACATGAAATGGACAAATTCCTAGAAACACAAATCATGCAGAAAGAAAATCTGAATAGACCTATAACTAGTTAGGAGAATGAATCTCTAGTAAAAAACCTGATGTCCTCACTGGTGAATTCTAGCAAACATATAAAGAATTAATACCAATCTTTCTCAAACTTTTCCAAAAGAATGAAGACGAGGGAATACTTTCTAACTCATTCTATGAAGCCAGCATTGCCCTGATAGCAAAGCCCCAAAGACGCAACAAGAAAATGGAGAACAATACCTCTTATGAACACTGATTGAAAAATCCTTGACAAAATACTAGCAAACTAAATCAGCAGCATACTAAAAGGATCATACGCGATGATCAAGTTGAGATTTATTCCTGGAAGGCAAGGATGGTTCAACATACCAAAAAATCAGTCAATGTAATACATTACGTTAACAGAATGAAGGAAGGAAAAAAAAAACACATTATCAGCTCAACTGATGCAGAAAAAGTACCCAAGAAAATTCAACATCTTTTCATGATATGAACATTCAACAAACTATTACTAGAAGGAAGAATACCTCAACAACAAACATAATCATTTGTTCTACCACAATGATATGCCATAGGTACTTTAATGGAGAGATAAGGCACTTGCACATAAAATTTTATGAAGCCTGCAGAAAGCAGGGTGATAGCATGCTTCCTTCAGTAACTTTGTGTCCAGCTTGCCTAACTAATTATTTGGCCTATTTCTAATCTACCCCAGACCCAAAGGCCTACAGATTCCCTCATCCAAACATAACTGCATACAAAATTGCACGTGAGGTGAAAAGCCCACACTGCGAAAAGGGGAGCCTTCTTTGACTTCCTCATACTATACCACATCTGCAGAACACGCACATGTATGGTACATTTCCTAATAAGGCATGCTGATTAAAATTATTTTTGTGGCCCATTCCCTATCCCTAGGTAATCAACAACCAAATCATCCACATTAGTGTTCACACCTTTCTTTTGGCCTTCTTAAGAATATGGCTATCTTTTCTTCCCCCAAAAAAATAGATCAAAGAATAAAAATGCAGTATATTTCCTATTTCTGAGGTGAGATAGACCAAAGGTAGTCCTTAGCTCTACCTGTACGGATCTTGAAAAGGTGGCAACGAAGCCATTCTTTTGACCATGGCCAAACTATTATTTAAAAGCCATTGGGAATACATAAATACACATTTTTATAATTGTATTTCTTAAAAAACACACAAAAGCACAACTATGTTTAGTTCACTCTTTTTTTTCACTTTTAAGCTTAAGTTTATGAAAATTATGTGTACAGAAAAAATTTTTGTTCTGCATATATAATAAGGTATTCATCTCTATTACAAGATACTTTGAATATGTCAGCAGAAGTTTTCACTTAAAAGCAAAGATCACTGTGGCATTCATTATTTTAAAAAAGACTTTCTATTAAGAAAGCTTATCCTTTGTTATGCTTCAGTGATTAAAGAAAGCACCCCTAATGAGCAGTATATTGACAGTAACCAAATGACATTTGAGCACAAATGTGTTAACTGAGTTACTGATCTTTCGAAACAAACAAAAAATATTAAACAAATTTGTGAACAAGTGTTCAGGATAATTAGTATTCATTTCTACATATTCAAGGGTCTTTGAAGTTCTGATGGCCATATCACTCCTAAGATAGAAAATCCTCTTTAAAGAGAGAAAGTCTTAAAATGCTAATTGTCAAGGGAGGTTGCATAGGATTTACAAAGCACTTCAAAAACACTGAATGTAATTGTATTAAACTTCAGACTTCCACCCTAATTACAAAACAATATCTTTCAGAAACCATAGCCTCTCTTAAAAGACAAAGAGGAATTTTCATGAGTAGGGTTTAACATCTTAAAAAATTAATTTCCTTCAGTACTTCTCTATTGTTGACTAAGGTAATCTTCTGCCTGTTCTCGCCCATTATAACCATTAATCCTTATTGAGTGCTACTATTCCTGAAAAGCATATTCCAAAAACCTGCTAAGCCTGTGACCACAAGAAAAACTGTCTAATGCAGTTCAGAAAGGTTACACTCATCCAGTCCCTCCAAAGGAAAACAGCAACTCCCAATATCAAATTACTTGTTTGTTACTGTTCGTGGTCAATTTGTTTTTTATCCTGTTTTGATAAAAATGCAAAAAACTTTCCTGTAGAATTTAGGGAGCTGGGAAAACAAGTGCCAAACTTCACTTCCAACCCAACTCTCCAGCTTTGACATTGGGGCATATCAAACTGAGCCTTCCCACCCCATACACTCACTCCCCATGCCTGCATTTAGTATCCCTCTACCCTCTGGTCTCTACCTAGGAAAAAAACAGGATTACTGTTTACTAAAAGAGCTAGACAGAGTATTCTTTAAGGTAGTTAATATCAATTGTAGTGTTACCCAAGATAAGGAAAGTCCAAGTTTAAGAACACCAAAGGTTATTCCTTTTCAAGAAGTAATGTCAAATTTTTGTTAATGATAGGAGCCACATAAATCTCTCAAGCAACCCAAAGTTTCTCCCAAGAAAGACATCAAAACTGAGATGCTAGTAATATTTGATTCCAAATACTTTAGGATCCCAGCTACTCCTGAGGAAATGATTCTAACTCCACCCTGTACGCTCTGTTTCCACTCTTACCTCCACCAGATTTTAACTTGATTCTCCTCTCTGTAAAGCTACAGGATCCTACAGGAGAAAAAATTCATTGGTTTTTCAGAGTATGTTTAGATTTATAAAAAGAAATTAGAAATAAGTAGAAATTAGAACTACTTGGGTTTTTATCACATCTGTGGAGAAACATAAATCCTGGGAAGATGGAGAACTAAAAACACAGGGAATAAGGATAAGGATCAAGGGAGAGAATACGATGAGTTAGGGAGGAGGAAGCAGTCCTGTGGCCCCTCTGGGAAGGCTGAGGTAGAGAGCACAGTGCCCCCTACATGTTCATCCTTTTACCTACCTGGAACTGACCTATGCTTTGCAGTAAGAAGCTATTTACACTTTCAGTGGTGTCATATATGCACTGAATTCCACTGTTGTTCACATAAGGCTTCAACATGATGGCCTCCTTGACTGTGGACCATTGGGCAGCAAGGAGTATTTCCAGGTAAGAGTATAAACAGTTGAGGGCAATAGTTTTTGTCATTTTTTTCTTGCTGTATAACAGGGCCTGGAACATAGAGTCACTCAATAAACATTTGCTGGGTGAAAGTTGAATCACTTTACCTACAGACTACCCAGTAGGAGAATCACAGCTTTTCGGTGGCAGATTACAGATTAGAAACTCCTGATGTCCAGGGTGCCTGACTGGCTCAGCTGGAAGAGCATGCAACTCTTGATCTTGGGGTTGTGAGTTTGAGCTCCACATAGGTTGTAGAGATTACTAAAATAAATGAATAAACTTTAAAAAAAATGAAACTCTTAAAGTCCAACCCTGTTATGCTTTTCAAACAATATCAGACACTAGTAAGGAGTTAGGAGTTTAGGGTGTAATTAAGTACATATTCAATCCCTTAAAACTTCAAATGCTAGGGGACAAGCAAGCAACCTGAGAACACATTCTGAGAGAGGGATGAAAATAATTACTTTCACTTTTAAAAAGAAGAGTTTAATTTTTTAAGTTTAATTCATATAAGTCCTAATTTAATTGTTTTAAAGTCAGGCTGATTATAAGTAAGATCTAGGGAAAAGACGCTTTGTGGTACTTCATGCTTTTCCAGAATATTTGTTTTAAGCCAAATCTTCCTGGGCCCTGGGGAAGGAGACATGAACTTACACAGTAGAGGGCTTACTACTCTACAGGTAATATTCATATATAATGTTTTGTGAATAAATAATATTTTTATAAGTTTCAAAAATCAAAATATTTTATTTTTTTAAAGACTTATTTATTTATTTTACAGAGAGAAAATGGGGGGAGGGGAAAAGAGAGAGGTAGAGAGAATCTCAAGCAGACTCCATGCTGAGCATGGAGCCCAAATTGGGGCTCAATCTCATGACCATTGATCTCATTATCAGCACATGAGCCAAAACCGAGAGATGGGCACTTAACCAACTGCACCACCCAGGCACTCCAAAATAATATTTTTTAAAAGTAATAAAATCCAAAACCTATTCATGATTTTTAAAAAACTCACATTGAGCTGGGAGTAAAAGGGAACTTCCTCAACTTAATAAAGAATCTTACTATACTGCACAACTGAAATTAATATAGCACTGTATATTAACTAACTGGAATTAAAAGAAAGACTTAAAATAAATAAATAAATAAATAAATAAATAAATACTCTTTGAATTAAAAAAGAAAAAGAAGGAGAGGCAAACCAAGAAACAGGCTCTTAATACAGAGAACAAACTACTGTATACCAGAGCAGAGAGGAGTGGGGAGATGGGCTAAATATGTGGTAGGGATTAAGGAGTGTACTTGTGATGAGCACCAGGTGTTGTATGGAAGTGTTGAATCACTATATTGTACACCTGAAACTAATATGACACTGTATGTTAACTAACTGGAATTTAAATTAAAACTTTTAAAAAAATAATATCTAAAAAATACCTAGAGCCAACATCACATTTAATGGTGAGAAACTAGAAACTTTCCCAATAAGATCAGGAACAAGACTAGGGTGTTCCCTCTCATCACTGCTTTTCAATATCACACTGGAAGTCTAGTCAATACAATAAGACAAGAAAAAGGAAATTAAAGATATACATATTAGCAAAGAAAACACGAAACTGTCTTTATTCACAGATGACATGATCATCTTTGTAGAAATCCAAAAGAATTGACAAAACACATTGGAAACTAATAACCAAGTACAGCAAGGTTTCAGGATACAACCCTGCAAGTTAAAATACAAAAATGAGTCACTTGCTGTATAGTAGCAATGGACAAGTAGAATTTTAAATTTAAAACACATCATTTATGTTAGCACTCCAAAAAATGAAATACTAATCAGACATAATATGTATTACACTATATAAGGGAAAGTATAAAACTCTGATGAAAGAAATCAAAGAACTAAATTAATAGAGACCTATTCCATGTTCATGGACAGGAAGACTCAATATTATTGCCAAGATGTCAGTTCTTTGCAACTTGAGTGTAATCCCAATGAAAATGCTAGCAAGGTATTTTGAGGATATCAACAAATTCATTATAAAGTTTATACAAAAAAGCAAAAGACCAAGAATAGCCAACATAATATTGAAAGAGAAGAACAAAACTAGAAGATTGACACTACTTGACTTTAAGACTTGCTATAAAGCTACAATAATTAAGACAGTGCAGTATTAGTGAAAGAACAAATACATCAAATGTGATACAACAGAAAACCCAGGAATAAACCCAGTCAACTGATCTTTCACAAAGAAACAAAGACAGTATAGTGAAGAAAATAAGTCTTTTCAACAAATGGTACTGGACTGAACATCCACTTGAAATTGATCAATCAATCAATCAACCTAGACACAGACCTTATACCATTAAAAAATTAACTCAAAATGGATCACAGACCTAAACGTAAAAAATAAAATTATAAAACTCTAGAAGAGAAGAAAATCTAGATCACCATGCACATGGCAATAACTTTTTAGATACAACGCCAAAGTCACAATCTATGAAAGAAAGGTGAAGGTGAAGCTGGATTTCATTAAAATTAAAAATGTTCTACTGTAAAAAACACTATCAAGAGAATGAAAAGACAAGCCACAGACTAGGAGGGAATATTTGCACAAGACTTATCTAATCATGGGATGCCTGGGTGGCACAGTCGTTAAGCTTCTGCCTTCGGCTCAGGGCATGATCCCGGAGTTCTGGGATCGAGCCCCACATCAGGCTTCTCCACTGGGAGCCTGCTTCTTCCTCTCCCACTCCCCCTGCTTGTGTTCCCTCTCTCGCTGGCTCTCTCTCTTTCTGTCAAATAAATAAATAAAATCTTAAAAAAAAAGACATATCTAATCAAAAAACGTTAGCCAAAATACACAAAGAACTCTTGAAATTCAACAATAAGAAAATAAGCAACCCAATTAAAAAATGGGCCAAAGACTTTAACAAAACCGACCTCACCAAAGAAGATATATAGCTTGTAAACAGTCAAGAAAAAGATGACTCATGTTATATATCATCAGGGAAATGCAAATTAAAACAATGAGATACCACTACATACCCTTTAGAATGGCCAAAACCCACAATACTGACTTCAAGTACTGTCAAGGATATGAAGCGGTAGAAACTCTAATTCAATACTGGTAGAAATATAAAATGGTACAGCCACTCTGAAAAATAGTTTGGTGGTTTCTTACAAAACTAAACATACTCTTACCACATGATTCAGCAATCTCACTTCTTGGTATTTACTCCAAGAAACTCAAAACCTATGTCCACACAAAAACCTACACATGGATATTTACTTATAGCAGTTTTATTCATAGTTGCCAAAGCACAGAAGCAACCAAGATGTCCTTCAGTAGTTGAATGCATAAACTATAGTATACCCAGACAATGGAATATTATCCAGCACTAAAAATAAATGAGCTAATCAAGCTATAGAAAGACATGGAAGAAACTTAAATGAATATTACTAAGTGAAAGAAGCCAATCATACATACCATGTAATTCTGACTATAGGAGATTCTGGAAAAGTTGAAATTACTGAGATAATAAAAAGGTCAGTGGTTGTCAGGGGTTGGCTGGAGGAAGGAATGAATAGATAGAACACAGAAAGTTTTTAGGGCAGTGAAAGTACTCGGTTAAAGTGGTGGACACATGTCACTATAAACTTGTCCAAACCAAGAATGTACAATATGAAGAGTGAACCATTATGTAAACTATGGACTTTGGGTACTTATGATGTGTCAATGTAGGTTCATCAGTTACAAGAAATATACCACTCTGGTGGGGATGCTGATAATGCGGGAGGCTATGTGTGTATGCAGACAGGAATATATGGCACATGTCTGTACCTCCCATTCCATTTTGCTCTAAATCTAAAACTACTCCAAAAAATAAAATATATAAAAGTTAAATTGAAAAAAAATTTTAAGTGTATTTTGATAAATCTTAGTCCCATCCCCATTACTGCCTACTGTGTCCCTTCACCCATTATAAGTAGACATTTTTATTAGTTTCTTGATCACCATTCTAAAATATCTTCATTCAAATGTAAACAAATACAGATATATATTCTTCTTCTTTCATCTTTGTTAGATAAAAGGCAGCTTAATATATAGGCACAATTCTGCTTCTTGCTTCTTCAGTTAACAGTAATATTTTCTGGAGCTCTTCTCACACTACCACATTATGAATATCTCACAATGGCATAGAATGCCACTCTGTGGCAAACCAGGTCCCCATTGATGGGCACTTGTGAAGTTTCTGGTCTTTTGCTATTGAAGACCTATACCCTAATAAGTAAATTGTACATATGCCTTTTTTTTTAGATTTTATTTATTTATTTGTCAAAGAGAGAGAGAGCACAAGCAGGTGGAGCGGCAGACAGAGGGGGAAGCAGGCTCCCTGATGTGGGACTCAATCCCAGGACCCTGGGATCATGACCTGAGCTGAAGGCGGATGCATAACTGACTGAGCCACCCAGGCGCCCCTGGTTATAGGAATATTGAATAAATTGCCCAAGAACTCACAAATCCAACCACAGATCTGACTTTGAAGATGATGTAATATCCGTTATAGCACAATATTCTTGCCATAAGAATAAAAAATAAGAAAAGCAATCACATCTAACATGTTACATTAGCTATGTTTTTATCCTCACAACTCTATGAAGTTGATATCATTTTTATCATACTCATTTACAAATAAGAATCTGAGACTTCAAAAGGTTAAATAAATTTCCCTGGGAAACACTGCTTCATCAAGGATCAAGTCCCTGCAGTCCCTGTCCAGAACAAGGGTGTTCCATATCTAAGCTCTAATTCCTTGTCCTCAAGGAACTTAGAGAGTCCAGGAGTAGAGACAGAAATGCAACCTCAATAATAGAGGTAAGAGCTGCATACAGGTCCCGTTGGTATCGCTCCATTTATTTGGAATCATAAGCTGTGTCTCATTTGTTTTGGACATAATGGTACACTATCAGGCCAGTGTTCAAGCAGCGGGGCAGTATCACTAGATGCTGTCACTACACCCAGCAATAGCCACAGTCATGTCCCCCAGCTACGCAGTTAATGAAACACAAATGCCACAGTCCAGCTACTTGTCTGGGAACATTCCCTCAAATTCACCATGTTCAGAAGCTCCGTGGAGAGAAGCACTCCTTATGGAGGCCTTCCTGAACAGTCCGTACTCTATCAATTCCCCTGCTTTTGCTCAGTGAGATCTAGCTCCAGAAAAACCAGACTGGCAGAGAGGAAAGCACCTGTCCTGCTTACAGTTCTCCCTACTAGGCAACTGCTCTTCCTGAAATGTAATCGTAAGTGATGCTCTCCACCTATAGTGAGAGGGCTTGAGAAATTCTAGAAAACTGTGTTTTCTGTTAAGGTGATATTAAGGATGCCTTTCAACATGATCTCTTCCAGTGTCTTACCTGCGAAAGAAAACTGAAAGTGGTTTATGGTCTCAGTGCCAAGACTTTTGCTTACCTTGTGACCCTGACACTCCTATGAAAGATCACATTTCCCTCTTTGAATTGGCCCTAAGGAAGCTCAGATTGGAATGTGTGGCACACCCATGCGATTTGTGTGCCTACTTTTACTCCCAACTCTTTCTTACAACCTAACTCTACTTTCCCTTGTACTTCCTTAAATTATCTCATTGAATTTTGTGTTTCTTGTATTGTCACCTAAATTCATTTTTTAATAAGACAAGGTGTAAATATATATTTAAACTAAGTATTTTATCCTCTTTTTTATTCTTTGAAACATTGCGAACATGATTGGAACTCTATTGAATCTAAATTACGACTCCACTTACATAAGTAAAGAAAGATTACTTCATCTGCACCAGAATTTCACCGACTTCTTCTCACTTGTGATAATTGGTATCTCTCATAAAAGAAGCGTCAAGGCACATCAGAATTCTCTTCAGCTTTGGCAACTGTCTGGCATGCTAACTGCTACCTGCTTGAACCAAGCTTACATTATTCATAAGTTTTCTGACAGCTGCTTTGAAGCTAACAGACATGCAGCCTTTAAATTAAAATAGAAATTAGTGCTCAAAATGTAATCTTCCAAGAAATATATTAGCCCCTGTATACTACAATAAAACCACTCAAAGAGCAAACTAAAATGTCACTTTAAAATATTACTTGCTACAGAACAGAAAACATAGGATTATATCAGAAGGAATCCAACTGTGCCCTAGAGTCCATACCTAGTATCTCATCCCCATTAGCCTTCCATGAATTAAATACAGGACTATTCATACAATTGAGAGAATTTCCCTGTGTTCTCAAGCTTCTCTCTCTACCACCCTACTCACGGAACGCTACCAGCATATTCCGCTCCGGGAAAAGTGTATTTCACAAAAATAAAACCTTCGCTCATTGTGAAGAAAAATCAAAACTAAGAAAACCCAAATATGCTTGTATCTATCCTAAGAATAATAGTAAAAGACTTTCTTTGTCTTACTTTATTCGTCTATTTGTTCACTTTCGTTTCTTTTTCATTTTCAATGATTTCATGAACAACTCAGGGTTTACTCTCCCTAAGCCTTGAATCATTTTATACTTAGACAAGCTGAGTCTGGTTATCTCAGGAAAGATCATGCTTTAGACTTTTGCAATATTTCTAACCTCAAAAAATTACCAGTGTTCCCGGAGTCTAAAATGACTATACCCGGAGGAGCTAATTTTCATCTGTGCTTTGAACTTATACAAAAAACACAGCTGCCTTTATCTATCTGGCTTATAGGTTAATTTACCAAAGGGTGTTCTGTTTGGTTCTCTCTGGTATTCTTTAGCTGATAAAAACTTGGAAATACTGTGACTATCCCTGTCTTGCCCTTATTATACTGTCCAATTTGGTTCATATCATCTCACCTCGCCCTCCCCCTCTCTCTCTTTCTCTGTCTCTCTGAAATTAGGTTTTGCTGTTGCCAAGAATAAATTGTTCCTTAGGGAAACCAGTAAAAGTCTTGATTGTGTGTGTCACCTTGAGCACAAGTGTGCCAGGTAATTTTCGTTTTAACCTCAGTTTAAAATCACTGTTTCCAACTCTTGCATATATTTGAAGGGAAGTGGGGAGAACTGATCATTATAAAGTCATTTATTATTCACACTTTCAACTATAGCATACCTACTAGCATGGACTGAAACTATCTTCAATCAGCAAGAATTAATATTTAATAGAGCCATTGAAAATAAAGTATTTATCCCCCACTGATGATAAATAAACAAACACACCCAAGAGATAAATCTTCATTTCAAAGGGAGAATACAAGTCTTTATTTGCTGGGTTAGAGTTAAAATTTCAGATCTTTCTGGATTTCATCTAATTTCTAGATCCCTCGTGAAACCATTACTTTATTACTTGCAGCTGTAATGCCTCCCTAGGACTGTCCCCTAGGTGCGGTTCCTTGCAAAGGGCACGGAGAAAACACTTCCAGTTAGTATAATAAGCAGAAGAAAGAACAATTTGCTTTTTTCAAGAAAAGAAAAATAAATCTTAAATTTCAAAATGGTAAACTATGGAAGATGCCATAACACAAGCAAAGTTTACAAACCCTTCACATTGTCTAAGCCACTCCATCCACCACTGTTTTCTTCTAATGTTCCAAATTTGGAGACATAATGAAGGTGGAATAGTCAATGAGGAAACAATTAAAGGCTCAGACATATAATTACAGAAGAGAATTTAAATAAAACTCTATGAGAAACACTTAAGCAGGGCAAAGATGCACCAAGATACTGCCACTGTGTGTAGTTATTAACAAGAATGAGTTCTATCTATGTTAGCTGACCTATGAAAACAGCGATGATCTATCAATTTTTTAAAAAGGTACTGCTGTATAATAATGCATACAATATGACCTCATTTTTGTAAAACGAATAAACAAGCAAACAAAACTAAACACAACAGAAGGCTATAAGTTTCTATAAGCACAGAGGAAAATATATAAGTATACAGAGTTCATGGTTAACAGTGGTTACCTCAGGAAGGTGTAATAAGAAGTAGAGATTCAAGTTTTCCTTCATAGTTCTATATTGCTTTGACTATCAAAAATGAACATCTACTATCTTAAACAAAACAAAAAATGTAAGAGAAAAAGACAAACTATATACAAAGGAAGATACATGTATCATACATATGAAAGAATTTTCTATTCAGTTCAATAAGCATTTGTTCAGTGCTAGAGAACAGGCATATTGCTTAGATATGGTGCACTGGGCTACCAGTAAGAGAAAACCCAACTCAAATTGCCATAAAGAAGAACATTTATTGGCCTACATAAAAGAAATCCAGCAGTGATATGGGTCTCAGGAGTGACATGATCCATGCACTCCAGCTCCATTTCACTAAGATTCTCTTGGTTTTCCCTTTCTCTGCATATTGACTTCACCCGCAGTCTGATAGGAAGGATAGGACTTATTTCCAAGTATCACATGTCCAGAAGAAGAGAGAATTGTTTCCCTATGAGATGAAGTAAATGCTCCTGTCAAATCTCTCCTTGTGCCTCATTGGCCCAAATTGTACCACAATCCCAATTTTGAAAAATTCATTGATAAAGAAGATGGACATTAGATCAATCAGGGATAGTTTTGGACTGGTGCATGAAGATAGTCTACTGAGGAACATGGGCTGAGTTGGGGAGAGGACAGGAGTAGATATCAAAACATGGTTCCACTAGCAAAGAGAACAAAGAAGTGATAACGATGGTCAAATATGAACAATGGTGACACGGTCCTTACCTAGCAGAGTTTACACTGTTGCAAAAGGCAAGCAATAAAGAAGTAATTATGACTGTGAGAAGCATTATGGAGTATATAGTGCCATGCTTTAGGAACAGATAGCAAAGGATTTATAATTGATAACAAGAAGATAACTCGGGCATTATTCTAATGTGATTGCTCAATAAAAAATTATTTATATTAATGGTCAGAATGTATAAAACATGAGACTTCAATATAGATACTTGTCATCTGTAACACTGCTAAAGGTTTCTGCCTTGCAAACATGGGAATTCTGATAAATTCTATTTCACGTTATTCCCATCCCAAAAGAAATATATATGTAAGCTTGATTTTTTACTGCATTAGTGAATAGGTTCCTAACAGGAAGAGAACATCTATGTTACTAGGCTTCAATGAAAATTTAATTATCTACTTCTACTTTTACATATAAGAAGATTGGAGGAATTTTGCATAAATTAGTTTCTGGCTCCAAACATTTCAAACATCATTTCTTCTCCACCATACTTCTGGTGCCAAGCACTGAAAGATGCATTCCTACAGCACCTTCATGTCACAGTGTGGCATGAGTCAGCACAGTGCGGAGTGGGAGTATTCCTGGAAGCCAGTCTTACACTTGATTTGCTAGTAATAACTTCACTGTATATGCATCCCACTAAACCAGAATTAAAGTGTGTCTCCAATTCAGTTTGGATCCCAAAACACTTACAAAATTCCCCGAACACAAAGGAAATATGACTGAAGGTAAGTCAAAGTAGAAAGAGACAATGGTCTTGGAGTGAATGAGAAACTATATACATAAATATTACCATTACTATATCTTACATTTGTACATTGCACAAATACGTATGACCATGGGAACACACTACTAAATTCCCACCCAAAGCCTTCAAAGGGGCTCAGGCAAGTGAGAAGTACTGAAGTTTATTTAAGCTTCATTAGCTTTATGGTAAAACCAGCTCCGCCTGGGAGAGAAAAGCAGGTTGAGGGAAGACTATGCAAATACAGGAGAGAGCGAGCACAATGATAGTTGAGGGTTTCCTATAGAGGACACAGGAGCAGGAAAGGAGCACAAGTCATTTCAATATAGATAAGTTTGCATATGTAGAAACAAGAGGTTGAGAGAGGTCTCTTTTTTCCACAACTTTCCATAGGAAGTAAAAGGCAAGGTCGTCTGCTGAACGTGAATGGGTAGTCGTATCTAAGGAATAACGGTGAGGCTTACGAATAATCATTTTGGAACCTATAAAAGAGATGACCAGGGCAATGGGAAAAGGTTGCTAAGTAGTGCTAAGGTCAAAATAAAATTGAAGAGCATAATCTTGACACATCCCCAGTCTTTAGCATTGTGTGATAGTCTCTAGCAGCATTCGGCAGCTCAGCTAAGAAACCAAATGTAATGGAAATGTGTTGTTTTTTGACGATCCAATATTCATAAACCATCATTTTATTCATTGTACCCCAATTTCTCTCTAGAGAACCATGTACTTCTTCCCCCACTTTTAGCCCACACACTGTGGGCCCTGGTGTGGAGTATATTCCCTAGACACAAACCAGATTGGTTGGTTTTCTGTCACTCACAATGGAAAAAGTCCTCACTGAATTCGAAAAGAAAGAAACAGAAAAAAGAAAGAAAAAGAAAGAAAGAAAGAAATAGAAAAAAAGAAAAGAAAGAAACTGCAAGTGGCATAGTATAGGAAATGGATAAAGAAGATGGAATAGGTGAAGATAGGGGAGAAAGCACCTAAGGAGTATCTCGTCTTCTATTTGTACCTAGGGACCGAGACCATGTGCCTCTTGCAGCTTCCCCAATAAAAGACTTGACAGGAAAAGAGTTAGGATTTCGAAGAGTGTTATTTATTGTGGCTTTCTAGAAGGGCCTACAAAGAAAAGATTCACTTAGGCTGAAACTGGCCCATTTGAAAGCAGAAAGGAATGAAGAGTATGGATATGCTAATGGAGACCACTTCTGTGGCCTGCAATCCAAGATGGCTAAAAGTCCAATGAAATGGAACCAGAGGTTGGAAAAATGGAATGCTTTCCTGTCAGCTAAGGTTCATGCCAGGAAAGGCAGGGGGGGAGTTGTTCCAGGAAACCGAAACTGGGATATTTTCCCACTCAGATATCTGCTGTTATGCACTCTAGACTGACAAAGAGAACAACTAACCTAATTGCAAAGAAGCTGGGATGAAGCCTGCGAGCAAAAGGCAAATCGCTGGTGATTCTTACCACAGCCATGGTTTAATTTCATCCTTAGGCAGAGAGCAAAATGGAAGCCATTCAGTTGAGAGTCAAGTACATGAGCCAATGTCTGAGACGAAGGCAAGGCCAGCTGCTAAGAGATTGAAATTCCCACGCCCAGTTCCACAATTCACAAGCTATGTTTTGATATGACATCTGACTTTGGGTTCCTAGCCCCTGTACCTCAGGGAATGAAAAGGGGAGTGAGAGGTGGAAAGCTTCATAAGTTGTTAAGGATATTGCTTTACTTGAGCTCTAATTCAACTCCCAGGACCCCAAAACTTTACTAACCTGAAGCAGACTGCTCCAAGATGATATTATTATATAGCTCATTCTCCCCATTCCCATCTGAGACGTAGCTATGGAAAGCAATGAACAAAAAAGAACCTCCTAAATGGCAAAATAGGGATCACTCACACTGTTTTATTAAATCATCTGACTCAGTAGACCCTGGTGCGGCTTTGGACTTTCAATCACCTAACTGGGCTTATTATACACACACACACACACACACACACACACACACACACACACGAAATATAATATTTTAGGGGTAAAAGAATCTGAGATATAGGCAACCTTGGGCCCTGACCTCTATCAATGATTATCACTCATTCTCCCTCCCCATAAATTTCGCAACCTGGGGTACACAGTTCATCAATGACTTAAGGATACCTATGCCAAGGCAAATCTGTCTTCTAAAAGTATCAAAAAGGGGCGCCTGGGTGGCTCAGTTAGTTAAACATCTGCCTTCAGCTCAGGTCATAATCCCAGGGTCCTGGGGTGGAGCCCCACATGGAGCTCCCTGCTCAGCTGGGAGCTGTGCTTCACCTTCTCCCTCTGCCCCTCCCCCCTGCTCATGCATGCTCCTCTCTCTCAATAAATAAATAAAATCTTTAAAAATATAAAAAATAAAAACAAAAGTATCAAAAAGGAAGCTGGGCCTGCACATGGGGTAATTCTACTAGGCCACTATCAAATAGAGAATCCCATCGTCTCAGGTGGTTTCCTCTCTTTGGGATACTCTGGCCAGAAACAAAGGGATCACTACTGGCTCTACTGTGGCAGAAAACATTGTGTTTTCACCAAAACTCTTTTCTTCTTCATCTGGGCAAACACTGCAGGAAGATGTACATGTATGGCTGAATTCTATCCAATGGCATGTGGGGGAGAAGCGATGAACACACTTCCAGGCTTGGCCTATAAAAATCTCCCAGGTTTCCAGGCATGGTACCTCATTAATCCAGTCTGCTGGATGTTGGCAGAAGGGAATCCACATGCTGAAGATGATAGAGTTTCTATCATCCTGGTTTCTTGGGTGATTACTTGGAACCAATCAGGAACATATGAATTGGGCTGTTATATGAAAAACAAGAACTATTCTGGGTTAAGCCACTAATTTGAAGGATTTGTTGTCACAAAAGCTAGCACTAATTTAATGAATATACAGACTGATGTTTGTGTCACATTTGTGGAGCTGGAGACCAGGGAAGATGATTAACCAGGGTCACCTGAGGAACATGGCTAGAGAATTCCAGTTGTAATGAGAAGGAAGCAAAACTAACTGCTAGAAGAGTATCCCCAAAAGTCAGGATCAAGTGAGGAAAGCATTCACAAGGAGAAAGCCAGGAGGCCCGTGAGCGTGCTGGGTTGCTGGGCATGAAGACGATCAGAGCATATGGTGTAGGCTGAAGGCAGAGATGTGAGGGCAGCAAAGGTCTGATGCACAGGTGACCTTAGAGGGAGGCCTAAAGATGTAAAGGAACTGTGCAAATCCAGACACTTTCGGCCAATCTCTCACAGCCAGCTCTGCATCCCATTTGCTCAAGCCTCAACCCACTGGCTTCATTCCTAAAAACCCCATTTCTCAAAGGCTGGTTCACTTTTCAACTTCTTTTACTTTTTTTTAAAGATGTTATTTATTTGAGAGGGAGAGACAGAGAGAGAGAAAGCATGGGGGGGTAGGGACAGAGGGAGAAGGAGAAACAGTCACTCTGAGCAGGGAGCCCAATGCAGGGCTCGAACCCAGGACCCCAGGATCATGACCTGAGCCAAAGGCAGATGCTTAACTGACTAAGCCACCTAGGCGCCCCTCAACTTCTTGTATTTAACATTGGTCTGTACCTGCCACACACTGATATCGTTTTCATCTTCCTCTTCCAAGTCCTCAACATATCCATGCTTCGTATTTGAACTTTTCTGTAAGCTAGTAATTGTTGAGTAGGTTACGGTGGGTAACCAGCCCCTATTCAGAAGAGAAAGAACCTGCTGTTTTCACTCTAGTGTTATTCCTAACCCTCGCACTCCACGATACCACTACTTGTTAGCCCCTTCTGGGATTGAACTGAAAGCACCCAGATGAGCACCCAGGATGCAGAAGGGGGCAAATACCCATGAAGTCCCCTGCTTCTGAGATATCAGGACTTTATGACAAGTGCCACAAGCCTCTAGGCATTCCATGATCTCTTCACCAAGCTAACATTCCTTTTTTTTAATAAGACTCTTTTATTTATTTATTTGACAGAGAGAGAGAGAGAGAGCGAGAGAGGGAACACAAGCAGGGGGAGTGGGAGAGGGAGAAGCAGGCTTCCCGCTCAGCAGGGAGCCCAACATGGCCCAAGACCCCAGGATCATGACCTGGGCCAAAGACAGATGCTTAAGACTGAGCCACCCAGGAGCCCCACCAAGCTAACATTCCTGAGGAAGGAGGCATCCAGCTTTTTGTTAAAGGTCTCAGTAGAAACTTTGCCAGCCTCAGTCCCTCCCCACAACCAAAATCTCGCCTGTCTCTAGTGGTCCCCATGTCTGGACCCCTTCCAAGGAAGAACCCCAACACAAAGAAACTACCACCATTGGGATTACTGAGATCTCAAAGGTCTTTTGTTTGCCCTGTCCTCTAGGACCTGTATGCCTGTCTGGCAGGATTTCTTGTAAGTTCTCTAAGGACAAGGACCAATAACGCTTAATAAGGATCTTTGATTTATCTCCTATGCTTCTTCTTTGCAAATGAGTAACACGTGATTTCAGGTCATAATGAGAATATTCATGTTTTATTTTGTGGGGTCCACCCACGTAAATTATCAGCACTGAGGAGTGCTTTGGCAATACTGAACCTAGAATACACCAAGATAAATATGTGATGAATAATGTAGACAGATCACCAAAGCTTAGGGCCAGAAAACCATAGAAGAGTTGAGGACAAACTGAGGGCAGGCCCAGAGGCAACAGGATGAATCACAAAGTCCGCTAGGTGAACTAGGACAATCAGATTCTAAAGGAAAATCTTTTGTGAATGAGGGAAAAATAAGGTGAAGGAAACAAGCAAGCCTAGGTAAGAGGATGGACAAATGGCACTGCAAGATGATAAAAACTGAATATCAGTGTCCGCGCAGATGTGGGTTTAATTCTTGTATCTCTACTTTGCGTGTCCTATGGCCTCTTAAAATTCAATTAACCCCTTAGAGCCTTAAAGGACTTGTAAAATATAATGATAATATCTACATCCTAGAGTTATTATAAGAATTAGGGACTATTTATACAGATGTATTACTTGTGTCATACAGCAGGCATCAATAAATGGTGGCTGTATTAATAAGATTATTTGGTTGTGAGCTTTCTGTGGGCATTAGACAGCAGGAACAGTCTCAGCCAGGAGCTGATGACCGAAGTATTATTTATTTATTTTTTGAAATTTTAAGTAGGCTCCACGCCCAACGTGGGGCTTGAACTCACAACCCTGAGATTAAGAATCACATACTCTACAGACTGGGCCAGCCAGGTGTCCCAAGTCATTATTCATAACACTTAACTTGCTTCAGCCAACAATGAATCTTTAGTATTTAAGTGTTTTAGTATTTATTCATTGAACAGAATAAGTAAACCCCTTTTCTGTGTGAAAGTCTAAGCTAACTGCCAAAAACACAGTACTACCCCATGCATGCACCATAATGTTACCTGTTTTTATGTGACTATCCACCTTGGTTTTAAATTGCCAGTATTTTTAAAGATTTGTTACTAAATATAAGTCTTCTTCATTTCTATACAATATTACCCTGCTTTGGCTGCCTTTTTTGTTCTCCTAAATCCTTTTTTTTATTGAATCAACCCTTTGTTCTGCACCATGTTAATATACCTTTAGGTCTATTTATACATGTCACATCTTGGGTTGACTTTTTATTCCAAGTTTCTTCCTGGCAAAGACAATGATCACAGTGTGCATACTTAATAAATGTTACATAATAATAACCATTAAATGTTCCTTTAAAATCTTAAGCAGCTTTTTATCTTTAGCTTCTACTTGGAGATAATTATATACTTCCCCAAAACTATTTATAGCTCCCATCAGGAAGAACAGCTGAAAAAAAATGTGTTCCCAGCCCTGCCAAAACTATGGTAAAAGTGATTTAAACTTTGAATTTCTGTTGCAAGTGTTCAAATGGCATTCAACATATGGATGTCTGATTCCAACAATAGAAAACGTTTCCCAACCAAAATCTCCCTGGAGATGGTTATTGAATACATCTTGTCCATACACCATTGTCATTCATTTACCAACAAACAGATATGCAAAATGGTTACAGAAACACACCTTGTCCTTGCTGTTATCAGTCCTTCTGTATCTGTGCTCCTCAGCCGCACCATGAGTCATGTCCTCCTCCTTCCCTTTGAAGCCTGAGCCCCAGCGAATTTAGTCAAGACCATAGGAAGTAGTCCACAGATGACCTTACGAATAAGAGGAACAGAGGACCTCCTCCACGAAGTGATTTGCACATCCCAGGGTCAAAAAATTATATACATATGTGCACTACTCTTGCATTTGCCAGGTTTAGCAAATAAAAATTTAGAAGCCCTGTCCATTCTACAATCATCCCCCAAACCAGCCTAGCCACAGTGTCTGAAAACCCCCAGATGAGAACCTTCAGTCAAGGAAGCAGGTCTGTCTAGTGGGCTGGTCACTGGATTTGGAGACTGAAGACCAGGGTGGTGGTCTCGGGTCTTGCCACTTAGAAGCCATTTGGTTTAAGTAAATCCATTATGATTTTTACTGCCAAGATCCTATTATCAAAAGGTCCATTTCCAGACTTTTGGGAACCACTACCCTTTGTGAGTCACTGTGCTAGCTGCAGGGGAAACAACAGATAAGCACAGTGCTCTGCCCTCAGGGAGCTTAGTGTCCAGTGAGAATGAAACCCATGAACTCAAGGGGGAAAGGTGGGGCTAGAAATCTAGACCTAGCGGATGTCTTCTTTTGTTTTTTTGTCTTTTGGCTGTCACTGCATCTTGGTCAGATGACATTCCCTTTAGTGTGCATTTGGTTTTACTACATATTTGTTTTCATGAGAAGCCTTTTGCCCTCAAGACATCAAATAGAACCCAGGGCTTAGCAATAGCAGCCTCCACACAAATGAACATGACACTGTGACATCTTGCCATCTAAGTCAATCATCGTTTTTGAGACTATAAAGGGGAAGGGGTACAAGAATATGCCATCTTTCTTCCTGTCAGAGAGAAATGTCTTCCGTGCCATTTGCAGTTACCCTGTTCATCAGAAGAGTATCCTGGAAGAGGAGGTGAGAGCAGAAGGAAATTCCCTGGCTACTGACAGTTTCCCAAGGAGTCCCCAGCATCCATGAAGGAAAAGTTCTTCCAGCATAGGTCCAGAGGGACAGAAGGGACAGCAATGCTTACCAGAGCAAATGTGGGGTATGCAGACCCAGAGTAGGTCCCCTCTGAAGTTTAAGTCCACAGTGAGAACAAACTGCTGGCCCACACACAGAGAGCAGCAATTCCTGGCCTCCTCACATTGACCTGCCTGCGTTCCTTTGTCCATGAGCTCAGCTGTTTTTTTTAGTGGTAAAGTTTGGGTGATGAACTAAAAAAAAGAGAAATTATTTTCTTTAAAATGTAAACATTCTATTATTCTTTCTACTAATAAAAATGCACCTATGCAATTAAGATACTTTCCAGAACCACGTATCTGGCCTCTGCTTACTCAATCACTGGTTTTTCCAAACCTTGCACCCACATTGTCCTGCCCTTCTCTCTGTGATGGTAGAAATCTCACTGACTGGAAGTGGAAGCTCTACAGTTGGGAGCCATCAGCTCAGTTTGAATCCCAGCTCTGCCTCCTCACTGCTGCCGGAATTTGGGCAAGTCATCTAGTTGCTCTAAAACCGTTTCTTCATCTGTTTATTAGAGTATAATGTATTTGACAACCTCTAATAGAGGTACTGTCACAGATGGTCAGTAAGATAAATTACACAGTTTAAAACATATTTTCATAAATACGTAATAACAAACTACAGTAACAGGTTTTGAGTAGTTTCTCAGTACAAGAATTCAGTTGATTGAGCAATTCAAATTACCATACCAATCATGAGTTAATGAGCACCTTAAAACACTGCCATCTTATGTCCGGCTGAGAGAGATCTGGTGACGGAACAGGAGTGTCAAAGCTGGAACAAGGACCCCAGGGCTCTTGATTTCATCACCTCCACCTGCTCACCCCGTCTTTGCTACTGTACGTAAATGCTGGTACTTAGAATCGGTACATATTTGAATTCCAGTTGTGCACCAGGGTGAAAGGCTTTCCAAAAGGATTCTGGAATCAATGCAACTTAAGGGAAGTACTGGTTATCTAAGTGCCCCAAAATTTCTGCCACAGGGGCGCCTGGGTGGCACAGCGGTTAAGCGTCTGCCTTCAGCTCAAGGCGTGATCCCAGCGTCATGGGATCGAGCCCCACATCAGGCTCCTCTGCTATGAGCCTGCTTCTTCCTCTCCCTCCCCCCTGCTTGTGTTCCCTCTCTCGCTGGCTGTCTCTATCTCTGTCAAATAAATAAATAAAATCTTTAAAAAAAAACAAATTTCTGCCACAGTCAGCAAATTCCGTGAAGGTTCTGTGCCGTGAGAGAGGCTGTGTCCAAGGCTACCAGGGGCCCAGTCAGCTGACCAGTGTGTTTTCTGATGTAGCCAAATATGGTTAATGACTTAAAACCAAGAACAGACCAATCTAGGTTTTATGTTAATACCCACAGCTTTGTGTATAGATTTTGCTGCTATGATTATTTATTATCGAGGGCATGCAGAGTGGTAATGATCCAGTATGATGCTCAATGAGCTCTTCTCACTAAGGACTCAGTTATCAGAAAATAACAGAAGCAAGGTGGCATAGAAAAATATGAACTTCGGCATTAGGCCAAAGCTGTGAATCCAAGCTATGCCTGAAAAAGTTACTTCACTCCCGGCAACATAGTTTTCTCAGTTGGAAAAAGGAAAAAATACTGTGAATTAAAATAGATAATGTGTATTTGATATAACTGACCAAAAATGGCACCCATCATTATTACTATGACAATTAACATACTTTTATGTTAAGTGTTAGTACTGTTGTAACTATGAATGTTTTCAAATTCTTTAAAAAGACATCATCCTTAACAAGTATCACAAATAATGAAAGCTCACATAGAAAGGAAGTTGGTTTACATCATCTTCTGATCAATGACTCTTTTTCCCTTTTGGGAAGTTTCAAAATAGATACAGTGAAAACCAGAGAGAAATATTGTGCCCTGTGATTATGTGGATTTGAATATAATGCAGTCAGAATGTGCACTCCACCCTCTGCCACAAGCTTATCTCAGTCGTTGCACTAACCTCAACACAGACTGAATTTTTTGGACTAGCAGTACAGCATCATAGGAGGATTTGATTATATTTTAAATTTGGATTTCACCATTGTAATGGTCTTTTGCTGTCAATTTGGCTAGGCTACCATCTCCGGTTCATCCATCAAACACTAATCTAAGTGTTGTTGTGAAGGTATTTTGTAGATGTGATAAAAATCCATCACCAACCCACTAACAAAGAGAGATATTCCTAGATAATCTGGGTAGGCCTGATTCAATTAGTTGGAAGGCCTTCAAGCAGAACAGAGGTTTCTCCCAGGAGGAGGAAATTCCACCTTGGGCAACAGCTTCAGCTAGTACCTGTGAATTCTAGCTTGCCCTACCTGACCCGCCTGCCTTTGGGATTTCAGATTTGTCTAGCCAGTCCCACAATCACGTAAGCTAATTCTTGCAGTACATCTCTTAAGAAATATCTTCTACCAGTTTGGCTTCTTTGGTTAAATGCCAACTGATACAGCCATAAATTTTTTTTTTCTTTTTGTATTAAATCTAATTGACTGCACTGTGATATCTCAATTGCTCCTAAAGTTACTCTCTAATATGTATGAGTTAAGTAGGGTTCATGGTAGATATTTTTTTTCTATTTTCATGGTAGATATGAAAATGTTTTTAATTCAACATGTTCCTCTATTTTGCTATATCTTTCTTCCCATTTCAGAAAAAAAAACCTATAAAATGTAGATTCAATGGCAATCTTCTTTTGTAAGTTAAAAAGAAATATGTTTAACTACAGCATGGAAGTTAAAAAGAAGAGAAAATAAAACCCTCCTATCTAATTGGCAAGAAGCTGAAACTCATATACAAATAATTGATATTTCCTATAGATTTAAAAGTGGATTTCAGAAAGGACTTAGGTTTTACAAATGGAAGTGCGATCTGAAATCATTTTGTCAAAATAGGAGCAGACACTGTCACGGCTTTGCCAAGTGACAATCCAATTTTAAATAATTTCAGCAGTAAAATTTCCATAATTCTCCTAGAGAGAATTCCTTAAAACCGTTTCTTAATACTAGTGGTCTTTTGCCAAGTTTCATCTCATCTTTAACTTCTCTGAGAACTTCTAAAACTAGAATATAATTATATACACACAGGCTTTGAGAGCTAATTTGAAAATAAAAACCCAAAGGAAGCAGGATTTGAAACTCAATTCAGATTTTAATTTAACAGAAAGTATTACTCATGACAAATCTTTCTAAGATAAGATGAAGCAGTCCTTTAAAAAAAAAAACTCCACTTTTAGAAATGTTAAATATTTATTCATTTTCTTATTGGGAGCTCTTTTCCTGGTTGTAATAACAATATGCACAAATAACCATACTTTTTTATTCTTGAATTACAACCCAAAATTCAAAGTGGTTTTTTTTTTCCATAGAGGTCAGGTACTATTGTAAAATAAGTTAATTTTAATTACAAAGGACTAGTACCAATATATAGCTAAGAAAAGTATTACCATTTACCTGTAATAACAAACATGTGCTTTGATATTTTTATTATTTGAAAACTGAGTCTTTGATGAAGGCAGTTTAGCAGGACTATGGCTGTGAAAATAAATTTGAATTAAGCCATCCTTTAAACTTAAAAACCATAGTAGAATAAAATGTCAAGCAAGTAGAAATTTTTCTGTGATATATACATAAATATTTTCATGTAAACAAAAGCAAAGATTAAGAACAAATTAAATATCTTTGTCAGCAACTGAAATTATACAAAGAGTAAAAAGATTATTTTATTTTCTTCATGCTTCCATTGAACACGACTGGCATAAGCAGAGCAACGGGAAATTCGATGATTTTTACATTCCCCTCATTCTCTTCCAGAGATTATATACAGTAAAGACATCTCTCTAGAAGAAAAGAAAATATTAGAGAAACTAGACTCTTGAAAGTCATGACTTTCAAATACTAAATGACTCCTTTTGCTCTAGCGTGAGACAGCATGGCCTATCAGAATTTTGCCAGCTGAGAGAATATACAGCCCACACTGGCGAGACCCAGCACTAACACATGTGGCAGCAAATCAGGCACATGAACCATGTGTAGATTTTCCGCTCAATGTGGATTACCCATGCTCTAGGAGATAATGGCTTCCAACACTAACATTTTCGTGTAAAACAGACAATCTTAAAATAGGTATATTTTCAACAGGAGTGCTTCTTGAAGCACCTGCTTTAGGATCAGGGACCCAGGGACCTGCATGGGAATCAGAGCGCTCAACGAAATCAGAGCACCCCTCTGGGGAACCCGGGCCTCTGTACTGTTAACAAGCTCCCCTGGGAATACTTAAGACACAAATTTCTATTCAAATTTGAATATCACGACTCCAGACTATTGGGGATTTCTTTTGACTTTCTCCCTTGATCGCAGATATTTCGTGATCTCTCTCATGCCTTGTACTTATTCGCCAGAAGGAAAACGAAAACAAAAACATTTCTGATTATGTCTGTCAGCGGCAATAATTAGTAGTGGTTTTTTTTCACCTCAAGAAAATACAGGGGAACAGGAAAATAGGATTCTGCACCTAAATTTTTCAAAGGTACACCAGAGTACATTTTTTTTTAAAGCTTCCAAAATGTATGCATAACAAACACATTCAAACTGATTTGTGAACTGCCCCCTATCAACAGTGTCCAGTATAGAGAGAACCACTGTTGGGTGGTGGTGCTAGAGTTCCCACTGAGGCCCAAGCGGTCTTCTCTCACGGAGCATCTCAGCAGGTACGCCGAGCCCTCGTCCTCGCCCTCGCCCTCGCCCAATGAGGCACTGCCTACCAGGCAGCACACAAGTACCCGAGCACCGCTCGTAAGAAAGGACAAAGAAAACAAAGCTCAGTCCCAACGCCTATCACAAAAAGAGTCTCAAGGCCCACGGCCAATATGGGAGATGAATACAGATCACGCTGACTTTTCTCAGAGAAAGTCTAATTTCAAATAGACTTATTAATATCCGCTTGAAATCAGTTTATATTGAAAATGGAACGCATGATACACCCCCAGGTGCTTCTAGGTATCTACTACAGTGTTTATGTTCCGTAAGATCCCTAACGGACAAAAACAATTTCAACCTGTGAATAATATAAATTAGAAACCAAAGAGGTAGGTGACTATCAGCAAAGGCTGATCCCAAAACAACGTGCCGAGTCAGTGCTTTGAGTCCCAAAAGAGCCCTTCAACCGGAAAATGAGTTCTAATACCACAACTGCCTCAAGAGCGCGGTTCCCCAGGTCCTTCACGATGGCATCAATCTTCCAAAGTCCTAATTCCTGACACTGTGCTGTGGGCTCTGCAGACATTCCATTTTGAGAAACAGCTAATAAGTAAACTGCAAAGAAGTAATACTGGAGACCAAAGATTGATGCTGACGTCAGCCGAGTTCTTCACAAATCTCTACTCTCAAATGGAGGAAAGCACATTAGGGTTGGTCAAGATTCATTTAACCCAACTCTGTGGTTGTAAAACTGAAGAAACAGAGACTCATTTTTCGCAATGGCTCACAAAGCACTAAAATGCTGAAAGATGCTATAAAAATCCAAAAAGTATTCATGTTATCTCAGCTATTTATAAAGCCCGTGATGTGGTCACAAGGCTACACTTTCTACCCTTATGACCTTCATCAGCAGCCCCATCCTGTCAGCTGTTTTATAAAGTGTGCCAGTGGCCACAGAGCAAGGGGACCAAAGGCTCTGGATGTACCTGGGGGGTAGGCAAGAGAAAAATAATTTGAAAGCCCAAACCTGCCCTCTTAAAACTTGCTCTATGCTCAGACCAGGACTTATCTTTGCTTCTTTGTAGGAGACACACTCGCGCACACTGACAAACTCCAGCTGTGCTACAGGCAAGCCCTTAGGCAACATTTAGAAACAGCTGGACCACTGGAAACCTCTGACCCTGCAAGGACAAGACCTACATACAGCTGTATTTAACTTCTCCATAGTTGTTAGTCACCTGTTTTGCAAACCAAAAAAAATCACCTTATGTCCTTACAGCCTTGTCTAAGATTTTTAAGTTCCACTGTAAAAGGGTGGTTGTGAGAGATTTTTTTTCTATTTTCCTCACTTTCTGTAATGTTTTCACATTTTTTTGGTAATAAAAAAAGTGAAGCTACTTTTAAAAGGAAGGTTTTAGTCTAAAAAAAAATTAAAGGCTACAGAGTTCCTTCTTGACTATGAAATACTTAAACCTGAATGATATGTCTACGTGGCACAGAACAGCAGTCTAAGGATTCTGACAGACTTTTTTGGATTCCAGCTCTACCATTAACCTTGGGCAGGATTTGCATCTCTCTGAGACTTTTTTTTCTTCGTAAAAAAAGAGAAAAAGAATACCTACCTCACAGGATTGCTGTGAGGATAAAGATGCACAGGGCCTGGGAGATGGTAGGTGTCCAACAAGTGGTAGGTCCTTCTCCCCACTGGACTCAGTGAGAATCCTGGAGTCAAAGGAAATACCACAGCCCACACCAGCTACCCCCTCACTGCATCCCATTTAAATTTGCAAGGATGCTCTGTCTCCTCGACTTTGCTCTGAAGAATCCCTATTGTGCTTAGAAAAATGTCCACATTTTTATGTTCTCTCCTTTAAAACTGGACATGCAGATAAAACATTTTTTAAAATCTTCCTAGAAATAATAATGCAATGTTCCCTAAAGCACAACATGTCACGTATAAAAACAATTCTGAAAAACATGACTGAATTAGTTTGTACGTTATTTCTTAAAGTGCACCAAAGTAAATATTAATGACCTTTAAAATGTCACTAACCCCCTTGGGTTATTTTTTTTAATAAAAGTGAATATTTATCTACTGAGATCTACGTGGTTTTGGCTCCAATGTGATGGCAAAAAGCAGCAATGTCTTCCAGAAAAAAAAAAATGATAAACTCAATTAAGCATACCTTAGCAGCATACAAAACACCTACAATTCAATGTAACTGCAGGCTCAATAAAGCACAATCTTGATTCCTGCTTCAAAAACAAAATCAATCAAAGAAACAAAACACCATCTCCCCACCCTAAATCAAGGATTTCTCTTGAACCCTGGAGGTAACATTTGTGATCACTTCCCTACTGTATATCCTTTGTAACAGAACTATAACTAATCACCATTCTTTCTTTACACTGCACACACACACCCTTACGCACAAACCCTATATAAACCAGTAAGGTATACTTGGAGAACCCACGTGAAAGAAAATTCAAAGTCAGATAAAGAGCAACCATCACCCCAAATGTCAAGCAGTGCCAATATTCACACCACTGTCCGGTGTTCCCCACACACATAGACAGCACTGGGACGTATCCGCCGCCTTGTGTGACCAGGAAGACGTGGCAAGAACTTGAAGGACTTGGGCATCATGTCCAGGCAGGCGTCATGAAATTTCTTAATCCTCCAGTAGTAAATCAGTGGGTTCAATGCAGACTTGAGGTAGCAGAGCCAGAGTAGCCAGGTGCTAATCTCAAAAAAGTTGTGCTTATAGTAAAAGTGCTTATTGAATGTTGCCACAAGGCTGTAAGTGGTGAATGGGGCCCAGCAGACGATGAAGACAGCAAAGAGAATCAAAATGGTGGTGAAGGCACGCGTTTTAAAGCCCATGTCAATGCTCATCTGGAAGGGTCTCTGTAGACTCAGGAGACCCAGCTTGCTGGCCTGGCTGAGGCATATACCCTCGGGGTAGCTGTGGATCCTCAAGGCATTGTGCCGAAGGGTGTTGAGTATGCCCATAAACGAATACAGTATCACCAGGAAGGGTATGAAGAAAGAAACTAGAGAAATCAAAATCACGTAAGCTTGGTAACCCGGATTGGTTGTATACCCAAACACACACTGGGGGGCTCGGGAAGGGATCTGCAGGTCAGGGTTTCCTACAGCCAAAGGAAAAGCTATACAGAAGGAAGCCGCCCAAGAAACTGCAATTAGAATCTTAGCCCTATATGGATTTAGCTTATCCTGCCTCTGGACTATAATAAGGAACCTATCAATGCTAATGATAAGCAGGATGGCCACTCCCTCTATCACAAACAACCAGAAAAACATAGCAGATACCCTACAGAAGAATTTCCCAAAAATCCATCTTGTAGTAAGAATAGTTACCAAGGCGAAGGGCATGTTCAGCACTGCAAGCAACATGTCTGCAAATGCCAGGCTGGCAAGGAGGATGTTAATTGCAGAGCGCATGGCAGCTTTCTGGTAAACCATCAGGCAAACGACCAAGTTCCCAAGAAAAGACACAAACAGAATAAATATCATTATAGCAGAGAGGATGATCTGGAGAGGCAAGTTTAGGCTCTTAACAACTGCTGGTGTTGGGGGTACAGCTGTGTTATTCACTGTCAAGGAACTCATTCCAGTGGGAGCCATCGCTTCTAGGCTGTATCTGAGCAGCGGGCCAATGCCAGGATGTTGGAACGGTGGAGGGACCGTAATGTTCATGTAAGTGTTTTCGTAGACCACAAATGTTGTGTTGGTTGCCCCAGTATGGGACGCAGTCAACACTGCAGAGAAGACCATGGTGTCAGCAGGATGGAAGGCTCTGGCAGAGATGTGGGTGTTCTTCAAGCATTTCAACACAGAGCAGCAGTATCATGTTTCATTGATGCGCTTGGACACACCTTCCGGAAAACGGACAAAGAGCTCCATCTTCCACAGGAGTCCTTTTGCCTGAAAACAAGCCCAAAACACAAAAAGCCAATGAGAAATGGGCTTTGCAAATAACATTTGATGTCTTATCTTTCATCATGAAAGATCAGTTTTTTGAAAAATACTTAAGTCTCTCGCCTAGTCAGCACTAAAATACTGTTGTTCTGTTTTATATTTGTCAACCATGATGGAATTTTCATGACATTTTAATATAAAGTGAAAATGAAGAGAATCAAAATGTATTATTGCCTCAAAGGCAAAAGTTATAACCTTCCTGTTAATTTTTCTTTTAAATTTCCGATAGCAGCATCGCCTTTCCACAGTCACTACTGATACAGATTTTATTATCTGGTTCTCCTGAAAGTACTAATATTTTTCTCAATATTTCTTTGGTACAGGTTCTTATTCCATTTTTACATTAACACAAAACCATTTTGCACAAAACACCAAACTCAGTTTCCTATTGATTGCATTATAATCACACACTTTTGTTCTAACATCCATATAAGTAGATACTAAGTTATTTTCTATGAAGGTCTGAAACAAGTTTCTGGCTTTCTATCTTTTTGTGTGTTTCTTCTCAGAAATCCCAACACCAACCATACTGGAGAACTTATTCAAGAGGAGGAAAAAAAATATATGTAAAAAGTCTTGGTCATATTTTCAAGAGTATTCTTTTTCTAAAGCTCTCTTTGCTTTTCATATTCTGTCTTCTTTCCCATGCCCAACCATTTCCATTCTTTAACTTCTGATTTATATATTTTATCTTCTCAATTTCTTCTCCCTAAAACCAACCTGATTGTGTGTTAGCAACTTGATAAAAGATGTCAAACAAATAACAAAGATGAGGATTCTAAAGGAGATAACCAGAAAAACATTCAGGTGTGGAGAATCTATTACAGAAAACTTTTTAAAATATTTGGTTATCTTTTTTTTAAGACTTTATTTTTAAATAATCTCTATACCCAACGTAGGGCTCAAACTCACAGCCCTGTGATCATGCATGCTCTACCAACTGACCCAGCCAGGTACCCCAAAGATATTTGGTTATCTTGCTCCAGAAGTTTACTACCTTTCTCTTATTCTTACCCTCAACTTCTTATCAATTTCTGCAACCCTAGAATTTTCCACAAGGGACTTTCTTAATCTACTATCTTACTAACCCACTTTTGTGCATGGGCTCTTCCTTCTTTACTGGGGAGGTAACCTCTTTAATTAGACCTCTCTTTGGATTTATGAGTAGATTCCTTTTATAAATCTCAAAGATTGGAGAAAAAATAAATGCATGGAAGTTTAAAACAACACTGTAATTTGCTCATTATTTGAACTTAGAATTAAGTCATCAATTTTAGGGGAAAATGCAAAAAGTTCATTTCTTGGGGTATGCAGGATAGAGGCGTCCCATCTTCAAGACCCAAGATCTAGCACTCTAGCCAAATCACAGGCTCTCTACCACACTGTATCTCTCTACAATGCCCTCTTCGTTGTCCAGGGCTGCCTTTATGAATAAGGAGAATACTAACCTATTTGTTCAAAATATTAATTTTAATATTTACTCTCATTTTTATAGCTTAAGTTCTTTGTTCCTATTAGATTTTATCCATCTTCACATGTTCACTTCAAAATGCAAAATATACTTAAACAAGGTCACAGTAATCCACTAATTCTCAAACTTTATTAACCACCAAGGTCCAATGGGTAAGGGGCAGTTGTAGCTGGAAAGTTTTACAACATCATCACCATAAGTCTCTTCAAAATTACTTAAATATAAAAAATAAATAAACGAAATTACCTAAATATACATTCAAATAAGAATAGACTGTGCCTGCTACGTCAATCAGTTTCAATACAAGTCTATCCCTAAAGAAAAATTATAAATAGGCAAATGTGTATCTTAAGCCTAACATAATAGCTATAACTGTGCTCGACCAAGTAAAACAAACATACCTCCATCCTGAAGTAGTACACGCTTTATAATTTATTTTTCACACGGAGGTATAACTGACATGTAACTTTATTTAGTTTCACTTGTACAACATATTCGATATTTGTATATGCTGAGAAATGATCACCACAATAAGTCTAGTTCACATCCATCACCAAAGAGTTACAAAGAAATTTTTTTCTTGTGATGAGAATTTCTAAGATCTACTCCCTTAGCAACTTTCATATATGTAATACAGTATTATTAACCATAGTCACCATGCTCCACATTATATCCCATGACTTACTGGAAGTTTGTACCTTTTGACCCCCTTCACTCATTTCACCCACTTACACCCCCTGCCTCTGGCAACCACTAATCTCTTGTTCTCTTGTATCTATGAGCTTGGGTTTTTCTTATTTTTTGGTTGTTTGTTTTAGATTCCACATACAAGACAGATCATACAGTATCTGTCTTTATCTAACTTGTTTCATTAGTATAATGCCCTCAAGCTCCATCCGTGTTGTTGTAAATAGCAAGATTGCATTCTTTTTATGAATATTCCATTGTATATCTATATACACAATTTCTTTATCCATTCATGCATCAATGGACACTTATGTTGTTTCCATATCTTGGCTATTGTAAATAATGCTGCAGTGAACATGCGGGTGCTAGATCTTTCTGAGTTAGTGTTTTTGTCTTCTTCAGGTAAATACCCAAGAGTGGAACTGCTGAATATATGGCAGTTCTATTTTTAATTTTGTGAGGAATTTCCACGCTATTTCTATCGTGGCTGCACCAACTTAAGATTTCCACCAACAACGCATGATGGTTCCTTTTTCTCCACATCCTTACCTATACTTATTTCTTGTCTTTTTGATAACAGCCATTCTAACAGGTGTGAGGTGATATCTCACCAGTTTTGATCTGCATTTCCCTGATGATAGGTGATGTAGAGCATCTGTTCATTTACCTGTAGGCCATCTGGATGTCTCCTTTGGGAAAATGTCTGTTCAGATCTTCTGCTTGGTTTTTATTAGGACTGTTTGGCTTTTTGCTATTGAATTGTATGAGTTTTTTATAAATTTTGGATATTAACTCCTTATCAGATACATGATTTGTAAATATTTTCTCCCATTCAGTAGAGAGAATTTTCATTTTGTTGATGGCCGCACTTTGAAACACTTGGTTTCCTCAACCATATTGAGGAACAAAAACAAAACCACAATTTAAAAGATGCTTTTTAGGTTTTTATATAAACATATATAGTCATAATATTTTTCTGTCATCAAAGCCCCCCATTACTATAAAAACTTCTAACTTAATTCATTCCATTATTCATTCATCAAATATTTATTTAAGTACCTAGTATGTGCCAGGCACTAGAGAGACAGCAATGAAAAAATGGTTCAGACTTCTGGTTAAAAAGGGCAGACCGACCACAGACCCTGCATCTCAAAATCATACTGAAATGACAGTAAAGGGATTTTTTTAAACAAAATGCACAATACCAAAGGGCAAAAGGTATGAATGAAAAACACATCAACAGATAAGGAATTTTTTAAAGTGTTGTCAGACAAAAAGCAGATGGAGTAGCTGACTGCACAGAACAGAACAGAAAACTCGTTATCCTCACTATTTCCAGGAAAATATGCTTAGAAGCAGCAGACACACCCTGTAGGGAGGCTCTGGATTGGAAGGTACCAGTTCCCAAAGAAAGTGTAGGTGGCACTAAAAACTGTTAAACTGACTGAAAATCTATCTCCAGAGCCACGAGAACTCCACTCCATGCCCAGATCGCCCCTCCTCTGAGCAACCACATGAAAGCACACTCTCCCATTCCAGCAGCCCAAGTCTGTGGCACAACTGAGTCTAATGACCATAAACTTGAGACTGAGTGCAGGGCTGAAACAGGGAGATTGACTGAATGTCTGCACAGTTCACAGGAGAACCTAGACACCTTCTCTACCCAGTTCCCAAAGTGCCAGCAGCCTGACACATGCTACCCATGCAGGGCTAAAATGTTCATGTATTTCAGTCACTAAAAAGCCTTAGAGGAAAAATTTCTAGATTCTAACACTGGGTAGTACCCAGGAAAAATGCCAGCTTGGTGCCCAATCACCTTGTATAGTGAAGCCCATCCACTCTCAAGCCCAACCCATGCACATAGGGCTTCTAAATCAGCTTTTCGGTGCCTATTAAATATAAATGGTCAATTTCTCTAATATATAACGAATCTACAAAGGAATTAAGCAAAGGCAATTTTGTAATTAAACATTAAGGAAAAGAACCAGAATTTATAATATCAAGGAACACAGCATGCATGGACTTAATAATGCCTTTGCCCTGGTATCTATACAGCGTTCCTCATTCATTATACTCCTGGCTCACCACAATGTAAATGTAAATATTCTCTGGCCTTCTTCCTTTTCTTACTGGGAAGCATAATAACCAAAGCAGTGCTTTGAATGCTCACAGTAACCATGTTAAAAGATTCTTTCCTCCAGGACTTCCATCAAATAGTATTATGACCTGAAGTTTCTTCTGAATTTTATATTAGACTAAATAAAAGTTTTATAGTCAAAATTTGCATTTCCAAAAAATAAAATAAAATTTGCATTTCCAAAGGAAATGAGGCAGTAGCAACATGAGAACTAGAAAATTAGTGTAGTTCGATAATATTGCATGACCGTCCTAATGTTAAGCCTAATCTAAACTAGTCTTTTTTTGCCATTTGGTGGAAAATCTTACCACATTTTCCAAATAAGAAAAACTTAAAATTCTGTGTGAATGTGTGCATGTGTGGATATACACATACCGCACATGTATGTGCACAGGGAAAACTCACTTACGGAAGAAGTAATTGGATTTACGATTCTTGCCCTTTTCTTAAGGCATCTCCAGGAACAAACACAGAAACTGGGCTAATTAGGTTAATGATATGAGTAAAGTGTTTTATGTTTGGACTGTGCCAGAATGTCACAATTACTGCAGTGTCAGTGGCTAGAATGGGCAGTGGAGGTTGTGGTATACTCTCGTCTTAACGTGCTACTCTGGGGCTTTACATACTTGTTTTATTCTCTGCAAAGATTATATTCGCCTAGAAGGCACAGACTGCTTTTATTAATCTCATAGTTCCCTTTGACTGCTATGCTTTACACACAGCCCAGTACAGAAAATTGATGTGCGCTACGTTTTGTGAGATCAGGGAATTTCTTCTTTACTCATTTTAATATTTATTTATATGATATATGCACATAATTTTTTTAAATAATCAAATGATTTTTTTAAAGATTTATTTATTTGAGAGAGAGAGAGCATTCACACTCATGCGGGGCGGGGGGAGACAGATGGAGAGGGGGAGACAGAATCTCCAGCAGACTCCCCGCTGAGCATGGAGCCCAAATCCGAACTCAATCCCATGACCCTGAGATCATGACCTGAGCCAAAACCAAGAGTTGGACGCTTAACCAACTGAGCCACCCAGACACCCCTAAAATAATCAAACGATTTTTTAAGTAATAGTCGAACCCCGTACCACCCTTCAACAATCCATTACCATTTTTTGAGGTGGCCATTTTTAATTATTTTAAAGGTCTTTCAAGTACTTATTCTTTATATATCTAAATAATATGAAGCTATTGCTACTTTTTGATTGTCAATATTATATATTAAATCTTGACTTCCTATTAGGATAGATGAGTTTAGATGTCACAGCACCTCCAACTTCTCTCTCCTCCCTTCATACTACCAAAATCTTATTTGAAAATTTGAATTACAATGGACATTAATGTTGACATTTGCTGATAAGCCAAGAGAATATTTTCCTATCATGTATAAATTTTGGATTTCCTAGAATTAATAATTTACTTATTCTTATTTTCAATTTTTAAAAATAACCATCAGTTATTTTTTTACCTGCTCTGCGAGACAGATTTTATACCTACAAGTGTTTTATTTTGGAAGGTCAAATTTATCAACTGCATTTTTATCTTAGAGTCATAGCTTTTGTCCTCCTAACCCTCCCTGGAGCAGTTACTTTCTGGGTCTGCTACACAGAAGGCAGCCTGAGACATCCCTTTACTACCATCCTAGAAATCCTCCTTTCTGCCTCTGGCTCTTGGCTTCCACATTTCCTAGGCTCTCTGTCTTCCACTTCACTGCTTCCTTTGTTTACTTCCTTCTTTCCCAAGAACTGTTTGTCCAATTGCTTTCAAAGGAAGAATACAAGGGAGGTAACTTTTGAGTCCCTGTATGTTTGAATTAAGTCATTATTCTGTCCCTTAATTGTCTTGGTTTAGAATTATCCAAGGAAAATAATTTTCTCTGAGAATTCTGAAGGTGCTCTGCATCAGTGGTTCTCTAAGCTCACGCTTCATTAGAATCACCTGGAGTAGCTGTTAAGCCACAGACTGTGGAATCCCAACCCCTGAGTCACTAGTTCTATAGCCTGGGGTGGGTCCCAGAATTTGCATTTCCAAAGGAAGGAAAAAAGTAAATGGAGAACTTTAAATTCCAGACTCAAGGATTTGCGAAAAACCGAAAAACCGAAAAGCTTCATTTACCACTATGAAAGAAACTTCCATCTGCTACAACCCCAGAGATGAGGTTTCTGAAAACTAAACCAAAATCCAATCCTGTGGGTGTCTGATCATGGGGACTCTAAGAGAGAACTAATTAGAAGCTTATCAAGTCCTACTTGATACTTATAAGCATCAAGTCAATAAAACAGAAAGTAGCAGCCCCTCGATCAATTCCCCAACTTGAGCCAGTACACAGACCTAGAGTCCCTTGAGTAAAAGGAAGCCAGGTGCCCTTGCGGAAGGACCTTGCTACACAGCCAAAAATCTGTACTATAAATCTTCCTCCCAGTCTTCCTCAAAAAACCTGCAGCCCATTCCCAGAGTGACTACACACTGGGGAAGAGAAAATAATCAGAATTTTGTAGGATTGTCCAATATGGCTCTGAACTGGCACTCTTTCCTGAAGACCCAAAATGGTACCATGTTACACCATTCAGAGTAGAGGCTTATGGAAATCATATGACTAATGGAGTTTAGGTTCAGTTCCAACTCTCACTTATCCCACAACTCATGCCCTCATTATTTTCTGAAATATGGAGTTGGAACAGACATAGCAATGCGAAGAGTCTCTCACTGGTTCCTTGATGTGTAAGGGCTACAACGGTTTAAAAAAAAAGAAAAAAAAGTCAAGTGCAAACCCCTAGTACTGTCTCTACCTATGAAAAGAGTCAAACAAAAAAACTCCCTTCCTGCAGAGATTGCAGAAATTAGGATCACCATCAAGGACTTGAAGGATGAAGGTGATCATTCCAGCACATCCACATTCAACTTGCATATCTGGCCTTATAGAAAACAGATGGATTTTGTAGAAAGCAGATGCTGTACCAGATGTGCCTTCATTGCTGGAGCAAATCAACACATTCCCCGGCATCTGGCACATAGCTATTGATCTGGCAAACTGTTGTGTTTTTTTTTCTCTATATGTGTTAGCAAAGAACACCTGAGCAGTTTGCCTCCAGCTGGCACCCTACTGGCCTAACCCAGAGCTATCGATTCTCCAGCACACTGTCATGATCTAGTCCACAGGGACCCCACTTGTCTCCCCATTCCACAGAATGCCATGCTTTCCATTAATGCTGAGTGAAGAATAAACAGTACCTACTCGACAAACCTTGGTGAGATACGCATGTGCTTAAGGGTGGGGAAAGATTCCTACAAAACTTCAAAGGCCTGCCATATTTGTACATTTTCTAGGAGACTTGTACTATGTCAAAATATCTCTTCCAAGGTGATAGCTGGCTCTCCCTATCACTAAAAAATAAGCCCACCTCTTAGTAGGCTTTTTCAAATTTTGAAGGCATCATATACCTTTATGAGTATGTTATTCTAACCCATTTACCAAGTTGCTTGAAAATCTGCCAGGTTTGAGTGGGACATTTGAGGTTTGAGTGCATGGCCATGGCAGCCGCTCTGCCACTTGGGCTAGACGACCCAGACTCACTGGTGTTTTAAGTCTCTGTGTCAGATAGGGATTCTGTATGGCATCTGACAGGCCTGCTCTAGGTGAATCACAACACAGACCTTAGGATTTTAGAACGAAGTTATGCACCAAGAGCGCTCCACGTGAATTTGGTGTTGACTGATCTTCCGAAGCCACGAAGCTGGGTGTGCACAGAGCACTTCAACCTTAAGCAGAAGTCGTATATGTGAAATCGCGCCTGACCGATCCCAAGGGCACAGCTAGGTAACATGAGCAGGTGACTCAGATTCCCGCAACTCCTATTCTTGCTGCATCGATCCTCTCTTCAAACTTCATCTGTGGTACTCTTAAAAAGAATAAATTCCTGGGGCACCTGGGTGGCTCATTCGTTAAGCGTCTGCCTTTGGCTCAGGTCATGATCCCAGGGTCCCGGGATCAAGCCCCACATTGGGCTCCCTGCTCAGTGGGGAGCCTGCTTCTCCCTCTCCCTCTGCCTGCTGCTCCCCCTGCTTGTGCTCTCTGTCAAATAAATAAATAAAATCTTTTTTTAAAAAAGAGAGAGACTAAATTCTTTTCTCCTGAGTTTTGTCAGGAAGTACAATGTCAAAGAATGTCTTAAGCTTTTTGAATGTAAATCAGCTTTTTAAAATTTCACAGCAACTCTATGAGACTACTATCACTAAAATTCTTTTTTAAGGATGAGGAAACTAAACAATTACATGCCAACAAATTAGATAACTTAGAAGAAAAGGATAAATTCCTTAGAAACATACAACTTATGAAGACTGAATCACAAAGTAACAGACCAATAATGAGCGAGGAGATTCAATCAGTAATCAAAAACCTCCCAAAAAATAGAAGTCCAGGACTTTTTAGCCCAGGACTATGACTTCACTGGGAAATTCTACCAAACAGTTAAAGAATTAACACCAATCCTTCTCAAACTCTGCCCAAAAACCAAAGAGAAAGGAACACTTCCAAACTCATTTACGAGGCTAACATTAACCCAGATACCCAAGCCAAAAAAGGCAGTAATTTTCTTTTCTTATAGTATCCACACTACAGGGTGGTTTTGGAGAATTAAATAAACTAGATAGAAGTGGATTATAAAATAATAATCACAAACATTAAACTAATCTATAATAGTGATACCAGAGATAATTCATCATACACTGAGTGAAAAAAATCAACTTGCAGAATGACATACAACATAGTCCCACTACGAGAGATGTACATAGATGTGCATATGTCTGTACACTATACATATGTGTATGTGTACTTGTACGTACACATGTACAGACAAGTAAACAGACAAAGGAAGAGACACCAAACTTACAAAAAGGATTTCCTCTCTAGTGTTAAAATAAAAGGGCAAAATATATTTCCTTATTTACTTTTGGTTTTTGTAGAGATTTTTTTTTCCACATTAAATCAACACTGATCTTTATTAGTGTGTCACCTATTTCCTGTATAAAAGTCCTTGAGCATGCAGGCTAAAGCCTATCTTCTTTAAAACCTACCAGCCCCAAAAACAAAGCTGTGCACTCCAGTGATGCTTAAAATGCAATAACCAGGCGCCCAGGTGGCTCAGTTGGTTAAGCATCTGTCTTCAGCTCAGGTCATGATCTCAGGGTCCTGGATCGAGCCCCACATCGAGTTCCCTGCTCAGTGGAGAGCCTGCTTCTCGCTCTCCCTCTGCCCCTCACTCCGCTCGTGTGTGCTCTCTCTCAAATAAATAAATAAATAAATAACCTTTAAAATGCAATAACCATTTATAACATACTCCACCCACGGAGAAGAAGGTGAGCATTCAACTATCCAGGCTGTGGGCTGTATCAACAAATGGGCCCAGCACAGGACCGGGCTCAAGCTTCTCATGGCTCCCATCAAAGACCTCTGACCACTCCAAGTCCCAGCATACTGTACCCACTCTAAAGACCGGCTTTGAGTCCACTGAGCTCAGGCTACTGGGAAGAGTCAAAGAGCACCAATTTGAAATAACTACTACCCTAGAACTCTTCTTTTCCTTAACGGTTGAAGTAAACATATAATTGGCTACTGGGAAAGACCAGGAGAGGACTCATGGAATAACCCAAGTGTTCTAGCAAATTCATAAATGACAGAGCAGAATAAAAACGGGTGAGAATTGGAAATATTGGCCTTACTCAGACTGTCCGCTTGTGTCTTGAATGAAGTATAAATCTAAAAGAAAGGAAAAAAACTTAAGAGAAAGGAATGTTCTAGACTTGACTTACTGAGCATCTCTCTCCCATTCTGGACCAGAGACTGTGCTAGAGAAAAGGTCTCACACCACTGGACTTTTCTGATACTTGCCACACTCTTAGCCAAAAAAAAAAGAATTCCACTTGGCCCCAAAGCCTTCCACTCTTCACCCCCACCTTTCCTCTCGTTCGGGAAAATAATTAAATGGAAAACAGAGAGGAAAGAAATGATATATCACCCATAAATCCATATTCTTTGCCTTTATTAGACTCTGACTACACATCTAGAGATTCCCATTAGAAAAGAAGAATGGTAAACAGAGAACACACCAGGATGGAAGCAAATATGCTGAGTATACTCCTGAGTTCTGTTATGAAGTAGGTGAAACCAGAAATAAAGAACCAGGCCGTTGACCACAGAGGTAGCCCAAATAACAACTTTATTTCATTAAAAAACAAAAAGAGCAGTCACTTTCATTGGGCAACCTGCTTTACAACTAAAAAGAATAGTCCAGAGATAAATTTATACCACTATAAAAATGTCTACATTTTTTTTTTTTGCTGGATTCTGTTATTCTGTTATTTTTATCTGTAGTTTATCTGTAGGTAGAGTAAAAGGAAGCTTTGAACAAACTAACCAGAAGAAAATATGCCGGGGCACCTGGGTGGCACAGCGGTTAAGCGTCTGCCTTCGGCTCAGGGTGTGATCCCGGCGTTATGGGATCGAGCCCCACATCAGGCTCCTCCGCTAGGAGCCTGCTTCTTCCTCTCCCACTCCCCCTGCTTGTGTTCCCTCTCTCGCTGGCTGTCTCTGTCAAATAAATAAATAAAATCTTAAAAAACAAAAAAGAAGAAAATACGCCAACAATCAAGTGGAGTGGATGGGGTAGGGGAGAGCTTATTTGAAGTTATTTTTATAAAGAAAAAAATCAACACCGAATCAAAATTTCACTTATTTTCAAAGTATATCTAACTTAAAACCTATACATGCAATAAAGCTAAAGGGAAAAAAACGCTGTGTGCACATTTTAAATATGAACTATAAGCAGTGTTCTATTTCTAACACTGTTCCCTTCCCAATAGATTTCTAATTCCAACCAGAATATTCACTACAAAAAAGAAGAACTTTTCTCACTAATGTTCAAAGGAACATTTAGTTCTTCCATGGACATTTAAAAAATTAGATTAATAAGCATGAGAATTTATTTGCATTCATGTTACTTTTCCCCACAAATACTGAGAAATTAAACAAAATGTCAGCAAGGGTCTGTTTCAGAGAAGAATATTCTAAGTGATTTCTGATGACAATTAAAACTGAAATTCAACCAGCAAGAAAGGTCAACATTTAATAAAGAAGTAAATTAATTATAATTACAAACTAGGAAAATATATTTTTTTAAGTGGTTAACAGAAGATTAACCTTCCGGAACCCTTCTAGAAATACACAAAGGGAAAAAAAATGATGAGCCCCATGGGTGACAGGTTTTGTTCATATTCCTTTTGTCTCTTATTTCTAATTCTTATTCCTTGGCTCACATTCATTAGGTCATTGTTCTACTGCGAATCTTTACCTGCCTTGAAACTATTACTGGGGAAAACGCAGGCCAATTTAATTTCACCAGCCTTTTTGGGATAGTTCACAGATACAGCACTTACCTACCACTGATGTTTCTCACAATGGTGGTTTGACTGTAAATTCCACATTTGGAAGGAAATACCAAGGCTTATTAAACAGTGAACCTGGAATCTTAAATCATAGTGCCTAGATCTATAACTGCTTCATTAAAACTTGAATATCTCCTCTTCTCACCTATAAACTATCTGCATAGGGCAAGGGTAAAAATAAGTTTTGTTTCATCACGGAGTATACGGGCATTCAGACTGAAATCGCATGCTAATTAAATGCAATATAATTTTGTCCGATTTTGAAAAACACAGGTTTTAAAGAAAGGTTTAAAAGCTTGGTTCTTTTTTTCTGTTCCATTAGCAATCTCCTTCTTGCCCAATGCCATGACCCCTGATGCAGGTACCTGCCAAGTGCATTTCCACACCCCAAACCTGACCTCTGAATTCCAGCCTCATGTACCCAACTGCTCCTTTAACATCACCACCCGGACATCTCAAAGTCACGACAAACTCTGCACGTCCAATTAGATATAGGGGGATAGTCCCTCCCCACTCTAAGCTACCCCACACCACAGTTCCCACGCTCAGTGACAAATGCCACCCATCTGGCATGCCAGAAACGGGTCTCCTTGACACCTGCCTCTCTCAGCTATAACGCAGTCCTTTCCCCAAGAATGATCAATTTTGACTCCTAAATATTATTCCTATCAAGCCACTTTTCTCCTCCTCCTCTGCCATCACCATCCCGGTCCAAACTACCAACCACTCTCACGAGGCAGAACTTTTTGCCTGGGTTATTCACAACTGGATTCCCAACACCTACGGCTGTGCTACCACATGCTAGTGTTCAGTAAACACTTGCCAAATGAACAAACAGCCTCCTGCAACCACCAGTCCTCATTCCCCATTCACTTTGTGAATCCTGACTCTTCACTACTATGGGAGGCTTCTCTGGCCCCCTGACTGAGCTACCCACCACCCCCATCCTGCTGTCTCATTTCAACATGTACTGCTCTCTGATAACACTGAGTCAGCAGTCATTTTACAGGGATCCGTGGCACCCTTTGACTCCTGCCTGTGCCCAAGCCTGCCATGCCCCTGCCCCAACTGGAGAGAAAATTCCATGAAAGCAGAAATGGGACATTTTTTGGTCAGCACTATATCCTTAAACTCAGTTAAGAGCTTCCCATATAGTACACATTCAAAAAAAAGCTTACAAAATTAACTTTAAAAATTCTGACATCATATTCATAAAGAAATATCTCCTTTTATGCCCTGTTTATGACATCCTTTAAAAAAAAAGATTTTATTTATTTGTCAGAGAGAGAGAGAGAGAAAGCACACAAGCTGGGGGAGTGGCAGAGGCACAGGGAGCAGCAGCTCCCCACTGAGCAAGGAGCCTGATACAGGACTAGATCCCAGGACCCTGGGATCATGACCTGAGCCGAAGGCAGACGCTTAACTGACAGAGCCACCCAGGTGTCCCTGTTTATGACATCCTTAGAAAGAAGAGTCTATTCTAAAGCATTGCCTTTAGCTTTCTTTACTGAAACATTTAGTTTATCTTGTCTGTTTTGGAAGCAAGCTACAGAGATGAGCACAGGAATACAAAGGGAACAGACAAATCAAGCACTTTCTGGGATCTGACCCTTAGGAAAGTCTTTCTGTCATCTAGGTAGTGAGCCCGAGAGTTGTTATAGTCTGAATGTGTGTGTCCCTCCCCTCAAAAATTCAAATGGTGAAAACCTAATGGTCCAAGATGATAGTACTAGGAAATGGGGCCTCTGGGAAATGATTGGGTCATGATTGTGGAGCCCTCATGAATGGGAATTATACCCTTATAAAAGGGGCCCAACGAATCTCCTTTGCCATGAGAGGATACACTGAGAAGTCAGCGATCTGCAACCTGAAAGAGGGCCCCCAACCCGACCATGCTGACACCCTGCTCTTGGACTTCGAGCCTCCAAAACTGTGAGAAAGAAGCCACCCAGTAAGTGGTATTTTGTTAGGCAGCCCAAACAGACTAAGAAAAAATAGAAGAACACAATTATACTAAACCCATAGTCTAGAAATTATGTGAATGGAGGTACTGGGCTCATAAACTAGAAGAATACAAATCTAAGATTAAAACCCGAGCAGTACTAAAAATAAAACAGTGTAGTAAAAATCAGAGCATCATAAAACTCTCAGACTACAAATGGGCAGCTAGGGAAAGAGAATAGGGTTGAGAGTAGTTGTGGGAAAGTGCTTTGGACTCTGCCAGCATGCCTCTCTATTTTCACTCCACCCCTGCCACCTGTACCTCCATAAATCCCTTGGGCCTCAGCTGTTTGCCCAAATCTGACTCTACAGAAACCACAGAGGTTCCAGCTCCTCCAGCCACTCCTCGACTCATACTACTCACCACATTATGGGGCATGGGATCTGCTTCCCATGGGCTGCCCAGAGTAGCCCCTTAGCCCCAGTCCAAGGGTGAAGGTAAAACAATACCTCCATGCCTGAGAGACATAGAAGATGGAAGAAAGTTATGCTCCTGAATGACCACCAGGCCCAGGGAGAGTTCTTTAAAGCCTGTCTAGAAGACAACTCACTTAATGAAGTTGTAGCCAGATCAGTAACACATCACCTTGCGTGTGCTTTGCCTTCCTCCTGTCTCACTTTGCTATCCCCTCACTCTCACTGCCCTGGGATTGCACTTCCCAATGCAGCCCTCCATTACGTTCGCTTTGCCTCAGGCTATGGTGTCTAGGAAACCCCAGCTAAGAAACACAAAAGCACTGAAAAAGAGATACTAATCTGAAACGATACTGCTGCCAGACCTCTCCTCCAAACTGCAGTTAATGACCTCACCACTCATTTACTTCAACCCAAAACCCGGGAGTCAAACATGGTTGCTTCTCATCCTTCTACCAGCACACCAAATCAGCCCACTTGCCAATTTTCCCCACTAAGGGGAAGCAGTTCTCGAACTGCTTTCTCTCCTCCTTAATCCCCATACCATGTCTCCAGTCCAGGTAGGAGCCTACTAAATGGTCTCTCTGCCTCAGTCTCATCCTCCCTTTTAATTTTCAGTGTAGTTACCATACAGAGCTATACAAATTCCAGTTCTATAACATAGTGATTCAACAATTTTACATATTATTCAGTGCTCATCAAGGTAAGGATACTCGTAATCCCCTTCGCCTATTTCACCCCTGCACCTATCTCCCTTCTGGTGACCATCAGTCTGTTCTCTATAGTTAAAAGTCTGTTTTTGCTTTGTCTCTTTTTTTCCCTTTGTTCATTTGTTTTGTTTCTTAAATCCCACATATGAATGAAATCATATGGTATTTGTCTTTTTCTGGTGCTTATTTCACTTAGCATTAATACTTTCTAGATATATTCCGGTTGTTGCAAATGGCAAGATTTCATTCCTTTTTATGGCTAAATAGTACTCTATTGTATATCTATACCATATCTTCTTTACCCATTCATCTATTGATAGACGCTTGGACTGCTTCCATAATTTGGCTCTTATAAATAATGCTGCAATAAACACAGGGGTGCAAATACCCTTTCAAATCAGTGATTTTGTATTCTTTGGGTAAATACCCAGTAATGCGATTACCTGATCATAGGGTAGTTTGATTTTTAATTTTTTGAGGAACCTCCATACTGTTTTCCACAATGGCTACACAGTTTGCATTCCCACCAACAGCATAAGAGGGTTCCTTTTTCTTCCACATCCTCACCAGCACCTGTTGTTTCTTGAGCTTTTTATTTTAGCCATTCTGACAGGTGTGAGATGATATCTCACTGTGGTTTTGATCTGCATTTCTCTGATGATGAGCAATGTTGAGCATCTTTTCATGTGCCTGTTGGCCACCTGTATGTCTTCTTTGGAAAAATTTCTATTCATGTCTCTGCCCATTTTTAATTGAATTATTTGTGGGGGTTTTTGTGTTGAGTTGTCTAAGTCCTTTCTATATTTTGGCTACTAGCCCTTAATTGGCTATGCCGTTTGCAAATATCTTCTCCCATTCTGTAGGTTGCCATTTAGTTTTGTTGGCTGCTTCCTTTGCTGTGCAGAAGCTTTTTATGTTGACGTTATCCTCCCTTTTTAAATTCACTGACCAACTGTGGCCAGATGAATAATATTTTAAAAACCACAATCCTAATCATTTAAATACTTGATGGATTCAACTACAGCAATGGTGGCCGACTTTTTTTTTTTCCTCCTCAATAAGCCTGAGGGATGCAACATACTCATAAGACTTCAAGGGGACAAGGGAGTATATTAGGATGGCCACTCAAAAAATGTGTATCAGAATTTCTGAAGGATGCTTAAGTAGTTAGGAAAAGTTCCTTCCTCTCTGCTCTCCCAGATTATACTATGCCCACTTGTTTTTCCTTTTTGTTGTTTTTATTGTTGTTTCTGACTAGTGCCTCTTTGCCCATCATCTAATAAGGGTTGGGTCCCTGGTCAATGGAGGCAGTCACGGGACTACCAAGCACTCCAGCTCCACGCAGCAACTGATCTGAGAATGGGCCCATGACACCTGCTGGTCCCTCTAACTATGGGACCTTCCACATTTCTGTCAGGTCACTCTTCTACACTCTTACACTTCCTTTAAGAAACCATTCTCTCCAGGAATCCTTCTCAAGGCTGCAACTTAGACTGAGCACTCTCTCTTTGCGCTATACTCTATGCATACCTCTAGGTTAGCACTATGTTACAGTGACATTATCTCCTCAGGAGCAAGGCACCTGTTAGGAACTTTTATCAGGCTTTTAACTAAGGCCAGGTGGTGAGGGAAGACTGATTTTAAAAAGTAATTTGGAATTCTTTTGGATTAAATACATTGTGTTACAGAACTACCCACCAAGTAAAACACCCATCTCTATGAATGCCTTTAATAAAGTAACAGAACTGTCTCACACTTTTCAAGATTTAGAGATAATTTTACTCTTGGAGAAAAAACAGGTACCAAAAAAGAACAAAAGAACATTTCCTTTTCTTAGTCATCTATGTTTATTTCCCATTCCATATATTTCAAATGCTAACAACTCTTTAAGGATCTTTCAACCTAAACGATCAAAATTTAGGGGCCTAATTAGTAAGACATGATTCAGTCACTTTAAGTGTTATTTATGAAGACTTTAAAAACTGGAGAATTGCTTATAATGTAAAATCATAAAAAGTGGGATGCAATATTGCTTCTATAATATAATTATAACTCTGTTTCTCACACACACACACACACACACACAAGCTCAAGGCAAATAATCACCCAAATGCTGTGTAATATGTAAATTGTGGTAGGAATGTGGACTTTTCTTACTGCATTTTTAATGTGCTTTTATTATTTCTATGAGAAAGTAAAAATAATTAAATTGAACCTCATGGGATAATTTCAATATATTTGAAAGAGTGCATAAACCCACTCCTCAATGAAATTCTAATATAGTAAAACCTTAGCCTATAAGAATTATTCACTGGAACTGAGTAACCCAGCTAAACTGCAGTTAGTGAATGAACTTCACTATCTTTCCAACATGTTTCGACGAGTACTATTCACTTTCCTAGCCTCTTTAGTTAGGCTGCCGTGTCGTGAAAGATGCAGATCAGACGTGTAGGACTCAGGGCTACCATACATCTTGAGAGCTCCCAAAAGAATGCAGAAAGCCAGGCCCGGAACGGTCTGCTTTCCTCAGTGGGACAGATGGTTGTCTCTGGGAGTCAGTGAACTGTGTGTGAAATCCACACTGGGGGACATTTCCAGGAGGTTCCCAATGTGCTCTTCCAGAGGCTAAAGCAGCGAAGGGAAGGGGGCCAGCTATTCAGCCCCAGTGACCCCCACCCCGGCGGAGCTATTCGGACATCGGCTTCTGATTGCTCCTCTTGCTCGAGGTGCCCTCAGCCCCCACCCTCACCACTGCTGCTGTTTCCTGCAGCACAGGCCGCTGGTGCTCACGGGAAGGACATCCCCATGACCTGGCTATCTGCTCCTCTTTCCTCCTGCTCTTCCTATCCTGTCGCTCATACTCTTTGATGTGATCCAAAGGATAAGCCTTTAATATGAAGCCATTTGCTATCCTGTCCCTTGTATATAAAATACCAAATGAAAAACAGGCAAATCTGTACTATTGGAACTGGCTACTCAAAGGGCGGTCTGTGGACCAGCAGCACCTGCAGCACCTGTTGGCTTGCGAGAAATGCAGAACATCAGGCTCCAGATCTACTAAATGAGAACCTACATTTCCACAAGATCCCGAGATGGAAAAACAGAGCTGTTAGTAAGGCCTCTCTGGGCATATTTTTATATAGTTTCACTTTTGAACCATTTAAGTATTTTATATATTCAAAAAAACATTAAAGGGGTAAGTATATAAACTCTCAAAATTTAATACACACAAAAATAAATGAACCTGAACCCATATGCCACACTGAAGAAAGGATTTATCTTTTGTACATAGTGCTCTAGTGTATGCCCTTAGAACACCCTATATTCTGGGGCGCCTGGGTGGCTCAGATGGTTAAGTGTCTGCCTTTGGTTCAGGTCATGATCTCCAAGTCCTAGGGTCAAGCCCCACTTCAGGCTCCCAGCTCAGCGGGGAGTCTGCTTCTCCCGCTCCCTCCGCCCCTCCCCCAGCTTGTGCGGCTCTCTCTCTCTCACTCTCTCTGTCTCTCAAATGAGTAAATAAAATCTTAAAAAAAAAAAAAAAGAGCACTCTATATTCTAAAGGCCAAAAAAAAAATCTGCAAAGAAACTCTGAGCTTTAATTAGCATAATTGTTAGTAGTGATACTGATATTTGGTAAAATTATTTTGTACATGTAACATAGGATAAAGCATTTATGTATTTATATCCTCTCCCCACCTAGCTCTATCCATTGAAAGGGTCTAGAAGCCACCATACTCCAGATACAATGAGCACATTCAAGTCTTGGTTTCCAAACACCACTGACCATCAAAAGAAACCAAGGCTTCTTAGAGAGGTGGCTGACCCCAGGTCTGGGATAGGAAAAGTATGAAATGGGGCTGAAATGCCTCAGAGAAGTGCTCAAGACTAAAGAGGACTTGACAACCTCACTTCCCTCTCCAGAAGCTTTGAGGATCTTTTCTTTACACTTAGTGTCCTTAAATTCCTTAAGAATTAGTAAGGAGGGCACGTATGGCATGGTGCACTGGGTGTTATACGCAACTAATGAATCATCGAACTTTACATCGGAAACTGGGGATGTACTGTATGGTGACTAACATAATATAATAAAAAATCATTTAAAAAAATTAGTCTAAACTTGAAAATGTCTTCATCCAGTTTGCTGAGCCCTTAGAACTTGTCACTGTCAAGATTCAGATTGTGTCTGAGCACAAAGTAAGTTTCTATTATTAATCTGATCTTTTCAACTCTTCATTAAGTCTGTCCTATCTTTTGGAATTCTAAGTATGTAGGTACTGGACCAACTTGACTGAGCCTATCTCTCCGCCCTTCTTGTAAGTTTTCAGCCTCTCTGCTTGCACTGCATTCTAGGAGATTTCCTCATAGTCATCTTTCAAATTTTCCATATAGCACTACTTTAATTTCAGCAAACAAATGTCTGATTTTCAAGAGTTCGTCCTTATTCTTTAACTGTTTCCATTTTCCTGCATCCTGCTATTTTTCAGATGTCACCTTCTTAAAACGCCCCTCAAGTTTTCTTTTACGTACTCTCCTCGATTCCTTAATTAATCCCTGCTTCTTCTAGAAATATTTGTTCTGTTTATGCTGTCATTCTTTTGCTGCTGTTTCTTTTCATATATCTAATGCATATTTCTGAGTAAAGGCCACAGTGGCTTTTTCCTCTATGACTGCTGTGAGTTTCCTCTGCTTTTCTGCTGGTCTCTCCTATAATAAGGCAGTTGGCAGAGAGTCGTGTGTGTGGAGACATCAAAAGACTGACTTTATTTTAAGGTAAGCAGAGGGTGGGCCTTCAAATACGAAGACGACAAGGGACTTTGTTTGGGGCAGGTGTACTGCCCTTATCAGCTCCAAATTTCCACCAGCCACTTCCTTTGATTTCTTGAGAAAAGACTCTAGTTTTCAACTCAGGGGTAAAATGACGGGCTGCTCTATTTCACACAGTAGTGTTGCAGGTAGAGTGCAAGTGTGGGGCTGAGTCTAACTATTCATTCTACCTCCTTTATTCATTGCACTCAGAACCCTGAATCTTTCTCTTAAAATACCTATTATGGGGGCGGCGCCTGGGTGGCACAGCGGTTAAGCGTCTGCCTTCGGCTCAGGGCGTGATCCCGGCGTTATGGGATCGAGCCCCACGTCAGGCTCCTCTGCTATGAGCCTGCTTCTTCCTCTCCCTCTCCCCCTGCTTGTGTTCCCTCTCGCTGGCTGTCTCTATCTCTGTCGAATAAATAAATAAAATCTTTAAAAAAAATAATAAAATAAAATAAAATACCTATTATGGCCAATGGAAGTCTGCAGAAAACAAAATGTGATAAACTTTTCAAAAATCTTCAGGAGTTCAAGTATTCTCAATATTCCTGCTAAGAAATTACTGAACCCATCTGTTTTTATTCTTTTCTCTTTTTAAAAATCTCCATAAAATTTGAGATGGAGAGAGAAATCACTCGCCATAAAAAGCATCTCATTTCTCATTTTACAGATATGTACACATTCTTGAGTTTCCCCCACAAGTTTGTTTCACCTTTAAGATGTCTTCTATTCTTTGACTTATGTCTAGGCAGTAGCTATGTCTTTTTTAAATATAAGCATGAGTATTAAAGGATGCCAAACATATGAGCATCTGCATAAATCTACCAGATACTCAATTTGTATTAAAACAAAGCCTTATGTGAAGATTGGCACTAGCTCAAATGTAGGATATAAAATAAAATTATTATAAAAATTCAATGAAAAGAGAAAATAACTCTGGTATTATTTATGCTATTTCAAAGTAAATTAAAAAAAACATTTTTGGGGGGTCTCCAAAAATAATCCAGACTTTTCCGACCTCCAGCCTTCTATCTGAAACATGATAGTATAAAAATATATTTGTATATATATGTATGCCCATTATATATATAAATACATATTTTTTTTCAACCAAAGGAGAAAATGAATGGTGTTCTGGAGTGCTGCATGGAGGTATTTTCTGCCCAAGTCACATTTCTTCTCCTTCTGGTCTCTTTCCTGACAGCGGAGAACACAGCAGAAACACTCTTGTGATTACAGTTCTCTTCAGGCTGTCGTCAGAGTAAGCTGGAAGTACATATCCCCACCGCTCTGATATTCCCACTGATCCACAGCAGCCATGGGAATCTGCGCCAGCTTCAGAGCTGTCAATTTTTATCCCACGACATTTGTTTGCCCCTGCTCCCTTACCTGAAGGCCGTCATTTATGACTCAGCACTGCTGTCTCCAGCCCCATCTCCAATCCTATTACCTTTACTAAGAACAATAACCAATTAACCTCAGCTTGAAGTGTTTCCTTCTATATATCTCATACTTACATATTAGCTAAAAACTATTCTGGAACTTCACAAATACTAATTTCATGAACAACTCCACAAGGTAGCACCAAAACTGACCTCACTGACAGCTGAGGAAGCCGAGCTACACACCAGCCAGTAGCCCAAGGTCGCAGAGCTAACAACAGCAGAGCGAGGACGAGCGCCTGCACTACCTGGCTCTAGCCTGTGAATCATCATCCCATTAGGGAGAAAAAAAAAAAAAGTCTTATTCTAGAACAAGAGAAAGAATTTAAGAAGCGCAATTATAGCTACCATTCCTTCAACACCCACCATGTACCAGACCTTCCCATAGATTATTGCTAATCCTGACAAACCACCCCAAAGACAGAAGTTACTTTCCCCATTGTGAAGACAAGTGAACCAAGGCTCCAAGCTTGACATGCCTCCCATCACACAAACAATGGGACAGCTAGAACTGGAACCCAGGGCACTCCAGCTCCAAGGTCCTGCTCTTTACAAAATGCTTTGCTGCCTCCCTCATCACCGGAAGAAAGAGAAAGAGACTTTTATTCCATTTAATACAGCAATGTGTGATGTTAAAAATGCTGTCCCTAGGCTGGCCTATTCTCCTGGTCTAACACCTTGGGGATTTTATTTTTAGACCAGCCTTCCCCAAAGGCTTCAATTTTTCTTCAGAACACCATTCCCTGAGGGCCAGAAGCACCATGAGAGCAGACACTATGTTTTACGCAGCATTGATGAAATGACCAAAAAAATAAAATAAAAAGGGAGAGCAGCAACTAAAACAAGGACATTTCTGGGAGTAAAATCCTAACTTACACAATTAAAAAAGCCAAAGTATCCCTGACATGATAAGGAAAATTCCACCATCCCTCATCCTCAGACACTACTTTCGTAATGCTGACTAAAAATTAAACTGGATGATTTCTTGAAATCCAAACACTTGGTTAGAATTGGATAAACTATGTGAATGAAGAATGCTTTAGATCTTTAAAATTTTTATGGGCATGCTTTGGAACTCTGCAGTCTAAAACTGCCTTACCCTTAAACTCTTTCAAAATGCAACCAATAAGGTTGCCATTAAGCATTTAGATGACACTTCCAGGAATGACACTAATTTAACTTCATGTGATTGGAAGGTAAGACATTTAATCCCTATCTTTTACATTTGTGGAGGTTTATGAAGAGATACTTATCCTTAAGGGATGTGGTATATCACAAAGGAGAATTTGACCCTAAGTTAGTGATTTGGATGGATGTGAAGAAGAAGATGACTCAAAAATGGGATGCCTCACGACCTAGACTTGAGGCCATGCTCCTAGATGAAATAATATAAACCAATAACTAAAGAAATTTTTCACAGTGATTAATCACGGAACACAGGGGCGCCTGGGTGGCACAGCGGTTAAAGCGTCTGCCTTCGGCTCAGGGCATGATCCCGGCGTTATGGGATCGAGCCCCACATCAGGCTCCTCCACTATGAGCCTGCTTCTTCCTCTCCCGCTCCCCCTGCTTGTGTTCCCCCTCTCTCTGGCTGTCTCTATCTCTGTCGAATAAATAAATAAAATCTTTTTAAAAAAAAAATCACGGAACACAGCATGACCTAGAGAACAATCTTCTAGAGCTCCTGGCTCCTATCTCTACATGACTGTTTAATATAATCTGCTTCCCCCTATTACGGGCTGTACTCTGCGCCAGATACCAAGAAAGAATACAAAAGAAAAGGAGATATAATCCTTGCCTTCAAAAGTGTCGAAACATAAAGAACAATGGAAAGGCCAATTATGAAGTCCATTAAGGCAAAAACCCTTTATCTTCAGATGCATGAATTCTTATTAATAACAGCAATGCTACGCAGTTCTTGAAAATCAATGAGAAGAGGGGAGATGGGTAGGGGAATGAGAGAAACAGGTGAGGGAGATTAAGAGTACATTTGTGATGAGCACTGAGCAATGTACAGAATTGCTAAGTCACTGTACTGTACACCTGAAACTAATATAACACTGTAAGTTAACTCTACTGGAATTGAAATTTAGAACTTAAGAAAATTTTAATTTTTAAAAAAAAATCAATGAGAAGTAATGGAATAGATAACTCGTAACAGAAGATGCAAAAAAAAAAAAAAATCAGCCAGCATTTCCAACAGTGTTCAGTCTCACTAAAATTAAAATTAAAAGAAAAATAGTGCTATTTTTTGCCTAACAAATTTCCAAAGGTTTAAAAAAGATGAAAATACTTCTAGGAAACTGATGCTCCAAGAGTGGAAATGCAACCTTACAGTATTTCAGCATGCTCTCTCTATCAACAGCCTTGAAAATATTCCCAGGGACTTCCCTTCCTAGCAAAGATGAGCTTGTGGTCAACCAATACTCCCACCAAGAACAACTGAAAAAGCTGGACAGATTTTTTAAATCTTCTTTGAAGCATCTAAGAGCTACTAAAGCAAGGAGAACTTGAGAGGTCAAGATCTCAGAGAGAAGGAAGCATAGAAAAGTGAGGTAGTTCTGCATTCGATGAGACTTTTCCCCTGAGATATGAGCCAGTTCTGAAATGCCAACCTCAGAGGTTTTTCTCAAGGCAGCTGAGAGGTGGAGAGCCTGAAAAGTGGCAGCTGAAAGGCTTAAAAGCAGCTGAGAAGCTTACAGTTGAATAAGAGAGGCAGCTGGGAGGCTGAGACGCCGAGCAGAGCACAGTCCATATCATGTCCAGCAGCTGGAAGCTGGTGTCCAGGGCTCATGGGAGGGTGGTGGGAACGACTTCCAAAGGACTTCATTCTTGGACTAGGCATGGACAGGAAATTGAAGAACTCTCATAGCAACCAAACACCAACCTAATTAGCTCAAGTTTAGGTTTCTTAATTAAGTTTCCAAATGAAGTTTATGTTTTGAGACACAAATGGAACATCAAAAGCATGAACTATGAAGAAAAGATTGATAAGTTAGCCAAAAGGCATCATTTGAAAATGAGAAGGCAAGTCAAAAGGAAGAAGACATCTGCAATCACATAATTGACAAAGGACTAATACCCTGAATATATATACATTTTTTTCCTGCTGACACATTTTTAAGAAAAACACAAATACATCCAGTTGAGAACTGAGCAAAGGAATAAACCAAAACTTCACAAAGGAAGATACCCAAATAGCCACACACACACCAAAAACAGGTGTTGTCCCTCATTATTCATCAGGGAAATGCAAATAAAAGCCACAAAAAGACAAATCTAACAGAATGGCTAAAATTAAAACGACAGAAGACAGCGAGTGTTGGTCATGATGAGGTACAAAGGGAACTTCCATACATGACTGTTGGGAATGGATATTGGTAACTGTTTGTGCAGAACAGTTTGCCATTCATGGTAAATTTGCAGTTATACCTGCTCTATGACCCAGCAATCCCACTCCTGAGTATATGCTGAACAGAAATGTTCACATTTCGGGGCGCCTGGGTGGCACAGCGGTTAAGCATCTGCCTTCGGCTCAGGGCGTGATCCCGGCGTTATGGGATCGAGCCCCACATCAGGCTCCTCCGCTATGAGCCTGCTTCTTCCTCTCCCACTCCCCCTGCTTGTGTTCCCTCTCTCGCTGGCTGTCTCTATCTCTGTCAAATAAATAAATAAAATCTTTAAAAAAAAAAAAAAAAAAAAGAAATGTTCACATTTCTGCACCACAAGTCAAGTAAAAGTATATTCCTAGTAGCACTATTCGAAATAGCCAAACATTAGAACAGCAAAAATGTCCATCAACAGAAATGTGGTATGTCTGTATAATGAAATACCATACAACCACGAAAATGAACAAGCTACCGCCATACGCCATGGATGGATCTCACAAATGTAATACCAAGCAAAAGGCACAGACACAAAAGTGTATACAGAGTATGACTCTATTTATATAAAATTCAAAAACAGGCAAAATGAATCTTTGGTATTAGAAGTTACTGGCTACCTTTGGGGAAGAGTAGAATTAATGACTGGGAAGGGTCTTCTAGAAGGTTCTGGGGTTCCTGGGATGCTGGTACATCCATGGTGGTTACACACATGTATTCATTTTTTCAAATTTCACTGAGCTATGCCCTTGATTTGTACATCTTCCTGCTTACATATAATATTTTTTAAACTTCCATTAAAAATAATTATAACTTTGTAGAACTTTTACTTCTCAGGACCCATTCTTAAGAAATATTTTTTAATTATCCTTTGAAAGTTCAAGTAATTAAAATATATGTAAAATCTTCCAGACCTTAGGTTAGGCAAAAGAATTCATAGACATGACACCAAAAACAAACCATAGGAGAAAAAACAGACAAATTGGCCCTCATTAAAACTCAAAATTTTTGCATTGCAGATGACATAATTAAGAAAATGAAAAGCCAAGAAACAGACTTAAGTATTTGCAAAACACATATCAAATAAAAGACTTGTATCCATCATGTGCAAGGAACACTCACAACTTAGTAATATTCAAACCCAACTGAGAAATGAACAAAAGATATGAACAGACATTTCAACAAAGAAGATATGCAAATACCTAACAAGTATATGAGAGGATGTTCAACATTATTGTCATTAGGGAAATGCATATTAAAACCACACTGAAATATTTCACATCCACTAGAATGACTATAATAAATATGACAGACAACTAATGTTGGTAAGGATATGGAGAAATAGGAACCCTCAGACGTCACTGGTGGGAATGTCAAATGGTGGAACCATTTTGGAAAAGAGTTTGGCAGTTTCCCAAATAGTCAAACACAAAACTCCCAACACAACTCAACAATTCCATTCTTAGGTATTAGCCCAAGGGAAATGAAAATGTGTGTCACACAAAGACTTACACATGAACATTCACAGCAGCATATTCTTATGCTGAATTATGCACTTGACCAGGCTGGATTTCATAAAATGTTAACTATATCTCAATAAAGATGTTAAAAAATTTCATGTACACGATAACAAAATAATAAAGCCAACCTAAAGGTTCACATTTGTGAAATAGCTTGAGCTAATTATGTGATTTGTATCGTAGAATGCTGGATAGCCATTAAACATTAAAACTTTTTTTGAAGAGTATTTAATGACACAAGAAAATATTATGCAAGCATGCTGAGTGAAGAAAACAAACTACGAAGCTGTTTATACAGTATGCTCTTGCTATGTTTTTTTAAATTTTTTAAAAGGAGTTGGAAGGAAACACATCAAAACATGAACAGAGGTTTCTGACCAGTAAGTTTTTTAGTAATAACTTTCTGGGTATTTTCGGTATTTTTCTGTATTTTCCAAATCTTAATGAGTTTTCCTATATTCAAGAAAAACTTCTAAAAAAAAAGAAAAAATTCTACATGAGCATTTTCATACATTGTAAAAAATATACATGAATAGTTCTTTTCAATGATCATAAGATATATTTCTTTTTTTTAAAGATGTATTTCTTAAAAAAAATAATAAACTACTCCTTAGGAAGGCATTAAGAAAGCAAAATAAGCATCCTCCTAGCTCATCATTCCTACTGTCCATAGTTAAAACATAACACAATATTTAAAAATTTAGAAACTGGTGGGAATTACTCAACTGTTTCTGCTATTATACAAGAAATGTACTTTCATCAATAAAGGGTATAACAGATTTATGAGTAGAACAGAATTTTGTTATCCTCAAATCCGCAAATTTTAAATATGATAATTTATCTAGTCACTACTTTTAAAAGTACCCCATATTTCCTCCAATTATTTACCTACTAAAGAAACAGTGCCTATTTTTTCATATTAATCTCTAGATCACCTTTCTGGTTCACACAAAGATCACCTGGGAATCACTGCAATTTCAAAGCAAACAAAAACAAAAAAAAAGCCTGCCTATTTTTGTTTATTTTCATGCTATTCCACAAAAGGGCTTCTGTTTTGTGTTTTTTTTAATCCCACTTTAGCATCATCTGAATTTCTGGGTACAGCTCAACTTGCTGCTCCATTCTTTAAACCTATTCTCTTCAGTAACTCTGTACCCATCTGACCCCATACGCCTATCTGCGCGAGAATTAGACATTTAATTTTTTTTTTAAGATTTTATTTATTTGACAGAAAGAGAGAGAGCACAAGCAGGGGGAGCTGCAGAGGGAGAGGAGAAGCAGACTCCCTGCTGAGCAGGGAGCCCGATGCAGGGCTCAATCCCAGGACCCTGAGATCACGACATGAGCCGAAGGCAGATACTTAACCGACTGAGCCACCCAGGCGCCCCTAATTTTTCATTAATAGTCACAAAGTTAGAGCAATGAGAGTTTGTTTCCAAGGCCTTCCAATAAATTTATCAAATCAAAAGTCAATGTTTTCCACTATTACACTGGTATTTTCTTCTAAAACTGCTGGTACTCTATTCTCCACTGCCTCTTACTACAAATGATTTTGGCATGTCCTTCGTAGGTAATAAAAAGTCAGTCAAGGGCCACCATAAGCTTTCTATTGAGCACTTCCATACTCTTCCTCCAGATGCTCACTGTGTCCACCTTAGCAGTGGTCAGAGTACCCAGCTGCTATTTACGAGCTGTGTGTTATCAGGCAGGTTACCTCATCTCTCAGCTCCTCAGGAAAACGGAGATGATCGTAATACACCCTACTTCACGAAGCTGCCGTAGCATTAAATGAGACAGCAAATGTAAAGTACTGACACGTAATCAGTGCTCAATAAATATGAGCCAGCAGTTCTACTTAGGCCACAAAGGAAAACCACGTCCTCCACAACACCAGCACTTGAGTGACATTTGGGATACTCGTCCATCACCCTTGCAATTGACTATTTTTCATATATCACCCCAAAATGAACTTAAATCTCTTTCTCACTTCAAGATTCTGCACTATGATTTTGACAAACCTTTGTGTCTCTTCCTCTGACCTTCTCCACTCCAGCTTCTGCCCCCCTTTATTCAGAACAGTGACTTTTGATAGTCTCTTTTCAGAACAAAAGAGATAGCTTCTCTTGTTCTTTCATTGCTTCAAACATGTTAGAAGTCTATATATTCTTTCCTAGACCTTTCAGAAACAGTCCACTACAACCATGTCCAGTTTATTCCTATTTCTCCAGGTGCAACTATAATATAGCTTATTTGTTTTTCATAACAACATTTTTTGTGACTGTGACTGTCCCTGAGAGCTCCAGCCAAGTCAATTCAACAAAAATGTCAAGGGCATCAACCATGTGCCAGGTACTATGCTAGTCGGCAGTGATTCATATGACATGCTATCTACCCACTAAAAACAAGAGGGACAAAGATGCCTATACCATAGTCTCCTCTTTCTTCCTACATATCTGGGCAATGTCACTGCCTAAGATGGTTCAAACATCATCTCTTGGCATAAGACAGTTTATGAGACTCCCTACCCCACCACTTACCACCTCACCTCACCTCACCTGCAATGACTGGACATTATGTTCTCCTACAGTATCATAGAAATTTCACAGAATGTAGAATCAGAGGACCTAAATGATATCACCAAAGGCCTCAAATAACCTCTCGATTATATATATAATGGTCAACTGTATATCTTTATTTTTTGAAAGACTGCTAAAATCATTGGTCCCTTGGTCCTGTCATATGAAAATATAATTCATGACCATAGCAAATTCCAATAATGAACATAAGGGAAAATATGCAATTACAAATTTTTTCATGAGTGGGAAGCTAGAAGATAACACAGGAGAACCAGCACAGAATTAAAGATCATTCTGCTCTTAGTATGCCATTTCAAAATAAGACTGCTGAAGAGCACTGCTGACTCATCCTCAGAAATAATGGCAGATCTGTTTGACCTTGATTCACTGCCATGATCAAAATAATTCTGGTTAACTTGGGAAGATTCTGAAAAATCTAAAGGTCATACTTAAAATACTTAAGAGTTCAAAAATCTATGAAGTAAGACTTTAGTTTTAGTAGTCAAAGTAGCCACCAGATAAAGACAAAGAAAACGTAAACAGAATCATCATGTGCCAATTGAAATTACCTTCACTTGTATATTCTGCCCTGATGTTCAGTCTTCCACCATGCTACCCCCGTATTTTAAAGATTTTATTTTTAAGTAATCTCTACACCCAACGCGGGGCTTGAACACACAACCCCGAGATCAAGAATTGCATACTCCACTGACTGAGCCAGCCAGGTGTCCCCCTACCCATGTGTTTTATATAAATCCTTGACATATAATTTACAGCTTCACTTACGTACTTCTTTAAATTTCCTTCTTTCCTTTAACAAATAGTCATTAAGCACCTGCTCTAAGCCAGCTTCTGACTAAGCACAGCATGCAATGGAGAACAAAACACATCTCCTGATCTTATGTAACTCACAAGTGTAGTGTGGAGACTCATTGTGATGGTTAATTTTATGTGTCAACTCGACTGGGACAGAGGGTGCCTGATTTAAACGTTATTTTTGGGTGTGTCTATGATGGTGTTTCTGGATGAGATTAGCATTTGAATTGGTACAGTAGAGCAGACTATTCTCCCCAGTGTAGTGGGGCCTTATCCATCCATGGAAATCCAGAATAAAACAAAAAGGCAGAGGAAAGGGGATTTTGCACCCTGCCTGACTACTGGAGCTGAACACCAGTCTTCTACCCTCAACTGATACTTACGCCACTGGTCCTCTAGTTCTCAGAACCACACCATCAGCCTTCCTCGGTCTCCAGTTTGCAGATGGCAGATCATAGCACATCTGCCTATATAATCATATGAGTCAATTCCTTATAATAAATCACATGCATCTCCTATTGTCTATTTCTCTGGAGAGCCCTGACTCATACCAAATGCACACACACACAAAATAACCAATGGAGTATGTGTGCTATGAAGGAAAACTCGGGATTCTCAAAGAGAAGAAAACGAGAAAACATAATTCCTCATTTACATGTGTCCGCATATTCTTGCAACATCCTTTAAATCTCATGTTCTGTGATAGTGTGATATCATCCACTATGATGAACTCAAAAGTACTAGGCTAAAGACTAGTATATTTTGGTTTTAAAGTTATCATTTATTTTTTGTATTCTGCTTTATTTTTTAGTGGGTACGGGGCAGGAGAAAATAGGTCACAGGGGGTAAGAAGTAAAATAAAATAGAATAGAATAAAATAAAATAAAAAGACTAAAAGCAGGACTCTCTCATTGAAAGAATAAATACAACTTTACAAAATACAGGGGCCCTGAAAAAAGTTTTCTGAAACCAAATACGTGACAAATAATTTTTTTAGGGAGTGTGCTCGAGCAGGGGCAGGGAGGGGAAGAGGGAAAGCGAGAAAGAGTATCTTGAGCAGCCTCCCTGCGCTGAGCCCAGATCCCAGCATAGGGTCCATCTCACCACCCTGAGATCATGACCTGAGCCAAAATCCAGACTCCACTGCTTAACCAACTGACCCACCCAGGCACCCCTTGACAAATAATTTTAAATTCATGAAAATGGTTCTTGAAAACTCACTAGCTGAAGGACTCTACTAAATCCTAACATATAGCAGAAATCAAGCATAAAAATGACTATCTCCTCTAACCCAACCTTATTTCCATTTCTGTTATTTCTAAATTTAAATTTTCAATCAAGTTTGCTGTACATCCAACAATGGGGAAGGATCACGCTAAGCAAAACCTGTTACATAATTGTCATTCTAAATTCAAAGTACTGCATATCACCTCCCAACACTCACCCTCCTCCCCCCCCCAAAAAAAATCATGCCTCAGCAAACAAATTTTTTTAAGATTTATTTATTTTATTTTAGAGAGAGAGAGACAGAGAGAGCATGCAAGAGACAAGGGCAGAGGGACAGGGAGAGAGAATCTCAAGCAGACTCCCTCCTGAGCACAGAGCTCCATCCTGGACCCTGAGATTATGACCTGAGCCGAAATCAAGAGTCGTACACTTAACCCACTGAAAAACCCAGGCACCCCTAGCAAACAAATTTTTTGAAGAAAACCTGCAATATTCATTTTTTTTAGAAATTAAAAAAAATCAAGCTGATAAAATGGTTGTATTCTGAACTCCAAAGAACAATTTCTTATCATGCATCATAAATCAGAGGGAGAAAGGATTTGGGTTGTAGTGTTTGTTCATTAGTGGCTCCCCACTGATAGTTTACCAGTGATGCTGCCATTCAGTAAGGTGCCGGTTGCTAGTCCTCTAGTCCTCTGTTCAAAGATCACAGCATCAGCAGAAGCCTTGCAAGTTCACAAGGTGCTGATGCAACTGACATACGGCCGGTAACAAGTACCCCTACGGAGTTCACTAGCCCAATGTCAACTGCACACACAAGAGTCAAAACTGTAATTCCTGGATTTCCTCTTACACACACACACACACAGGGAGGAGGAAGAGCACTAAATATTGCTGTATGAACATCACTGCTTGTATTTATGTGGGGTTTTTCTAGTTGTATTGTACTTTATTCATGTCCATATCTCACCTGATATCCCCTAGCAGATACAGCCTATGAAAGAAAGAGTGATGCCAGAACGTGGTGCACATGTGTGCATGCAGGTGTGTGCGTATTCTATATATACCATAATGGCAAGAACCACTGCACTAGAATGGCCCAAATGTAGAGTTTGCCTAATGGTTGATGAAACAAATAGGAAAATTCTTCTTATATGCAGAATACTTTATTATTCTGGATTTGAGTAGAAGATGCAGAATTTCACACAGATTCTAGAAGGGACAGCATTCAGTGAAATGATCAATCCACGTCTCAATTTGATATTAGGTAAACAGAAAATTCCCTTTCTACAGGGCAACAAACTAAATGGGTGCTTTATGTAACATGGCTTTTCGTATGAGTATTCTGTCTATTCATTAAAAAAATAATTACCAGAAAGAGCTTTTCCTGGAACTTTATTCCAACTTAGAATCTAGATATGAGCAAAAACCTTACAAGAATAATGGGGCACCTGGGTGACGCAACTGGTTGAGTGTTTGACTCTTGGTTTCAAGCTCATGTCATGATCTCACAGGTCATGAGATGGAGTCCCACATCTGGCTCCAACCTTAAGGGAGTCTGCTTGAAGATTCTCTTCCTCTGCCCCTCCCCCCACTCACACAGCACTCTCTCTCTCTCTCTCCTACTCTCTCAAATAAACAAATAAACCAAAAAAAAAAAAAGAAAGAAAGAAAGAAAGAAAGAAAGAAAGAAAGAGAAAGAAAGAAAGAAAGAAAGAAAGAAAGAAAGAAAGAAAGAAAGAAAGAAAGACAGACCTTACCGGGATAAGATTCTAATATTCAGGCTTCAGAAATCATTTCTGTACTGGTGCCTCGTTATGCAAGATGAGGAAAATTAGTAGGACAAAAAGATGGACTTTAAAATTCATAATGCAAAAGAAAAATTATGTCATAAAAAGAGCACAGAAAATAATAAAAGCTAACTCGATGACATGGATAATTAGCACCTGATGAATGGAATAATTATCCAAAGGTAATCAAGTTAATTACTTTAGTCTTCTTTTTTGGGCTTCATTTTATCACTGTATGTAAGTTTTTATAGCTAATCCACAGTGACTGAGTATGGAGAAATAAATGTAAGGTTTTTAAACTTCTTCGACTTTAACTGTTAATCACAACCAAGGCTGTGCCCACGCATCTAACCCACGCAGGGTTAAAGGGAAAAGCTAAGTATGTTATAATAACAAAAGGAAAAACTATGTGCTTCTTAAAATATTTACCAAGATGTAACCATCTGAAATAAGCATAGAATAATTACTCCTTTTCCAAAGTGAGCCACCCAGAAGAACCCTGCAGTTTGCCATCTTTCACTTGCTGCTTTTGAGAGTATAAGGACAAACAGACCAATGGAACAGAACAGAGAACCCAGAAATGGACCCTCGGCTCTTTGGGCGACTAATCTTTGATAAAGCAGGAAAAAACATCCGGTGGAAAAAAGACAGTCTTCAATAAATGGTGCTGGGAAAATTGGAAAGCTACATGCAAAAGAATGAAACTTGACCACTCTCTCACACCATACACAAAGATAAACTCTAAATGGATGAAAGACCTCAATGTGAGACAGAAATCCATCAAAATCCTAGAGGAGAACATAGGCAGCAACCTATACGACATCGGCCAAAGCAACCTTTTTCATGACACATCTCCAAAGGCAAGAGAAACAAAAGATAAAATGAACTTGTGGGACTTCATCAAGATAAAAAGCTTCTGCACAGCCAAGGAAACAGTCAAAAAAACTAAGAGGCAGCCTACGGAATGGGAGAATATATTTACAAATGACACTACAGATAAAGGACTGGTATCCAAGATCTACAAAGAACTTCTCAAACTCAATACACGAGAAACAAATAAACAAATCATAAAATGGGCAGAAGATATGAACAGACACTTTTCCAATGAAGACATACAAATGGCTAACAGACACATGAAAAAATGTTCAAAATCATTAGCCATCAGGGAAATTCAAATCAAAACCACACTGAGATACCACCTTACGCCAGTTAGAATGGCAAAGATAGACAAGGCAAGAAACAACAATTGTTGGAGAGGATGTGGAGAAAGGGGATCCCTCCTACATTGTTGGTGGGAATGCAAGTTGGTACAGCCACTCTGGAAAACAGTGTGGAGGTCCCTTAAAAAGTTAAAAATTGAACTACCCTATGACCCAGCCATTGCACTACTGGGTGTTTACCCCAAAGATACAGACGTAGTAAAGAGAAGGGCCATATGCACCCCAATGTTCATAGCTGCATTGTCCACAATAGCCAAATCATGGAAGGAGCCGAGATGCCCTTCAACAGATGACTGGATTAAGAAGCTGTGGTCCATATATACAATGGAATATTACTCAGCTATCAGAAAGAACGAATTCTCAGCATTTCCTACAACATGGACAGCACTGGAGGAGATAATGCTAAGTGAAATAAGTCAAGCAGAGAAAGACAACTATCATATGGTTTCTCTCACCTATGGAACATAAGAACTAGGAAGATCGTTAGGAGAAGAAAGGGATAAAGAAAGGGGGGGTAATCAGAAGAGGGAATGAAGCATGAGAGACTATGGACTCTGAGAAACAAACTGAGGGCTTCAGAGGGGAGGGGGTGGGGGAATGGGATAGGCTGATGATGGGTAGTAAGGAGGGCACGTATTGCATGGTGCACTGGGTGTTACACGCAACTAATGAATCATCGAACTTTACATCAAAAATTAAAAAAAAAATTAAAAAAATTTTTTAAATAAATAAATAAATAAGGGCAATGTGGATGGATCATGGGTGGCTTTTTAACTTTCCCGTTAAACTAAATGTGACTGGCAGTGTTTTTCAAGCTCAAAGATGAAACCAGGTATAACCAATTAATTTAAAATAAAATGCCTACACTAACTCTCTAAAGACCAAAATACAAAACTAAAGTTAAAGTGACTGTAAACGACATAAAGCTTACAGCTTAGGAAGAGAAAGTGTTAATACCAATACTTCAAATTTATCAGCAGAGGAAAATAAATCATAAAATTGGAGTTAAAGGGGAAAAAAAAGGTAAGCAGCTTGCCACTGTATTTTGACACATTAGGGTCTGCTTTTTCTTTTCAAAACCAAACACCCTATAGTGATTAGTTAAGGTTTACATACTAAGCTGAAAAAAAGACATCCTATTTTGGACATATCTACAATCTCAGACACCAAATAGTTTCTTTAGTATAGTCATATTTAAACCAAATTTTGAGTTGGGATTATAGCATTATAATATTTGTCAGAAGACCCCAACAGCAACCAGGACTTCAAAAGGCTACATTTGCTATGTCTGAGGTCAAACTCCTCCATGCCAAAAGGGCAAAGAAAAAGAAAACTGCAGGTCTTGATCCTGATGTTAGATGGATGAGGGAAAATAATTCCCCAAAGGACTGTAACCACAAATTGGGACTGAAATTTAAAAACAAACAAACAAACAAACAAAAAGACCCTGAAGCAGAAATCTGATTTAAAATGTGCCCAGGTAAATAGAGTGCCCAAGCTAGTAGCAGAAGCAAAATATTTCCCCCTCTGCAGGAAACCACCTTCAACCCAGCCTGACACAATTACCACAAACAAAATTCCAAAGAAAGTGAGCAGCTCATGGCCAAAAATCACAAAACCTTGGGGCATGTGGGTGGTTCGGTTGGTTAAGCATCTACCTTTGGCTCAGGTCATGATCTCAGGGTCCTGGGATCAAGCCCCACATTAAGCCTCACATCAAGCCTGCTCAGCGGGGAGTCTGCTTCTCCCTCTCCCTCTGCCCGTCCCCCTGCTCATGCTCTCTCTCAAATAAATTTTTAAAAATCTTAAAAAAAAATCACAAAAACCTTAAAATAATAGAAGCAACATGAGTGATTAAGAAGCAGGGGAAGGGGCGCCTGGGTGGCTCAGTTAAGCATCGGCCCAGGTAGTGATCCCAGGGTCCTGGGATGGAGCTCTGCCCCCCGGCCCCCACCGTGTGCTCTCGCTCTCTTCTCTCTCTCTCTCTCATGCTCTCTCAAATAAATAAATAAAATCTTAAAAAAAAAAAAAAAAGGCAGGAGGAGAAAAGAAACTGACCCACCAAAAGACTTCGGTTATAGAAGTTATTAGAATATAAAATAATAGTTGAAATTACAAGGAGATAAGCAAATGTGAAAAAGAATCAAAGTTCTAGAAATAAAAATACAATAACCAATATTAAAGACAAAAGCAACAAAGTGAAATATTAGGCACAGCTGAAGTGAATTAGTAAACTGCAAGTTGAAACATAAATTTTCCCAAATTCAATCAAGAGATTAAAAAGATAAGAGACAAGAAAGATAATATAGAAGGTCTAACAAACATGCAATTAGAGTTTCAGAAGGAGATCATTAAATTAATAGAGGAAATATTCAAGAGATAATAAACAGAGGTTTTCAGAATTCCTGAAAGATCCTAGTTTTCAAATGTAGTCTCTCTAATGCCAAGAAGATTTTTAATTCATACCCAGAAATATCAGATTGAAAATTCAGAAATAAGAGAGACAGAGAGCAGGAGAATATCTGAGTATCTTTAAAAGATCTTAGAGGGAACCAGAGGGGAAAGATGGATTCCCCTACAGAGGAAAAAAAAAATCACTTGACTGCTCAATTCTCAATGGCAACAGTAAAATTCATAAAACAAGGGAATTATATTTTTTGATGTACCTAACGAAAATAACTGTCAAAATAGAACTCAATACCAAGGAGTCTCTCTTTCAAGAAACAAGGTGAAGTAAAAGGATTATCACACACAACAATTTCTGTCTCTCTCTCTCTCTCTCTCTCTCTCTCTCTCACACACACACACACACACACACACACACATACACACACAAGTAAAAGGAAAAGTAAAGTATGTACTTCAGGCAGAAAAAAATGATCCCACATAGAAGGTCTGACATCCAAGAAGGAATGGTGAGAACAGATATTGATAAATACATGGTTAAACATAAAGATGCTGTGTACAACAATAAAAGTAACATCTAACTTATGAAAGTAAAAGACAGGCTAGAACTAAAATACTCAACAGCAATAATACATAAGTTGGAAGTGGGTATCACAAGAGTTAAAAAAATTCTAAGGAATTTGCATTTTTTTAGAAGAACAGTGTATTAGTCTGCTGGGCCTAACATAAAATACCAAAGACTGGTGGTTTAAACAAGAGAAATTTATTTTCTAATAGTTGTAAAGGCTAGAAATCCAAGCCCAAGGTGTTGTCAGGGTTGGTTTCTGGTGAGATCTCTCATCCTGGCTTACAGACAGCCACCTTCTCGCTGTGTCATCACATGACCCTTCCTCTCTGCCTGTGCAAAAGGAAGAGTGAGAGATCTAATGTCTCTTCCTCTTTTTTATATGAACACCAATATTCTTGGATTAGGGCCACACTCCTATGACCTCATTTAACCTTAATTGTCTCTTTAGAGGCCCCATCTCCAAATAAATTCACATTGGGGGTTAGAGCTTCAACATATGAATTCTGGGAAGACACTATTCAGTCCACATTAGAAGGCAAAGATATTAACTTTAGACAATATCATTATGAGTATGCATAGTAAAATTATCTGGGTATCCACTAAAAAAAATAGATACTGAGTGTGTAACAATCTCCTAAGCCCCTGCTTGTGCGCTCTCTCTCTCACTCTCTCTCAAATAAACAAATAAAAAAATCTTAAAAAAAAAATAGTAAAGAAAATAGAAAATCAATCTGTCCAAGAGAAAGCAACAAAGAGGAGAAAGACACAGAAAAAGTAGAATAGAAAATACGTCATAACACAAGAATAAATGAATCTGAATATACCAGTTTTCATTCTAAATATAAAAAGACTAAACTCTAAAGCAAACATCCAGCTACACACTATTTACAAGAAATATATCTAAAAACATTAACTATATCAAGTTGATCATAGAGAACCCTATATCATTTTATTAATAGCAAAGAAAAAACATTAAGTCAAATAGGGCTATCAGAGATTTAGAAGGTCATTACATATGATAAAAAGCCTAACTTACCATACAATATTTAAAAATCTAATCTTAAAAGCATCTAATAACAAACTTCAAAATATGTAAAGCAAAGGTAAATTATCTTGACGAAACTGACAAATCCATTTTTATAATTTTTCAGTAAGTGAATGATCAAGGAGACAAAACTATCAATAAGGGTAAAGAATATTTAAACCACGCAGTTAAAACTTTCATCTTACGGATACACACGGACCTACATGGAGCACTGCACCAAGAAACTGAAGGATACACGTTGTTTTCAAGTTACACATGGAACATTTACTAAAAGAGAACATTTGCACTAGCCCATGAAGCTTACATCAAAAAGCATCAAAGAACTGGTATGATAGAGACCACATGCTCTGACCACATCACAAGTAGGTTGGAAATAAATCAGCAGCAACAAGTAAGTATGTTTAGAAATTAGAAAACACCGTTTTAAAGAAATCATAGCAAATAGCACTGTATGATAAGAAAAAACACTATATAAGAATTTCTGATAAGCAGCTAATGTAGTGATTCAAGGGAAATTAACTGTCCTCTAATAAGGCAAGATCCACAGTTAATGAGCTAAGCACCCAACCTAAGAAATTAGAAAAATAGCAGAATAAACCTGAAAACACAGAAGAAAGAAAAGACAAGAATGAAAAGAGCTGGGAAACAAGCATATAATAGAGATAATCGGCAATACCAAAACCTGGTTCTTTGAACAGATTAAGAGAAATTGCATACATGAGGATCGAAGGAGACAGAGAACATGGCAAATCATGAGCTTTAAAAAATTAGGACATATCACAGATGCAGCAATGATTAAACAGATAAAAGAATATCATGGAAAACTTTATGATAATACTTGTGCTTTTGAAAACCTAGTTACAATGACAAATGTTCCTTAACAGTAGAATGGATAAACTATGGAATTCATACACTAAAACATGAACAAAAATGAAAACAAATTATGGCTACAAACATTGACAAATCTCAAAAACATAAGAGTGAACAAATAAGCAAGCATAAAGGTATATGTAATATATAATTCTCTTTACATCAAGTTCAAAAATAACCAATGCTAAAGAATACGCTGCTTTAGGGATAAAGCATTGTCATTAGGTGCGGAATGAGGAAATAGAGGGATTCTAGGTATATCACACTTTTTAATCTTGGTAGTAGATCATGGGTATTCAAGTATTTTAACTTACAAATATGTTTTATGTACTTTTATACGTACAATGTACTTCACAATAATGTTCTTTTAAAAAATTTCATGGTAAAATCAGTTTCATGGAAACAGTGAACATTCACATGATCTCCTGAAAAAAATTTACCTTTTCAATCTTTCCATGCCTGTGACAGTCTATGCCAAAATACAAAGACATGGTTCTTGTTCTCTGAGATATTACAGAGGGAATGATACTCCCCTAAACAAAAAATTCATTCTGAAGTGCGTACTAAGGGAACAGAGAACCTCAGTCCAACTTGCAGAAATGAGGAAAGCAGATTGTTTCACAGTGGAGAAAACAATGTCTGAAAAAAGAATAACTGGCCCAGAAAATATGTTTGGTGTGTATGTGTTTACTTTCTCTTTCCTTCTACATCCAGGACCAAATTCTAAAAATGAAAAATATGCCTGAAAATTCAAATGTGACTCTGCATTCATTAGGGTCTTGTTTGATGGCTAAATGTAACTATGGTCATAAATATGAAGGGGAGAACTTCTCTCTACATTTAACCATCTGTCCTTAAGTTTCCACACATGACCTTTTCCTGGTTTTGCCCATTTTTATCTCTAGTTTTGTTCCTAGAAGTGACCATGTTTCTGTGATAGCCAGATTGATACTTACCTGGTTTCAAAAGGTAATTTCTGGTTAAGATGAGTTTTTACATTAATGACAGAATGGGAAAAAGATATAGATAAAATACAGATACACAGAAACAGACCCATTAATACAGGACATTAAGAGTCCCAGAGTTGGCAGCAAAGGACAGAAAACAGGACATTTTTAAATCCTGAAGATGATTACACAGGAAACAATATCTACTCCTTCTACCACACAGCAATTGTGTATGCATATGGGGGCAGCAGGTCAGATGCTATATCGCAAGGAGACTGAAAATGAAAATGGAGAACATTCTCAGGGCAATTCATAACTTCTGTACCTGTTTAGATGGTAATAGCATTTACAGCTATGACCAAGCCCTAGTGAATGGTTTGGTGTGGAGGCTGGACCTTACAGTTGAGTACTTAGAAATACCTAAGGTTATTTCATTTAGATAAAGACCTAGTCAGTCATGTCTGGGTTCAAATCCTATCCGACTTGAGCATTTCATATGACATTGATAAGAAAACTGCAGAAGGCAATGAAGGAAAAGTATAACCAAGTCTATAGATTAGATATTGAGAATAATAAAGTGACTTAAGGTCAACAAGAAACATCAATGCCCTTTACCCCTACCAAAAAAATCTACTTCTAGGGCTTTACTCAAATGGATAATCACAGATATGTATGAAAAACTGAGCTATAAGATATTTACTACTATATAGTAGCAAAAAACAAAAAAGTTAAACCTGTCTGATATTATGGCATATCCCCAATAAATTATGTTACATTCATAGACTACAATATTATTCAGTATACAAAATATGTTATGAAAGATCACTCCATGATATGCAATGTGGTTCATTCTTGTGTGAAAATTAAGAAGAAATATATAGTGGGGCGCCTGAGTGGCTCAGTTGATTCAGCCTCTGACTCTTGATTTTGGCTTGAGTCATGACCTCCAGGTCGTGAGATCATGCCCCGCTTTGGGCTCCGTGCTGAGTGTGGAACCTGCTTCAGATTCTCTCTCCTCTGTCCCTCCCCCCCAAAAAAGAAAATTTAAATTTTAAAATTAAAATTAAAAAAAGAAATATATGGTATAGTATCATTTTTAGAAACTGAAATATTATAGTATTTTTCTACATTATATAAAAATATACACCAAAATGTTAACAATTGTTATCTGTGGGCATAATTTTCCTCCTTTTTTTCTTGTCTGTTTGTTCGGGGTCTTTTTGGTTTTTTGTTGGTCTGGATTTTCTAAATTTTCTATAATGAACGTGTGTCACTTCCGTAAGAAAAAAATATCTATTATAGCATAAGGATGAAGAATAAAGATTTGAGGGGCGCCTGGGTGGCACAGCGGTTAAGTGTCTGCCTTCGGCTCAGGGCGTGATCCCGGTGTTATGGGATCGAGCCCCACATCAGGCTCCTCCGCTATGAGCCTGCTTCTTCCTCTCCCACTCCCCCTGCTTGTGTTCCCTCTCTCGCTGACTGTCTATCTCTGTCAAATAAATAAATAAAATCTTAAAAAAAAAAAAAAGAATAAAGATTTGAAACCTTACAATAGCAACTACTTACAGAATATGGAAACAAAAATGAGAAGTTCCCAACATCACTACACCTCTCTGTAGGAACAAATTTACCCAAAGCCTATTTATGGAAAATGGGGGAGCTTCAAATCCAAAACTCCTCTCATGAAAGAGCTCAATAATTCAAAAAAAGGAAAAGTGTCTAAGAAGTACTGAATGGGAACTAGCTGAAGGAATAAAAGAACAGACTTCCTGCTACTGGTGGGCAGTGGAAGGTACAATAGTTTGGGCAAACTTTATCAAAATGGAGCAGGAAGACGGCCTACTTCACATCTGGCCTGGAGGTAATGGCAAAAATAAGCTAAAACGATTAAAAGAATGGGTTTTTAATGCAAGTACACATTTAGAGTTGTGCCCAAAATGCAACACTTTTCCCTCTGGAAGCCAATGGATGTTACGCCTGGAATAGTCCCTTTCCACTCCACCCCGCTTTGAATCCGTATCCTCCCAGGACCAACTTAGATCAAAAAACCTGCAGCAGACACCCTCAGCCAGAGACTGTACTGAACACCTGACACAAATGTTAACTGATTCTTAGGTAACTTTCAGTTGAAACTTTTATTCTGATCCAAACTTCAAGCATCTTTAAATGCCTGCAAATGTTCTTTCTCTAAAATTTGTTTAAAACAAAAAACAGGGGCGCCTGGGTGGCACAGCGGTTGGTCGTCTGCCTTCAGCTCAGGGCGTGATCCCGGTGTTATGGGATCGAGCCCCACATCAGGCTCCTCTGCTAAGAGCCTGCTTCTTCCTCTCCCACTCCCCCTGCTTGTGTTCCCTCTCTCGCTGACTGTCTATCTCTGTCAAATAAATAAATAAAATCTTAAAAAAAAAAAAAAGAATAAAGATTTGAAACCTTACAATAGCAACTACTTACAGAATATGGAAACAAAAATGAGAAGTTCCCAACATCACTACACCTCTCTGTAGGAACAAATTTACCCAAAGCCTATTTATGGAAAATGGGGGAGCTTCAAATCCAAAACTCCTCTCATGAAAGAGCTCAATAATTCAAAAAAAGGAAAAGTGTCTAAGAAGTACTGAATGGGAACTAGCTGAAGGAATAAAAGAACAGACTTCCTGCTACTGGTGGGCAGTGGAAGGTACAATAGTTTGGGCAAACTTTATCAAAATGGAGCAGGAAGACGGCCTACTTCACATCTGGCCTGGAGGTAATGGCAAAAATAAGCTAAAACGATTAAAAGAATGGGTTTTTAATGCAAGTACACATTTAGAGTTGTGCCCAAAATGCAACACTTTTCCCTCTGGAAGCCAATGGATGTTACGCCTGGAATAGTCCCTTTCCACTCCACCCCGCTTTGAATCCGTATCCTCCCAGGACCAACTTAGATCAAAAAACCTGCAGCAGACACCCTCAGCCAGAGACTGTACTGAACACCTGACACAAATGTTAACTGATTCTTAGGTAACTTTCAGTTGAAACTTTTATTCTGATCCAAACTTCAAGCATCTTTAAATGCCTGCAAATGTTCTTTCTCTAAAATTTGTTTAAAACAAAAAACAGGGGCGCCTGGGTGGCACAGCGGTTGGTCGTCTGCCTTCAGCTCAGGGCGTGATCCCGGTGTTATGGGATCGAGCCCCACATCAGGCTCCTCTGCTAAGAGCCTGCTTCTTCCTCTCCCACTCCCCCTGCTTGTGTTCCCTCTCTCGCTGGCTGTCTCTATCTCTGTTGAATAAATAAAAAAAATTAAAAAAAAAAAAACAGGAAGAGGTGACAGCATCTCCCTTTGGAAGGTAACAGCTTAGAACAAAGAATCACGGCTCTTCTGCACGACCTCCTCAAGGCAGAACATTTAGGGTTTCCACATAAAACATTTTACCTAACGTGTTTTTTGAATGCTTTCATGATATAGACAAGACTTAGTCAATTGCGAGAAAAGAAGCTAAAGAAGCAGCTTTGGTCAAAAACCCCAACTGGCATGTAAAACTTACGGCTAAAATGACACATAAGGGTTTCAACTGAAAATTATCTAAGAATTGATAAACACATATGCCAGGTGATTAGTTATTCGTACAGTATTTGGCTGGGAATGTTTTTCAGTCTAAACTGGGCCTAAGAGAATATAATTTCTTCAGAATTACCACCCAAAGGAAATACTGATAATAACACTGTTATTATTAATTTCAATTGGTGACCCCTAGATGACCCTCCTAACTGCAAATATACATTCTTTTGCCAAAGGTCTGAAAGCTATGTTAAAATCCAACCTTCCCAACTCTTCCTTACTTTTTAATAAACATGAATGAGCTTTCCAGTATATTAAGCTAGAGTTTCATGGTTGAATTTTCTGAGTCTTATGTCATACAGACAGAAATGAGAACAAATTACTTTTACCAGTCCTGTCCGAATTTGCCAGCATAGAGGCTAAAAGGCACTTTATCCTATGTGTCAAACTCAAAGACTGAAACAGCTCACTGTCAGCTTCAAAAACCATTTTTTACAAGCATGGCACACTGCCTCAAGCCAACTAAACACTAAAGCATGTTGGGCTGCCCAAACTGCAAATTATTTGGAATGTTCTCCATGTCTTGTGGTTACGAAAGTACCTATTTTGTGGATCATCCAGTTAAAATCAGGGCCACATCTGACCTTAACAAAAAATTCCCAGGAAACTGAAACTATAATTGACCAAGATCCCATCAGTTCCGAAAGGCTGTGATCTCAGGCTCATAATCAAATATCTCAAATGTTATTTTTTGAAAGCCAAAGAGACACAACATAAACTCAGTGAAACACATTACTGTCTGTTTCAAGTAAACACTAAGAATTCACCCTAAAACACAGCTCATACTTACAAAAAAGGAATAAAACTGCCACCTGCCACAATGTAAAGGGCATTTGTGGCAAATATAAACACAAATATAAACACATTTTTTTAAAAAAATGCCTAGCAAATAGAGCAAAAATCTTTTAGATTATTTCACTTCATTCCTAATTTTCATACACATATGTTAAAATGTAGCCGCTTCAGCTGTGGAATGTGATAAGAAATATTCCAAACCTTTGCTTGTAGTGATTAGAGCACTGTATCATAGCTATTATTTTCCCAAGCATTAATGGGTACCTCTTTCAAATCAAATACTTATTTAGGACACCATTCACAAATTGGAGGACCAAAACTTCCCAAGGTTTGCCTCCCACGCCTTCAAGATCTACTCTCTAAGTCTCAGACCTTCGGAGAATGCCCTGAAGGCCATTTTTGAAGTGTTAAAAAAGAAAACATCATATTGACAAGCTAATTTTTTCCTAGGGATTCCTCTACTGAAGATAAATTACTGAAGCATGAGAAATGCCTGCTTCAATCATCCACTGATGGGATAATTCAGTCCATTTTAATAAACATGTGGTTAAGATCGTTGGCATACGGCCCCCTGGTACAAGCCTTGTGCAAGAACAAGAACACATGGGAAAACACAGTATTTTTTAACTTAACTTATATTGATGAAATTGATGAAAATGCTGAAGAGATGACAAGCCTTAACGGGAACTATTTTTAACTTCTGATCTCTTATACTTGTGTTTCTAGTGCATGCATATTATCAAGTCCCTATATCAAGTCCCTGTTACAGATATATAAATATGTAAGTATAGATAAAGACAGATATGGATTTTGTAAATATATGTGTGTGCATATGTGTGCGTGTGTGTGATATATATATATTTAGCTTTAAAAAGAATAATTCAGAGGCACCTGGCTGGCTGAGTAGATAGAGCATGAAACTTGATCTCGGGGTGGTGAGTTCAAGTCCCACATCTGGTGTAAAGATTACTTAAAAAAAAAAAAAGCATCATTCATAAAACAATCATTTCAAATCAAATAAACCATATACAAAATCTCAAAATTGTTAAATTTCCTAGAAAATAGTGTATTCTAGGAACTAAGTCCCATCCACCTTAGAACCCCAAATTTCATTGAATACAGTACTTTCCTGACTGGACTCCAGCAAACTTAAGGTAAAACGGTAACTGCAGTGAGGATATTAAGTATGTGACTTTTTCTAAGCAAATTTTTTTTCCAAGAACGGTCAATGTGCTGCAAATTTTCAGAAAATGCTTGGACAGTGAGTTCTTTTTTCTTTTTTTTTTAAGTTTCAGTTCTGGAATATTTCACAGCAGAGTGATAAAATTTTACTCTGAGATGAAAATCTATATCCCAAACAAAATGCTATAATATTAATGGTTATTCTGGAATGGTTTCCTTTCAAAATTTCCTCACTACAAATGTTTCCTACAATACCCCCTCTCTATTTTGATAATATTTTTTCACACAGAGATTATACATAAAGCATATTAACTGAGAATTTAAATACTTCTGATATTCTTTTCTTTAAATAAGCTCCCTCATTCTATTTTAAATGTTTAAAATAATCTAGATGATGCAATCAATTATGTCACTAAAACTCTGGCTATGCAACACTTCACAAAATACAGGGACTTTTCATCAGCACCTTTGATTTGCAGCTGACACCAGATGTATGCCACGTGAGTGGAGAGAACAGAAACAGGATTAGACCTGGGGGTGTGAGAAAATGGGCTTCCTTCACCCACAGGACACACGAAAAAAGAAAACTTACCCATTTGTGTAATAAATGTACTCATATATTAGGTTTCATCAAAATAATTACACATATTACATACCTCATCCAAGGGTAAAACTGTCTGAAGTAATGTCGGATTATGCAAGAAACATCAGGGTGTGTGTTTTTTTATGATTCTTAGAAACACTACCCTTGAAATTAGTTGGAGCCTTTTAATCTAAGACATAATGAAGACCATATTCACCAATAAACAAACAAATAAAGAGAAAATCCTATCTTAAACGGTATGGTTAAAACCTCACCTTGCTTCACCGAAAAAAAAACTGCTTATCTACTACGAGGGATACCTGTATTCCGTAAGTATCCAGACCAAGTCTAAATATCTAATCAGAGACTACGGGATCACTTTGAAATTTTGGATCAACCCCAGGGGACATATCATAAACATATATTGTTGGTGTTAGTGTGTGTGTGTGTGTGTGTGTGTGTGTGTGTGTGTGTAGCACCCTGAACCTGAAGGATATTAAAAAAAAAAAAAAAGTGTTTCCCAAAAGGGGCGGGGAAGCGAGGACTTAAAATCTGGGCGACGCTGAAAACCGACCAGGGCTGAAAGACACACAGCGCCGCAAGCTCACCCACACGTAAGAGGCAAGCTCTCAAACTGTTGGAGCTCGCGGGGAGCCTCCCGACTTGGGCAGACGAGGTGAATTTCACCCCTAAAGAGGGACGAAAGCACAGTGTAAAAGTTCAAGAGGATTCCATTCCCCTTCCTCTCACTCCCGGCACTTAGCCTCGGGAGGAGAAAGCCCGGCAGAGAAAAAGCCGGCGCTGGGTGCCAACCTGCAGCCGCCCAGTTTCCTAGAAGGCCCAACTGCTCCAGCGGGCAGGGGACGGCGACAGGGGGCGTCGGGAAGCCAGGCGGGCGGCACCCGGGGAAACCGAGTCCCGACCGGGCCCCCACCGTGCGGCGCGGGCTGCCGAAATCACTCAAGTTCAGCCGAAAACCTTCCCGAAAACCCGAGCTTCTCCTGCACAACTTCGGTCTAACCAGCTCCTTCTCCGCCACACGCTCCGCCCAACAGTACAGCCTCCCCAACGCGGCGGATCGAAGCGCTCCCCGCGGGCGGGTACCTGTCCGGGGGCCGAGGACCCCAAGTCTCACCTCATACAAAGGGCTGCGCGCGGGCGCCTACCGAAGAACCCAGGGAGCATGGCCCCATCCAGTCCCTCCCGGAACTTTCCTGACATAGCACTTCTCACTGCTGCAGAAAACGACGCTTGAAGGCAGGGGAGGAAGAGGAGGAGGCGGTGGTGGCGATCCAGGCGGCGGCGGCGACGGTGGCGGCGGCGGGAGCTGGAGCAGAAAGTGAGAAGCATCGCGGGCGAGAGCCGCCGCCTCCCAATCTGCCGAGGGGTTCCCGCCCCCAGGGTAACCAAAGCTCCCTCTTAAAGGCGCCCGCCGCGTTTTAGGACGCGAGGTGAGGGGGAGGAGGGTGAGGGGGCGGAGGCTAATAAAGAGGGAGGGGGCAAGCTAAGCCCGAGCGATTCCGGAGGCCACCGTCCAGGCTGCCGCGCCCGCCCGTTTCCGGCTGCTCCCCCGACTCTCCGCCAGATCTGGTTACCCCTCCCCCTGGGCAAAGGTAGGACAAGTGCTGGGACCCGGCACCCGCCGTTGGCTTGTGCCAGAATTGCCCCTGGAACTTCTCCCAGTCTCCTCACCGCCCCCATCCTTTTCGGGTCCTGTTTTCTTGCCCCCACCGCAGCGCCGCCTTCGCCTGCGCCCCCAAAGCCCTTGCGCGCCGCTGGCGACTGCCCAGTGGAATTGCGTTTCCTCGCATGGGTCCCGCATATTCTTCCTCTGTCTCCCACACAGTATTGAGGGTCTCCCCAGGAGGGCTGGACACTGAAATAACCAGATAGGCCAGTGGGGGCCCCAAAACTATACCTGAAAGTGTCATTTGTATAGAGCATGGGAGATTTGCCAAACGTCCTGCTTTACCCTGTGCTCGGTTTTCCGATGGCTAATTGCCAGATGGCCTCCAGCTGGATTTCTTGAACTGTTGACTTTGACTTTCATCAACAGAGATCGGCTGTAAAGATCCCCCGGATGAACTCAGGAGGACCCTCCAGAAAACTTACCATCTTAAGATTTAAATGAAGCTGGGAAATGCTGCTTTCAAGTAACAAGTGATACTGTTTTCCTAGCCGTCATCAACATTTGTGATCGCTGCTGAGGCCACTGGGAGGTGTGCGCAGCGTGGAGATGCCACGGAGACACACAGCGTCAGCCGCCCTCAATGCGTTAGGAACCGACCACAGGAACAGTGGGTGTGGGCAGCAGAAGGCTTGTTTTTCTACCTCACGGCTCAGGTTCTTACTTCTTTGTACTGCGGGGCTTCAGGATAGGCTGTCGTGTGTACCCTGCGCAGTGTCCTCTGGCTGAGATGGAAATGGGCCCACAATTCAGGGTTAAGATCCAGCCTGGGCTACGAAGAACTGCCTCCCTGCGGGGTGGGCTCAGAGGGAGTGGTAGATTCTAGTTCACACAAAAGCACTGGCATAGTAGCCTGAGACTGGACCTCAGTGCAGCCATCTGCAGCTGTATGACAAGCACATGCTGATGTGTGGAGGAAGAGGGCAGGGAGACAACGTGCAAAAGGTTGGAGCAATTTCTCTTACAATGTGGAGCAGAAGTAAGCCTTGGGCTCTATTAGAGCAGGAGACATGGTCCTTCCTGGAGCAAATATGAAGATGAGAGAGGAGGTTGGCAGTGAACAAGAGGCAAGATATCTTGCTATTACGATAAAGTCCTATATAGTCAAGGTAACTGGAGGTGATAGGTACCCAACTCAAAGTGACTCAAGAAAACCTATAGTGGAGGAGATTGGAATGTATTGGCTCATATGCTTAAAATCCCAAGAGTAGATGCAGAAAAAAAAAAAAAAGGAGGAAGAGGAAGAAGAATCTTTTTTAATCTTTTTTTTTCTCCAGATGCTCAAAGAATGTTAGGACTCCATTTCTCTCCATATTGTGCCGGCTTTCATTGTTCGGGTTTTGTTTTCTCTAATCAGGGCCTAGACTTTGACAGCCCCAGACTTACTTTCTCCTCCAGCGTCCTCAGCACCTGATCCCATTAGCAAGAGAACAGGCCAAGGAATGAGTCTTATTGGACTCACTTGGATCCTACTCCCATCTCTGAACTGAGCATTATAACCACGGGTTTGAATTTGCAGTGCAGGTTGGGGTCACTCAACTGTGTCTGAAAAAGATCAAGGGAGATAGCTTTAGTGCCCCCCGGCCTGTATACCTAAACCTGAGTGGAAGAGAGGAGGTTCCCCCAAAGGAAAATAGTTTTGCCAGCAAAGAGAAAATGAACATTGAGTAGGTAAAGACCATAGATGACCCACTCCCAACAGCCCCCATTCCTCACGCCCCACCCCCCCCCCACACACACAGCACCAAAGGGACTGAGTACCTCTCTGGCTTCTCCACCAATAGCCTCAGGACCAGAAGAATGCCAATGGTCTTGGGGTTACAGTTAGCCACATCGTTTGGCCTCAGAAGCCCTTGGGAAGGTGCTCAGTGATATTTAACAACCACTTGCAAACGAACAGTATCCAAAATGTAATTGTATTCAATCATTTTTTTCCTAAATCATGATACCTCTGCTTCCACATGCCCCTAACTCCACATTCCTTTTTAAGCTTTGTGTTATTATATAATCAATTCAACTTGATAAGAGCGCATGGAAATGTCTTGTTACCTATACAATGTGTTCATTCAACTGAGAAAGAAATGAGGCCTATGAATAATCACATTTCAGTATCCAAGTGACACAGGGCCCAACCTCATTTTCAAACTCCAACAAGTTCTTCTTTAATCTTTTCAGACAAAGCACAGAGGAGTTTACATTTTGCCTACCAAAAATGCAAGTTTCAGGCTTTTTTCTTCCCACACAATAACTTTCCTTGTAGTTGCTAACAAAAATGTTTCATATTTTCTTCCTTCATTTCTGTATTTTATAGAAGTTTGTATGTATCATAAAAAAATAGACTTAACCTGGAGGAGACTTTAGAATGAACCTAAAAGAGCCCCCTTTATTTCATGGAAGAAATGAAAGCTCAGAAATTGACTTGTGTAGGATTGTGCGGCTATTTTTGGCATCTGTGTTGAGCCCAGCTCTGGGCTCAACATTTCAAAAAGTACAGAAACAAAAGCATACAATATGGCCACTATCTTCAAAATAGGCTAAATTTAGTCAGTCAAGGAGACATTAACCATCTAAGATATTATAAGACAATTATAGAGAATCACATTATACCACATAATTTAGTATTTAAAAATTGTGGTGAGCTGCGTGTTACCTGTAGTCCTTGAAATAAGAGACACCATAAACTGGAGTCGTCTGAGAAGCACTTTTAAGCCAGGAACCACCTTGATGGTCTTTAAAAAATGCAGAGGAAAAAAAATGGGCTCTCCACATGAGAAAACAAACAAAATGAGAAGGCACTCTTGGAGGAAAGATCCTACCATGTGTTTGTAACAGAAAGGAAGTCTGTACTGTCATGGTTTAGAAGAGTGTTTCTAACTGCAAGTCGTGAGATCATTTTAGTGGGTTTTGAGGAGTATTTTTTTAATTAAATAAAACAGAATATCCGTGTGCATCATACTTAATAAGATTAAGTATTGTTTGTTAAACTGGTGTTTCATTATGTTCTTAGTTATGTTCTTAGTTATGACGTAAATTTTTTATCTTACTTTGGATTATGTTCAAAAAAAGTTCAAAAGCGCCTAGTTCAGAAGCCAGACAGACCGGATGTGAAACTCTGCTTTGTAGCAAGACATCGATTGAATAACATCCCTCCAAGGATCGGTTTCTTTATGTGCAAGAGATATTCAGCCCAGTCCTTTGCACAGAGTGAGACCTATGAATGGCACCTCTTATTTGCCTCCCTTGGAGATAAGAGAATCACCTGGAGAACTTTGTCAAAATCCCAGTACCTGGGACCCACCCCTAGAGACCCAGAATCAATTCTAAGGGAGAGTCTACACATCAGTGTTTAAAAGCTCCCCGGTACAGTCATGGCTACAGACGCTGGGGCTGGACCCGTAGCAGAGCCCATCTTGCACCTGAGGAACATGGTGAGACACTGTCTTTTTCTTCAGTAGGCACATTGATCTTCATGATTTATGTCTCTGTTTCTTTACCAAGCAATAGGTAGCAAGTTAGGTCATCGGCAGAATTCTAACTACTTTTGGCTCTGAAAATCTTCAACTGTGGTGCAAACCACTCATGGTTTAACTCAGTCGGCAACACAGCATGGATCCTGAGTCATAATCTCTTAGATATCTCTCCAAGTGTACAATTTATGGTCAGTTACCAGCATACAGTGGTTTCCGGAGGTGTTAAAAAGCAATAAAAAAAAAAAAACACCAAAAATTCCCTAAGGAAGAGGAAAAGGGCCAGAAGCAAATGGCATTGGAAATCCATAAGCTAAATAATTAGCAAATGACTCATTAAATTTCAGCTATTTTCATCCTGACTTTTAATAGTGCAGTTTCTAAATATACTAATTAGTGATGTGCTTTTTGTAATCTTACATTTAGTAATCCCTAAGTGTTCGTGTCTTAGACATTTTTCCCCTATACAGTCAATCCCTTTGTGTATAAAGCAGGAGACGCTTTCTTCAAATACAGATTGTCCAAGAGACTCAGAACCGGTTATCCTGCCTAGTCATCTTGTCTCTGTAAATTTTGGCTTTTTTTTTCTTTCTTTTTTCTTATTCGGTTGGGCAAAGATAATAACGTAGAACGGTTGTGAATCTCACCAAAGAGACAGAGCAACTGAGATATGAAAGGAATAAAAAACCTAAAACCTAAAATTCCAACAACCAGCCCTTATGTGCAGCATGATATAACAAAATCAGAAGTACCCAGAACCACTCTCAGGTGTTCTTGCCTAAGATAGAATCTGAATCTAATAAAACCTCTAGAACTAATAGGAAATACAGGGGACCGAGGACAGAGTTTGAAAACCAAACCACCTCAAGAAAGCAATCAGTCAAATCCAGAATGTCAAAAGTTCAATAAAAAAAAATGACCTGGTTACTCTACCGAATCAATGGCATGAAAAAAACAAAGGCCTGATTAAAGAATAAAAGAGATGTAACAATCATGATCATGAGACGCCTGGGTGGCTCAATCTCTTGGGCATCTGACTCTTGGTTCAGCTTGGGTCGTGATGTCAATGTAGTGAGATGGAGCCCCATGTCCTGCTCCACACTCAGGAGGGAGTCTGCTTGGGATTCTCTCTCTCCCTTTCCCTCTGCCCCTCCCCCTGCATGCTCTCTCTTTCTCTCTCTCTCAAAAGAATAAATCTTTTTTTTTAAGATTTTTATTTATTCATTTGACACAGAGAGAGAGAGAGAGAGCACAGCAAGGGGAGCTGCAGGCAGAGGGAGAAGCTGAGCAGAAAACCCGACGAGGGGCTCAGATAACTAGTAATGAAGCTGTTTTTTTTAAAAAATGAGTCAATTAAAAATATTAAGTGAATAAAAAGTGAATAAAAGATATTTTGAGAATATGACAAAATTTGTGAAAGTGTTTCATATCTAAGAGTTTTGAAATTCCATCTTTACCTATAGAAGGAGAAAGAGGCCTTATAGCTCACACACTGCAAGCCCAGTTGAGTAGGAGCTTAACTAGAAATGCAAGGTAATGCAGCAGATAAATAAATCCTTTGATAATTACAGTTCTATTTCTAGTGCCACCGTGATGGAGGGACCTGGGGCGGTTGGTTAGCTAACCTCTTCAACCCTCAGTTTCTTCATCTGTATATTGGGAATAAGAATGAAGTATTATGAGGATTAAATAAAACATTCATCCAAAACACTTAACATAGTCTCTGATACAGTTAATGTCAGTACATGTTGGAACCATCACTAATGACACCACGTTTGTGTTTTTCTGGGTGTTCTTTTATCTCATTTCCTTTTAGAAAGTTTGGAATAACAGGCAGCTGATTTGAAATTTTTCCATTAAGAAATGTAACTGACAATGTTCAATATCATTTTCACTGTGAGGTTTTTTCAGCATGAATTTTTTTGACACGTGAAGTGGTTCTTACCATGCCAATAGTAAGTTTTATCACCTATTATCTCCTTTGTAATCACTCATTTTTCATATAATTGAAAAAATAATTTTTAAAAAATATATTTTAAAAAACAATTATAACTGGCCCTTACAAAAGGTATCACTTCAATCACTTTAATACCACTGTCTATCTCTTTATGTGTCTACATAACTGTATGCATTAAAACTGTTAAATTTTTTTCACTCCCCAAGGGCCAATTTTTGAACGTACGATTTAGTATAGCATAAGAAAAACAACAATTGGAAGTATTATTCAACACCTGTTTTTTGTTTTTTAAGATTTTGTTTATTTATTTGAAAGCAAGAGAGGGAACACAAGCAAGGGGAGTGTGAGAGGGAGAAGCAGGCTTCCCGCCGAGCAGGAAGCCTGAAGCGGGGCTCGATCCCAGGACCCTGGGATCATGACCTGAGCCGAAGGCAGACGCTTAATGGCTGAGCCACCCAGGCGCCCCCCAAAATGAAATATTTTTAAATAAATAAATAAATAGAAATAAAACACACCACCCAGCTGTTCTGAGGAATTCCACCTCACTGCCGGCCTGCTGCTCTAAAGATCCAGCCCTGCATTCACTGAGGCCACACTCCCCTTGGCCTGCACTGAGCCAGCAACAGAATGGCCAGGGCACTAGTGTTGTCCACTCCTGCAGACATGGGACTTCTCTAACAGACAGCTTTGGCTCCAGGACTCCTCATCAGACTGACCAAAATTTTTGACAACTGTGCTACAGTCTGAAATTCTTCGTCCCCAGTCGTCCTTCCTCCTTCTGTTCCTTGCACTCTACTGAGACCTGCAACATGGTCTGAAGGCTCTCGCTACTTCCTACATCCTCCTCTTTATCTTTACTGACACTTCCACCAATAAATCTCTGACACACCTCATCCCGTCTTGGTGCCTGCTTCTTGGTGGATGAAGACAGACAAACTCACGTAACATGAATTTGACAGCTAGGAAACACTTTTAAGAGCGTAGCTGAGGTTTCGTTAGAAACTAGGGAAGGTGTAGCATCAGCCTAGGGGAGCTGCAAGGAGTCAGTGTGTGCTTATTTTGCTCAATACAGGAGGACTTCTTTGAAAGACCACCATGTGTGCACATTATCAGTAGAACAGTGAGAAGCCATCTGCAACTTTAGGAAAGCTGTGACGTGCTTGCAGTGAGGCAGACCAGCATCAAGGACTGCCTGGAAAAGAGGACAAAAAATGTATCAGCTAGATGGAGAAAGAAGAGAGCAAGACAGAAAATGTAAAAACTAATTGAGGATTCCTGTTTGGGTAAGTCAAAGAGCTAACAGCAGTGCCCACTAGAGGAAGAGAAAGAAAAGAGCTATATCTGACTCACTTGAGAAAGGGGTGGGAGAAAGGGAAGGGATGAGTCACTGAACCATTACCACCAGTATCCCCCCTAAGCAGGAATGTGTCATTATTTGGGAGAAGAAATCAATGAAGTCACGTCATAGAAGCAAGGCCATTAAGGCTTAGATAACAAACATGTACCAAAACATTCCAGAAGGGAGAAGCTGGATTGCACAGACGGGGGATGGGATGTTATTGCTCCTGAGAGTAACAAGGAGAGATGAGTGAAGAGCGGAAGAGAGAAAAAAGAGAGGGAGAAGACCTGAGACCAGGTGAGGGGAAGCATCAGGGAAACTCCTCAGCAGAGGGGTCCTCACAGCACCTGGTGAGAACTGGCATAAGAGCAGTGCTATTGTAGTTGTTTGTGTTATGAGAACCCAAACCATCCCTTCATCTTCTCTCCAGAAATTTGCTAATGTCTGACTAAGCTACACATGCTTTTAGGAAGTTGTTTTTGTTTGTTGTTTGTTTGCTTTAAGAGAAGTCAAAGCTGAGATTCCCATCTGGATCCACATGGTAGAACAGTCTCTAAAGAAGCCGAAGCCTGGGAAGCAGATGAGAACAGACTGCATTATGTCCTTCAGGAATTCTCAGAACTCTTGAGAAGGCATTGGATTCCCATGGCCATGGACTTAGGGTCGATGGTATTGAGCTCATTTGATCCGGCTCGTAAGAGACAAGAAGGCCGTATTTGATGTCTGGGTTGCATTTACCATCGTGCAATAGAACTCTAACTCCTGAATTCATCTCGTACAACACCTGCACTTTTTATAGTTAAGGAACTGCGGCATAGAAAGAGTCTCAGTTCCTTTAGAAGCAGATCCTACAGGATTCGAGTGCAGAAAGTTAATTTGGGAGGTGGGAAAATGCAACTGGAAGGGAAGAAAAGCTTTAAAAGGTGTATTTTCAAACAAGTTTCCCCTGTGTGCAAGTAGAATTAATACTGCTGAGAACTCTGGAGCCCGCACTTGAGAGTTATGCCCAAGGATGAGGGACCTGGATATTGAGCTCCCGTCAATCACTGCCTGAGTGGGGAGTGGTAATTCTCTGGAACATCTGGCCTATCCTCTGCTGGGGCAGAGCTGGCTCCAGAGGTGAGAGAAGGCTCGCAGGCATTGATGCAGGTTCTGACAATCAGAAGTGTAGCTAGCCTGCGTGGAAATAGTACAGGCCAGGGGGACTGGTGGGGCAATGGCAGCATCTGCCACATGAAGGTAAAGAGTCATGCCGGGAACCTCACAGAGGAGTCACAGAGACAGGGTGAGACACACGAACCCGAACCATAGGGGTGGAGATGGAGGGTGGTGGGATCTGGCTGAGCGTTAGGCAGACCTGGGTTTGAATCCCAGCCTGTTCTCTAGATTCTGTGCAATCTTAGAAACCTACTTAGCCATTCTGAGCTTCAACTGCCTCATCTGAAAACTGGGGATAACTGGCCTATAGGGTTGATGAAAACCGAATAAAGCAATATTTGTGAAGGAAATAGCAAATTGCCTAGAACAGAGAAAACACACAAAAAATGTGACTAATGTTAATAGTAACTATTAATTAAATAGGATGACTCTGTTAGGGGCACAAAACTAGAAAGAAGCGAAAGGAAACATCTTGCTTCTTTCCCTCCCACCACTGCCTTCGGCCATGCTGTGGTGAAATTCCCCCTCCTCACCCCGGACCTTTGCTCTCCAGACAATTTCAGTTATTAACATTTTTCACTGGTTCTAGGATAGTGTGGTGTGAAATCAAGATCTATCTTATATTCTACTGAGTCTTAGACTGGATGTAGTACTGAAAACTGGACTCCTTTTGGTAATGAAGACTCATTTTTCATGTTTTCAAATCTAGTCCAAGGATAATATAATGTTGATAGATGTTGAAGCTAGAGGAGAGGTACATAGGATTTATTGTGTTATTCTATCTACTTTTGTGTATGTTTGAAAACTTCCATAACACAAAAATTTATTAAAGTTTATTCTAGTCCCATTAGAACTCTGACTCCACACCCAACACTTCTTAAAAATTAAACATCAGTAAAGTTACACATAGATTTTCATAAGTTTATTTTTTAAAGGAAGATGAAACTGAAAGGAACTGTGCTATTTTCTTCCTTCTTATTTTTGTTTGTTTTTTGCTTTTTGTTTAGCGAGGGAGAGAGAGAAGGGGGGAGGGGCAAAGGGAAAGAGAATCTTACACAGGCTCCACATCCAGCACAGAGCCCAACCCAGGGCTCGATCTCACAACCTGAGATCATGACCTGAACCAAAATCAACAGTCAGTTGCTTAACTGACTGAGCCACCCAGATGCCCCTGATTTTTGTTAGTTGATAATAAGCTAGCCTTACATACAGGGATATAAGCATGAATGAGCACAATTTAATCAAATTACATTTGATGACAAGTCAGTAAACAAGCATTCAACATAGGATGGGGAAAAAGAAGAGGTACCATTTTTTTTTTTTTTTTTTGGTTCACAGAGTCCTACTTAAGGATATATTTCTGTAATGACTTACCATTAAGAGAGACAATGGGGAGGAGATGAACTTAAGATCAAAATTAGCGTCCCATATGCTTTGAAAAGTAACTTTAAAGCCAGATCTACTTCATTTTCTCAAAACCATCCTTTTCATTATCAGCAAGTAGAATTTGGGTGAATCAAGTTTTAGAATTAAATAGTAATTTTTCTTTTTAATATGAAGTCATAAACAAATTATTAACATTGAAGGCTTAGATGCCTGAGAATCAAGGAGGAAGCTTAAAATATATTTCAGTGGAACATGAGTCCTTTAAGAGGTTTGGGAAATAATATAGTCTCTGTTCCTCTTGGGGAGTCACAATGTCATCCGCATGTTAAATGCTTTAAGTCCTGCCAAAAGTAATCTGTTTAACATTTATAACCTATGCAACGGCCTGAATATTTGTATCCCCCCAAAATTCATATGTTGAAATCCTAACACACAATGTGATGGTATCTGCTGGTGGAGCCTTTGGGAAAAGATTAGGTCATGAGGAAGGAGCCCTCGTGACTGGGATTAGTGCCACCCCCCAGAGGACCATCTCACTCTTTCTGCCTTGTGAGGACACAGCCAGAAGACAGCCAGCCAGCTGTGAACCAGGAAGCAGGCCCTCACCAGCACTGAATCTGCAGGCTCCTTGATCTTGGATTTCCAGCCTCGAGAACTGAGAAATAAATACTTGCTGTGTGAGGCACCCAGTCTGTTATAATACTCTGAACAGATCAAAACAACCCAGCATTTTTCAAACATTCCTGACCACAGATCTCTTCTGCATGAAGCACCTGTTTTTGGAATACACATTTTGAGAAAGGTTGTTCTAGCTTGTGAACTCTTACAGTAAAGACAAAGTGTGTTCCTCTTTGTACCTGGTTAAATACATTCTCAGTAGATATTTATTGATGGGATCAACACTCATGAGGCCACCATTACCTAATGCACAAGTTTACTGTGCCTTAAAGGAAGATGCCAAACCAATCATTTCCTTTAGGTCCTGTTTCCATGTGCAGTGGCGGGTAAGCCTTCAGCCTGCTTGGGTGAATGTACCAGGCAGTTTCCCTCCTCTGTCCTTTCCTGGGTAAGTTAGGAAGTCCAGCAGCCTGGATATACTCAAGCGCTTAGCAGATACTTCTCTGGCTTAGCCAATTCTGTTTTTACTGCAGTCTTGACCCGAAGTACCAGATATACTCCTCGTAAAAGCAACAGAGACATTTCCTTAAAAAAAAAAAAGTCTACCATTGTTTCCCTGATTGGCTTAGTCCCTGTATATACCACTCTATAAGCAAGGGAGCCCCAGAGGGGAAAAGGAGGAAGTGGTGGAATTTGAGGAAATTTCACACTAACAACACTCACTCATTCTTCTTCTTCAAGCATGGGTAATAGAAAGTTAACTTATGTGTACCTGATATCCACAGTTTACATAATACATAATAAACTAAAAGTGCTTTCAAGAGATCTATGGAGTATATGTACTGCTTTCATTTCTAAGGAGATTACGACAACATTTATTTCTGAATGGATAAGAAATTTACAAAACAACAAATATCGATGTAAGTCCTGAAGAATGACCTGTTGTCAAGACAGCAATTAAGTGCATGAATATTCTTAAAGCATTTAGTGCTAGCCCATGACTCCTTCACTGACATCTGGTTATATTTACTAAGACTATGCTGTTGTCAACCATCTAGGGAATTCACATTCCCCCAGGAAACTGCACTCTTCAGCTGGCTTCAGGTGTACATAGTTTATAAGAAAAGCATCAATCAGTATACACTTCAGTAGCAAATATTACAGCTATTAGCAACGTGTCACTTGCGTGACTTTTTTGTTTGTTTCAACCCCAAAACTAAGACTATGGAGTTATGTATGTGCTTGTATTATGTGTGTATGTTTTATATATAAAACTAGAAAAGCATCAAGCCTTTCTGTACTGACTGTTCCCCAACCAGTCTTTTAAAATTTCTGACAGAAGAGTCTTGTCTTCTACTAGAATTATTTGTAAATAAAAATGGGGATTTAAGTTTTTCTCCATCCGTATACTCCTCATAGAAATTTTCCTAGGTTCATGAAAGTGGGGCAGTGCATATATGAGGATGTTGACCAATCATTTGTGGTACTGGGAAGTTGAAGACAACCTGGATGCTCATGATTTGGAGAAAGAATGTTAAATGTGGTAGATACACACGGTGAATTAGCATGCAGTGGTGAGAAATACATGAAAATATACTGTCAAGTGAAAAATGTAGGAAACGGTACAATACTCCTTACGTAAATTAAAAACACATACACCCAAACAGCACTACATAGTTCTCAAAGTCCTATATCTAATCAAAGACATTTTAAAAACATTAAAAGTGACTGTCAGACAGCCAGGGCTTGGATCAGGCGGGGGTCCTTGGGCATCTTTCTCTATTTCTATGTAGTCTCTCTACATAGTCTTTCCAGTGTGGTGACCTCAGAATGGCTGGACTTCTTACGTAGTGTGCTTTCAGAGCTATTGAGTACTAGTTCTCAAATTTTGGCAAACAACAGAATCTCAGGAGGGTATTTTAAAACACAGATGTCTGGGTTACACCCCAGAGTTTCTGATTCAGTAGGTTGGGTTGGGGTCTAAGAAGGTGAATTTCTTTTTTTTTTTTTAAGATTTTATTTATTTATTTGATAGAGAGAGAGAGAGAGAACAAAAGCAAGGGGAGTGGGAGAGGGAGAAACAGGCCCCCACTGAGCAGGGAGCCCAATGTGGGGCTCGATCCCAGGACCCCGGCATCATGACCTGAGCCGAAGGCAGATGCTTAACAACTGAGCTACCCAGGCACCCTAAGAAGCTGAATTTCTAACAAGTGCCCAGGGAATGCTGACATTGCTGGTACTAGAACCACACTTTGAGCACCCAGATATTGAGGAAACCATCTGAAAGCTCAGGGAGATGGAACTGTTCAAAGGCTTCAAGTATATGCAATATTCTCAGCCATCCCCTAGCCATACCCCTCCAAGAGGCCTTAAGTTCCTCTTGTCACCAAGGCATTAAGAAATACATTGAGAAGGGGGCATCACCATCCTTCCACTGCTCTTGTCCTGAGTAAACCACTGATGGCGACACAAGGTGCTGCAATGGGATTGGGTTCCCTGATCTCATGACCAAAAATGGAATTCCAGAGTGGTAGACGCTGGTGATGCTATCACAAGTATTTGAACCAACACATTAAATTCAGAATTCCATGTGAGCACACCATGGCCAAAAATTCAGCCCAATCAAGCCTTCTAGTTCATCCTCCTTGAGGGAACGCCATTGGAACTCACTCCCATACATGCTCCTCACACTCGGAAAATAGAATGTGGTGCGGTACTGTACCTGTTGGGGCAGAAACTATGTCCTGATATTTTTTTAATCTGGACCATGTTGTGATATAACCTTTATATGTAAACACGAAGACAATAAAAAATAGTGAAGGGATGGATCCTGAGAAGAATCAGTGCCAGTTTGTGCAACTGCTCCCTAAGGCGCTCTCACTGAAAGACTTTAATGCAGGGTGATGCTGATGTCCTGAAGACCAGGAGAGGACTCCTCTGTCAAGAGAGATTCCTGAAGTTTGGAGGGTTGAAATCTCTCAGCTTCGCATGTGTCTGCCCAAATATCTTCATCCACATCCTTCCCACCGGCACCCTTACTTTAGTATGAGAGATCAAGTAGAATGGAGCATTTCACGGATGTTGCAACTCTGCAGGACTTCCCATCATGCCTTGGTGCCCAGGATTCAGCCATATTTACCCTGCAATCTACAGGAGAGGAAGGACTCTTTCAAAGTTGCCATGGAGGCTTCTTGATTCTCCATGCGTGTCCTCAGCTGGACATTCATAGCTTTCACTCCTCCTTTTCCTTGTATACACCATTGAGGAGAGAAGTCAGCTGATGCTACTATCTTTATTATGGTTATTGATCATATATGATAACATTGTCTTCGTAGTGATTAATTACACATAAGCTAAGATGGAGCAACAGTTATGTGGAGCTGAGACCAAAGATCTGGGTAGTCTGACAGTGGCTACAGATAGTAGCATTGCTATCTAGGAATTGAACCTTGATCTGGCCAGATGGGGAAGGGAAGCTGGGGAGCCAAGGACTCTGGGATGGGCCCAGTCTATACCATGAGGAGCTGAAATGGTCCCATGTTAGTGACACCATCTGAACATCATTTAAAGCAGAAGCAAATCCTTTCCACAGGAAAGTTTCCACAATCCCCAAATTAGGCCCACAGGATTCCCACCTATTAGAATCCGTCAGTGGAACTGTAATCAAAGATCGGAAAGCAAGCTAGAATGCAAAACCAACAAAACAACATATTTTGAGCCCAAGGATTACAGATATTAGAATTTTATTAAGTCTACAATATGAAGCAGTTATGCAAGGAAGGTCTAAAAAATGAAGAATGACTCACAAATGTATGATCGACCAAACAGTGACTATTGGAATATATAGAATAAGCAAACATATTTTTTAAATAACTTATAGAAACTGAAAATATATTTGTTGAAAAAAAATCTCAATTAACTATTAAAGAGTAGATTTTATACAACTGAAAAGAATCTGAGAGATAGACAGTGGCTGAGACAGATGCAAAGAAATGGTTCCGAATTTATAATAGAAAAACCGTAGAGAAAACATGAACAGGAATATGATGGTTAATTTTATGTGTCAACTTGGCTGGGCCACAGTACCCAGATATTTGGTCAGACATTATTCTTGATGTTTCTGTGAAAGTAGTTTTTAGATGAGATTAACATTTATATCAGTAGACTTTTAATAAAGCATATTATCTTCCATAATGTGAGTGGGTTTCATCCAAACAATAGCAGACCTTGATAGAAAAAAGACTGACCTACCTGGTGAAGACAGGATTCTGCCAGCAGACTGCCTTTGGCCTCCAACTGCAGCTCTTCCCTGGGTCTCCCCTACAGATTTTGGACTGGCCAAGCCCCATTTTCTCTCTCTCTCAACTTTCCATGAGGTGTGTGTTTCCATGAGGTGTGTGTGTGTGTGTGTGTGTGTGTGTGCACACGCATGCACCTCCTATGGGTTCTGTTTCTCTAGAGAACCTTGACCAATACAAGGATATTAAGAATTGGGAGAGTGAATTGAGAGAGTTTAATAGATATAAAATGAGAGTCTTAGAAGAAGAGAATAGACATAATAGGGAAGAAGAAAGGTTCAGCAAGCTAATAACTAAAACATTTCCAGAATCAATTAAAAACATGAATCTACAGATTAAGAACTGCAGACAAGCAGTATAAACAAAAAGAAACCCCCATCTAGGCACGTGGTAGTAGAAATACGGAACATCAAAAACAAAGAGAAGATCTTAAAAAATAAATAAATAAAAAAGAACCCAAAGGAACGGCAATTCGAATGACACGCATTTCTCAACAGCAACAGTGGATTCTGAGAACAGTGGAATGACATCATCAAAGTGGTGAGAGAAAATAACCAGCCTTGAAATTGGTACCTAGCAAGACTATTTCTTTAAGAATGTAAGTAGAGTCACCTGGGTGGCTCAGTCAGTTGAGTGTCCCACTCTCCATTTCAGCAGGTCATGATCTCAGGGCTGTGGGATCCAGCCCAGCCCTGGGCACCACACTCTTGGTGAGTCTGCTTGTCCCTCTTCCTCCCCCCACCCAGCACTCTCTCTTTCTCTCTCTTTCAATCAAGTAAATAAATAAATAAGAATGGAAGTAAAATAAAGACATTTGTGAATAAACAAAATCTGAGAATTTCTCACTAAGAAATCATTACTAAAGGAGCTAATAGGGGCGCCTGGGTGGCACAGCGGTTGGGAGTCTGCCTTCAGCTCAGGGCGTGGTCCCGGCATTCTGAGATCGAGCCCCACATCAGGCTTCTCTGCTGGGAGCCTGCTTCTCCCTCTCCCACTCCCGCTGCTTGTGTTCCCTCTCTCGTTGGCTGTCTCTATCTCTGTCGAATAAATAAATAAAATCTTTAAAAAAATAAATAAAATAAAAATTAAAAAATAAAGGAGCTAATAGAGGATATAATTTAGGAAGAAGGAAAATGGTCCTAGAAGAGGGGTCTAAGATTCTGGAAAGAATGGTAAATTTTAAAAATGGAAACATAAATATAAATCCAAACAAAAATTTTCTCTATAAAATAACAATGATGATAGTTTCTAATTTTAAATGCTTTTTAAAAAAGAACAGAGCTAACATTCTGGACTATACTAGTATACCAGACAGGGGGTTACTTGGAGTTAGTGTTCCAAGGTCTTTGTGTGTCTGGTTAAGGAGGCACATTGTTTTTATCTTGAGAAATATAAATGGTAATCTTTCAGAGACAAACACTAAATGAACGAAAATATTGTATAAATTCAGAATATGTGGAGGGGTGAAATTGAATAAGGAAAAAGTAAAAATAAGTGAATCCTAACAACTAAAATCAATCTCTGTGAAACAAACGTAGCACTAGAAGCACAGAAAAAAATGGAACAAAAATAGATGTCCAAAAGTAAGATGTAAAGATAAATCCAAATATAGCAATACTCACAACCGAAAGTATAAATGGTTTAAATTCGGTAGCTGAAATTCTCTCTGTGCTCTTTATATCACTATAGACTTATGGATTTTATTTATTGAATACATTTGAATTAGTTATACCATCATTCTTTTTGGTGCTCAAATTGTCCCAAATTTGGCCCATGGGAGTTCTGGCTGACTTCTGTAACTTTTTGACATTATCCAATCAGCCTTTGGGTGTTTGCCTGCTTTCTGTCATAAGAAATGGCGGGAAATAAAAAGAAAGTACCTCGTTACAGAAGAATGCAGGTTAATAAATGCAGTTCGATAGAATTGAAATAATCATCATTTTGTAATTCCCAATGTATTATCTGATCAGGGCAAAAATTATAAAGACCATTACACGAAAAGTTGTCGAGGAAGAATATATTCTCAGAGTATAAAATTTCGTCCCACGCATCATTTAATAGCAAATAGGAACATGTGGGTTTATCATGGAGATTTCTAGGAGATAGCAAGAACTAACCTGTCATTAGTTGCCTCCTGATGTGGTCAGATATGCAGTATACAGTACTACCAGTAAGGTAGTCTTGCCAATAACGTTTAATCTGAATCTATTCAAGTGTTAAGATACGACTTCTGGCCTTACTCCTGCCAACGCCCCCACCTCCTCCACCCCCCACCCCTTCCCTCCTCCACTCCACCTCCTCACCCCCTCACGGCCATCTGCAAGGGTTGATTACTTCCACAGACCAGCTCTCACCAACTTGCCCTCCAGCAATGGTGAACCGCTTCTAGAGACCACACCTAGCATGCCCACACCTTCTGCACTCGCAGGTTGCAGACTAGCTCTGGCCACACCTTCTCATAAATGCCTTCACCACTGGAAGGCTCTCGAAGAGGCCCTGCCCTTTTTGAAGAGGTGTGAGTCTCAGACTTGGCAGTGAGAGGTTGGGGAGCTAAGCGCTTCTGGACCTCTTACCTTCATCTATCACTTCTTTTAGTAGATAACTACCTTCTACTACTTAATAATTCTTTATATTAAACTTTCCCTGTTCAAATAATTGGTGTGATTTCCTGACAGTACCCTGACTTATACCATAAAATGAACCTAAGAGCAGTAATGATAATACATGAGTGACTCCTACAAATCAACATGGAAAAGACAATATAACAAAAAAATTAACAAAAGATGTATGTAGGCTTTTCACAGAAGAATAAAATTAATGGTCAACAAACATATAAAACATAAAAAAATGTTCAATCTCATTAGCATGCCACCTCACAGTGATGTGGAGAGCTGTCAGATCAATGGAAACATATATCACTGGTGAGAGGGCAGACCAATTTGGCAATACCTCTAAAAGCTGAACATCGTTAGAGCAGGTGACCCAGTATTCTCACTCCTGACTACGCAAGAGAAGCTCTGGGCATATGCCCACCAGGAGACACAAGAATGCTCCTCAGGAGGTAGGGAGGAAAAGGAAAAAACAAGTGTCCATACAGACAGCAGCAGCATGGATGCACAAATTGTGGTGCATTCATATAATGGAATATCACAAAGACATTAAATGAACTCAGAGAAATGCAACACAATTGATAACTCTTGGAAATAAAATATTGAATAAAGACAGCAAGTCCAAGAAGACCGCTTACAATATACTACTATGGGTGTGTTAGAGCTCAAAAACAACCAAAACTGAACACTGGACTTTTAAAAAAAAAAATTATTTTTGATAGAGAGAGAATGAGTGGGGGGGGAGGGGCACAGGGAGAAGCAGGGTCCCTGTTGAGCAGGGAGCCGCATGCGGGACTCAGTCCTAGGACCCTGGGATCATGACCTGAACCGAAGGAAAATGCTTAACTGACTGAGCCACCCAGGTGCCCAGTTATTGCATTTTAAGCATCACTGGAGTGCACAGCTTTGTGTTGGGGCTGGTAGGTTTTAAAGAAGATAGGCTCTAGCCTGCAAAAATGAATTTACTAAGCATCAGAGACATATGCATTAAAACTGTATTAAGCACATAATCTACATGTAATTGAATATCAAATAATGTACTTTAAAAAATAAAAAGACAAAAGATGTATAACAACACTCTACACAAGTGTGTGATAAACAGAATAAGTCACATCCGCAGTACTGTGCCCCGAAAGGTAAGGAGAGTCAGTGGTAACAAAAGACGGTGGATGATGTGAGTTGTGGAACTAGAATGAACGCAATTCTCTTCTACCAAATCCACAAGCAAAAATCTGACATTGATGTCAGCACATCAGTATTTTATTTTGAGTTAAAGACCAAAAGGATTACAAGAGAAATGGGAGAAAAGGGTTAACATAGTTGTATAGAGTAGGATAGAAGACAAGACCAGGGCTTGTTACTTTTTCCCTAGTCCTTCCATGAGTTTTGTTTTTCTTTTTAAAAACAACTTTGTTTATACATGTGACTTAATAAAAAAAAATTATGTGAAAAATTACAGATTGTGAGACCATCAAAGAAATTCTTGAGATGAAGAGTAGAAACCCTGTGGGGACGGGGAGTCGGGGTCCTGGAGAGAAAGGCACGGGGCACTGGGAGCTTGGAATCTAGTCCGGACTCTGCCTTCAAAGAGCTGGGTTACTCTGGTAAGGAATTAAATTTGCTGCTCAGACCGCCTCATCAGTACAACGTCGAGCTTGACTAGGGCATCATTACAGTACATTCCAGTTCTAAAATTCAATTTGTCTACTATTATTCCAGTGTAGCATTAAACTTCTGATCATAATGTTATTATAAAAGATAATAACATTATTAGTGAGCATTCACATGGGCGCATTTTCACTGGGGTTAATGTAGAGCATGAAACCAGCCATAATACCCAGCTTGCTAAAGTGTAACACGGAGGCCGCTGGGGGTGATAGAAGCTTTCGGAGAGGGGCGCCTGGGTGGCTCAGTCGTTAAGCGTCTGCCTTCAGCTCAGGGCGTGATCCTGGCGTTTTGGGATCGAGCAACACGTCAGGCTCCTCTGCTGTGAGCATGCTTCTTCCTCTCCCACTCCCCCTGTTTGTGTTCCCTCTCTCGCTGGCTGTCTCTCTCTGTCCAATAAATAAATAAAATCTTAAAAAGAAAAAAAAAAGAAGAAGCTTTCAGAGAAGGGCTTAGGCCTTTGGAATGCTGAGGCCTGAGTGACCACTCTGTAGTTGGAATGCCACAGGGAGTTGCCTCCCCGAAGCTTTCTTAGCCCAGACAGCGCCCCTATGATCAAGAGAACTTGTAGAACACAGAGATTAGCATATCGTATCTTTCCCATAATCAGATCCTCCAAGTTCTAGTAAGACCCCTTGTCACACATCACGTGCTTGAGAAACAGAGTGATAAGGATTTGTGAGTATCCTGAAGGACCAATAAAAGCAGGAACAAAGAAGAGTGAAGGGTCTTCGTCTCTGAGCATTGACCCCTTTGCCTTCTCCTCTCTTTCACAGCAAAATCTGGAATAATCTTTCATCTGTCAGTACAGGGATTGCTGGCCATTCCCGGCACATTTTCCCTTCACCAACATCTCTGTGAAACTTCCCATGCCTGGTGACCCTCGGAACATTTGCTGAGAAAAAGCCCCTTTACACTGGGATCTCCCAAAAGTAATGGGGACAAGCTCCCCTTGTGTTCTCTGCCATACTGCGGACAAAAGAGTTTGTTCTTGGGGAAGGAAGGACAGAGGGCTTGGAGAGACAGAGTGCTGCACGTAACTCTACTTCTCGTCAACCTCTGTGATTCGAGACTCTTTCATCTTGCTGGCAGAAAATTTAGTTGCCTGCTCCAGACCTCTTCTGCTTCACACCTGGGTAATTTCACACTTTGAAACTCAAGGCTTAAAAAAATTATAGCACATCCTATGTGAAGGTTTTCCTTCTTCCTTAAGGTCCTGGAGGATCTGCTTATTTTGAAATCATTATCCCCTAAGAGCGATGGTGTCGGTGTCGGGATAGGATCTGTCAGCCTGAAGGAGTGAGCACACCCAGACCCCAGGTGAGCCAAAGAGACAGAGGCACAAGTAATCCCACTATTAACTGGCATTTTAACACTACTTTGGGTGCCCATTGTGGCCTATCTTTTAGACCTATATTCATATGAATTTTTCTAAGAAAAACAAAAAACAAGGTAATTCTAGCTACTCAAAGCAAACTGAGGGCTTGCATTTTAAAATTAAAGGTAGTATCTTATATCGGGCTTCCTGCCACAGCCCGCCACTACACCGTATACTCTAGTACTGGTTATGTTTATCGCTCTGTTCTATATCCTTAAGGACCCTGGGTACCAATAAGACAAAACTGTACCACTCAGAATCACTCCTGGCCATTTCAACTCTGCATTCTTGGACGTTTTGTTGTTTCGGTCGTCATGCTCATATTTCTAAATCCATTAGAATTTGTGATTAAGTGTGCCTGTCTAGCTTCTATTTCTCTCTTTTCTGTGTGTCACCTAGAGTGGTTTTTAGGATCTATTTTTCCCAGTAAAATTTAACTGTATGACCTCATGGTTATAGTTTAGAAAAAGCTTGTATGAGTGACTAACTTCAACCAAACTGCTCTAGAGTCACAAATCCCTCCTGCCTATGTTTGGGTTATGAGAGAGAAATTCATGGTGAGTTGTTTTTTTTTAACTCATCAGGACTGTAGTCGATTTAGTCAAGTCTCCTGCACTTGTAATCACAGGATGATGAGGATCTATTATTTCTTTTTTAAAGATTTCTTATTTATTTGTTTGACAGAGACAGCCAGCGAGAGAGGGAACACAAGCAGGGGGAGCGGGAGAGGAAGAAGCAGGCTCCTAGCGGAGGAGCCTGACATGGGGCTCCATCCCAGAATGCTGGGATCACGCCCTGAGCTGAAGGCAGACGCTTAAGGACTGCGCCACCCAGGTGCCCCGAGGATCTATTATTTTGAAAGTTAAGCCATAATGGTTTTGATCTCACTTCACTTAACACAACAAGGATTTGTCAGATGCTTGTTTTGTGCAGAGGTTTGTGTGAGTATTGTAAGGCATATCAAAATGATTAAAACCGAATGGCTGCTTTCCAAAGAGAGAGGCCTACTCTTAAAGCTGGTGGAAACAGGTGCTATAGAGTAACAAAACCAAATATGGTGGTGGCATGGAAGGGGAGAAGCTTCATTTCACCTCAGGGGTATTGGTAGGCTTTTAGGAGGAAATGAGATTTGACTGGGTGTTGAAGAATTGATTAAAACTTCAGAGGAGGGGGGCGGCTGGCTGGCGCAGTCTTTAAGCATCTGCCTTCGGCTCAGGGCGTGATCCCAGCATTCTGGGATGGAGCCTCACATCAGGCTCCTCCGCTAGGAGCCTGCTTCTTCCTCTCCCACTCCCCCTGCTTGTGTTCCCTCTTTTGCTGGCTGTCTCTGCCAAATAAATAAATAAAATCTTCAAAAAAAAAAAAAAACTTCAGAGGAGGATATATACACGAGACAAAACCAGATTTCAACAATGAGAGTTAATAGTCTTAGTACAGAAATATACATGTACCATACAACTCATAACGTATGTCAAAATATAACAAAAGATTGCTGTCTTCAATAGATATATTAAGAAAAACACTAAAACCCCCAACATAAAAGCAAGTAAAAGACATATTTACAGAAGAAGAAATGTGATTAGTAAACATATGAAATATGTTCAAGCTCATTCATAAGCAAAAAAATGCAAATTCAAACAATTGTAATTTTTTCAGCATTTCAAATTACAAAGAGTTTTAGAAGATACTATACAGGACATTCAAGGTATCATAAAATGGGCATTCTTGCATAAACTGATAGAACTTTTCTAGAAAACAATTTCATAATATAAATTGAGAGCCAGAGAAAGTTTCTATCTTCTGTCTCCCCAAATAATTCCACAACTATGAATCTGTCATGAGGAAATAATTGAAGTATGTCTAAGGTTTCTGAGCAATGATTTTCACCATAAAATTATCCCCCAAAAGGCAGAATGGTTGTTATGCTATACATTTCTGATGAATTATCATTCAAAATGATATTTGGAAAGAATTTTTAAGGATGTAAGAAAAGGCTAATGATTTATTATTGAGTGAATAAGATAGTATACAAACAGTATCTACAGTATATTTCCAGCACATTATCTTGGAATATATGAGAGAGAGAAAGGGGGAGAGAGAGAGAGAATGTATAGAAATGCACCAAAATGTTTATAATAGGTATTTCTGGATGAGACTAGGTTTGTTTTCTTCTGTGTATTTTATTCTCCACTTTCCTCAATTGAGCATATAATGCTTTTATCATTAGGAAAAATAACTTTTCAAATGAAATCGGTACCCTTCCATCCCTTCGCCTTCCGCATCTGATCCAATAAATGTTACAAACCGAACCCCGTGTCTGTGACAGTGCTGGTTTCCACCTTGGAATTCACGTTCCCTTTGCCAAGCTTTCAGCGCGTCACAGCACTTGCCCAAATTAAATCCAAATCTGCCCTCTGCTGCTTCTACTTCACGGAAATTTCTTTCAAGGCAAGACCCCTAAATTACTGTCAGAGAGTTAGGACTTTAGTACTCCACACCCTACGCCTTTTATCTGAGAATTAACACAAAAAAAGGAGAATATGGGACTTTGATAGGACTTCAGCCAGGAATTACCTCAGCCAAAAACTTTTTTCTTTAAACTCCAATCTTCCATTTATGCAAAACAGATCAGTCGCTTATGTAAATCTGAGTTGCCTATATCCAGTTGACTTAGGAGAGACACGTGAAATATGTGATCCAGGCATTGAAGCTTGACCCTATCCAAATAAATCCTCATCATATATAAAGACTAATCCTTTTAAACCAGAATTAAAGGCTGATGGGTAGGGAGTACTTCCCTATATTTGGGGACTCTCATAAATCTAGGGGAATCTTATTCATTTTCAGCATTTCTGCTAGATTTCATAAGACCCCCCCCCCTCAAAAAAAGCACGCAGATGTTGAGTCACAAAAGGAAAAAAAATACACCCTTCATAGAGAAGGATACATCCGAATTACCTTCACAGAAAACAAGCCCAGATGTATTGTGAGTGTTCGGGTAGAAGCCAATATTGGGTAAAACTACATAGCTCTAAGAAACCCAGTCCACGGCCTCAAGCATGAAGGAAATATCACTTAATTTTCATTAATTCAATCCACGTTCGGCCATAGAGCCTATCTCACTGGAGATCAGTTCTACTTGGGCCATCGATGTGGGACTCCTAATCCCATCCCAGAGCTTCATCCAAAACCAGAAGGCATTCGGGGTACCTGGAGAAAGAAGGCCTCTCGGCCCTTTTGTCGAGGTTGCTGCAGGCATCTTCACTCATCAAGCGTGACGTCATCTCTTAATCTCTCCGCCTGCTTGCCCTCAGTAGGACGTGGGCGTTGTCCAGGAAGCTGGCAGCTCTGCTACTGAGGATCTCACCTCCATAGGCTCCATCCGGGGAACTGCGGAGTCCAGATACTCTGAGCCTCCCTATTCCCAGGGGAACCTCGTTCCACGTTGAAGTTCCTTCTTGTCTCAGCTTCTCCACGCCACTCTGCTGCTTTGCCCAGACCCTGTCCTTCCGCTTCTACTTTCGCAATGAGCTGTGACGCCCATTATGCTCAGAGCCTCAATCTTAAATTAAAACCAGTTTCTCCTTCCTTGATGGCAGAAAGGATTGACTCTCTAAACTCTCCTAGATGCTGGAGGAATATTTCAATTTCTATTTCTAGGGCTTCAAAGAGAAAACAAGGAGGGGGGCGCCTGGGTGGCTCATCCGTTAAGCGTCTACCTTTGGCTCAGGTCATGACCCCAGGGTCCTGGGATCAACCCCCGCATCGGGCTCCCTGCTTGGCGGGAAGCCTGCTTCTCCTTCTCCCTCTCCCACTCCCCCTGCTTGTGTTCCCTCTCTCGCTGTCTCTGTCAAATAAATAAATAAAATCTTTAAAAAAAAATAAAAAGCAAAGAGAAAACAAAACAATATATGTATGCAGTGTCTAAATTGAACAAGTCAGGACATTCATGTCCTGCCCTTTCCATGTTTATTTTCTCAAGTCACATTTCTTACGTTCCTCACAATCAAACCACAACAGTTCCACATTATTTTCAGGCACTCATTCTCCTTCCTTCCTCATATCAGTTTCAGGGGCCACCTCTTCTCTGTTTACCCGTTGAAGCAACTTCGAGAAGAGATATTCCTTTATATTTTATCCATGTAAATACACCTTGTTTCTTTTAAAGTTGTTCTAAATTCTTGATTTCTCTCTCCTTCCATTCACTAATTCTAGTTTCTTTTGAACATCTTATAGAGTTGGGAGGGGTTGTCAGGACAAGAGGTCTAGTAGGGATGACATCTTCCTGTCAGTATCCTGTCCCATGAGCCTTTCCTGAAATGCCCCAATATTCTGTTATATGCAAATGATCAACTCCCTGAGTCAAAGGTAACAATGGGTTAAGGGAGGCAAGCATTTTCTCTCACCCTGACGGGATCATGCCTTCCCGTGGTAACTCTGTGACCTCTTCCTACCATTAGATTACTTTCATTCCAGAGGGGCCCCTGTGTGGCTCAGTCCGTTAAGCATTTGCCTTCGGCTCAGGTCACGATCTCAGGGTCCTGGAATCAAGCCCCATGTTGGGCTCCCTGCTCAGCGGGGCGTCTGCTTCTCCCTCTCCCTCTGCCCACCGTGCCCATCCCCTGCTTGTGCTCTCTCTCTCAAATAAATAAAATATTTTTTAAAATTAATTAACTAATTAATTAATATTTGAAAAAAACTAAGCCAGAAAACCAAACAAAACCTCAAATGCAGGAGCGGAAGACTTGATTTGTTTCTTTTGCCCATACCCGCTTTTAAGCAAGCAGTCTAGCTTTGCTCAGGCCAACTGCCCTGTGGTTTAAACAGAGGTGACTTATTTCACCATTATTAAAGAGCACATCCTAACTAGAGAGGATGGGGTATAGCTTTGATTGGCACCTCTGATTTAGTTCAAGGAATCCAAACAGCTGAATCAAAAGGAAGGCCACTCTCCATCAAAAGCAAGTGTCCTGCCTCCAGCCGTAGCCCCATGAGGAGGAAGCTACAGCCGGGTGGGCGGGCCCTGGGCAAAATCTTAGGGAGGATTATTTTTCTTCCTCCTATTCAGCTACTGTGTTCCCAGCCTCTCTTTGTTTCTTTCACACAATCACCTCTAAATTTGAAATTTGCTTAGGGGTCTGGAATTTAAATTTACCGTAAATACCCTAAGGAGCTCTGCTTGGACTGAGCTCTCGCTGGCGCTGGCCTACCAAGCTAGTGCTGATGTTTAGCGTGCAAATGAAGACCCGCATTATCTCTGAATCAGTCATTGGAAGAGAACAGAGGGAAGATGCTTTGTGTAGAAAGAGAAGATGAGGGTGGTGCTATTGTGTGAAGAGACTGAGGCCGTGATCTGGAACCGAGGTTCAAACGCAGTCTGAAAGGGCTTCCACCCAAGCCCGGAAAAGCGTCTCCATTTCTGCTGAAGTATTACATCCAAGCAGTTATTTTGCCTCCCACGTGAGGTTACAAAATACAGATGGCTTTGCTGTAGTTCACAAATCATTTGAAACTTAAATACCTTCTCTGAAACATTCACAGTTAACATAGATGTTTCCATCGTCACCCATTTCCTATATTCATGCAACCACGGCTTCCATACAAGTATTTACAGACTTCTCAGCCAGCGAGCAAGTCTCTCACTCTTGCCGTGTTGCATGTTGGGATGCTGCTGCAGAGGACAGCCAGGTCCGAAGGCTCTGGAACAAGACCACCTGCTTCATCCTTCTGGCTCCTCCACGTAAGCAGGGCAAGTTACTAAACTTTCTGTGCAATAGTCATGTCTTCATTAAACTGGGACTAATAACAATAATAATGTCTAATTCACAGGAGGATCATAGGAATTAAACAAAAATTCCTTAGACAAGTGCGTGGCAAATTCTAAACTTTTGCTGATCCTAAATATGGCGATAACTTATCTAACAAAATCAATGGGACTTTTACATACATAAGGAAAAATTAAAGTTTGACAGTATGGAAAAAAGTTGTAAATCTGGATTTTAAAACTAAAAATCGCCTTTCCCTTTGTGCTTTGAGGCACAAATCTGGTAAGAGTTAATATCTGAATTAAATTCCACGCCATCGTATAAACAGTGACTCTTGCCCTGCTTCCAACGTCATTGTATTTAGAGAAATAAACATCTTGGCATCAGTCTGAAGGAAAACAGAATATGCCACCCCAAAAATATGTCACTTTGGTATATTGATTATTTTGAATTAAAGCTGCTTAAGACATATCTGGTTCAAAAAGGACACTCTGACTTCCTTTGTCCTCTGAAAACAGGAAATAAATCTCCCACGTGGAAGTTACCTTCCCTGTGCCAGGAGGAAAAAAGACATCCTTATCACCAGAGATAAGGAATTTAGGGCCCAGAAGTCCACATAAACAACCCTTGTTACTGCTTCACTAATTTATTACCCCAAATCCAAACCCCTGTGTCTTGTCAATTCTCCACAAATATATTGTTTCTTTGTCTAAAAGGTATACAGGCTGCCTGCTCTAGTCCCGTGTTTGAGTCTCATATTTTTTGAGCTCCTGTACATAAGAAATTAAATTTTTCCCCCATTAAGCTCTTTTATGTCGGTTTAATTACGATGCCAGCCAAAGAACCTAGAAAAGCAGAAGGGAAAAGTTTTCCTCCTCTACAAGGTCTTTAGCGGCCTTGGTTTCTTGTAACCATGAAAGACAGGGTGCAGCATCCTCTTCCCCAAGTTGCCCTGGGTCCGGGGACTTGTTAGCCAGTCCTACAGCCAAGCATCTACTGGGCACAAACCTATTACTTTTTTTCCTCTTTTTCTTAACTAAGATGGATCTGCTGTGCCGATAGCCCACAAAAATTTCAGTTTCATCAAGTATCAAATATTTTAGGCTTAAAAGAGTATAAATGGCATGTCTTAAAAATAGGAATTCAGGGGCGCCTGGGTGGCACAGCAGTTAAGTGTCTGCCTTCAGCTCAGGGCGTGATCCCGGCATTATGGGATCGAGCCCCACATCAGGCTCATCTGCTATGAGCCTGCTTCTTCCTCTCCCACTCCCCCTGCTTGTGTTCCCTCTCTCACTGGCTGTCTCTCTGTGTCAAATAAATAAATAAAATCTTTTAAAAAATAAAAAATAAAAATAAAATAGGAATTCGGTAAAGCTAGAGTTACAGTATTGAAAAAGAGGAAGTTCCCTTCCCCCTTGGTCACTCAAAAAGCCAACAGATTCAAAATTTGGGAGCTCTCTTGCCTTTTACTTTCTGGAATGAATGAGAAAATAATTTCATAAGTGATGAGGCCATGGGACACATAAATTTCTGGTGAGAGAACACACCAGAAAAGGAGTTTGGAGAGAATCCAAGAAATCTTGGTATGGAAAACATAACACCAGAAAAGAAACCGATGTTTACAAAGATTTGCAGCTTGGTCATGAAATGTAAAATGTAATTTCTATTAATAATAAAAAAAAATACATTTACGTTATACTACAATTTTTACATTGCTGTTATACATAGATGGAAACTTAAAGAGAACAGATAACAATGAAAGCAGATGGAGAGGTTGGAGGGTAAGTTTGTGAGGGAATGCTCTTTTTCTTTTATTTTGATTTTACCCGTTTCAGACAGTAAACTTAAAAGCATAAAGTTATCAGAAAATATTGTTTTCTCTATTAATTTGAATGTTGCTTGAGGCCTTTCATTACAAAGAACTGAATTTAAATATAACTGTAAACATTTCAATAGTGATCATTAAACGTCTTTCTAGTTGAAACTTGATCTGAGACCTTGAAGTAGTCCTGAAGAATTCAAAAAGTATCCCTTAAGAATTAAATCCAATCCATAATTTCAGCAGAGTTTTAGGCTGTAAGTACCTCCAAAAGGCTATTCACTCAAGAGAAAAAGTGGACTTTCAAACATAAAAGTACATCTTAATTGCTTCGGAAATAAAAATAACATTATAAAAGAAACATTTTTAGTTCCCAACTACTAACATTGAAATATCTATTTTATGACCTAAATTTCCATGTCATTGGTTAAAACTGATCTTGTCAGCAAATAAACACTGAGAATAAATACATTAAGACTTAAGGAATACCAATCCAATGGAAAATGTAGGAAACATTCAAGAGATAAATTATCCATCTGCAGAGAAAAGGGGCTCTATCTCTCCCTCTGACATCACAACGAAACTTTCAGGCCTGAACTTCTTTCTCAACCCCATAGTGATGTTGTTTTCCACAGCAGTCTTCATCTCCTTGAAGAGACAATTTGCCTGCCAAGGATGAATAGAAAGATTAGAGAAAAAATATACTTACTAAATAAATTAGAATGAATATCAACCATTAAATATTGTCAGTGTGGTATTGTCATGTGTGCAATGGATAGGGTCACACTGCAAAGATAGTGACCAACTCTACCCATGGCCTCAAGGAATGTTTCACATGTAAGATGGAAGAATGAATTTTCTCTCATATACCAATACCCACAGATGATGGCTGCTGGAAGAGTCTGCTCTTGAGAGGGATTATGAGGTCGCCTCCATAATTAATCAGTGATATTTGCTACAGTCATAAGGCATCCATGTGTGCGCACATGAGCATGTGTGTAAGTGTGTGTATGAGTGTGTATGAGTGTGTGTGTGTGTGTAGTAGATGGAGGTGAAATTATGGCTTATAGGCACATATATTTTATATCTTGCAACATCTCCTTCATGCCAGGCCTAATCACCCATGGTATCCTCAACGTACCCTACTCTCTCTAATCCCTGTGCCTTTGCAAGGCCTACCCCCCCGCCTGATACACCCTCCTAGGTCTGGGTTCACTGCTGTGTGGCTCTGTAAGTCCCAAGTCAAGACAGAAACATAAGTAGAGACATGTAACTCTCTTCTTTCTGATCCAGACCAAAACAATGAAGGAAATATAAAAATAGGGACAAAGCACATGTGAACACTGGAAATGAACCACTGAAATACCAGAAATGTCAAGAGATACCTGCCGGGAGCAGGGCAGACAGGTCCGGAGTGAAGAGCAGCACAGAGTCTGGCCATGCAATTCATCACATGAAGGAAGTAGCCTGATCTCGCACAAAACTAGGTGGGGGGAAGAGTCTCCTACCTCCTTGTGTGGAAGGGCAAACATAGGCTGTGAGGTAGGTGGAAGGGTTTGGGGCAGCCCTTCAGCTGGCTTGTTCATGGTGTTAGGAGGGAGGCTGGTTAAGGGAGGTAGGAAGGATCCCAGTGTAAGGGCAGCTCCGCCAACAGAGCAGGCAGTGGCCTGGGAGTGCACAAAGCACCTGACCTACAGCCAGAATTCAGGCGGCTGTGTTGAGGAGTCGGGATCCAAGCAGAGTGGGTCCACACCGAACTACAACACTTGTGTACTTCTTCCTACAGAAAACTTTTTTAATTAAAAAATAAATAATAAATACAGTTGGTCCTTGAACAACGTGGCTTTGAACTGCATGGGTCCACTTACACACAGATGTTTTTGATACAGGACAGTAGAATAAATATATTTTCTCTTCCTTATAATTTTCCAAATAATATTTTCTTTTCTCTAGCTTACTTTCCTGTAAGAATACAGTAGACAATACATACCACATACAAAATATGTGCATCGACTGCTTATGTTACCAGTAAGGCTTCTGGTCATCAACAGGCTATGAAAAGTTTTTGGTTATACACAGATTTTCAACTGTATGGGAGATCAGTGCCCCTAATCCCCACATTGTTCAAGGGCCAACCATCTAAATATTATTAAAGTTAAGGAAAACCAGATATGTATAAAATACAAAGCGTCTCCAGGTCCTTGCCCAACACATCCATACACCTGTCGAACAAACTTGCAAAAGATCACTTTAGATGATCTGTTTTATAGTACTTCAAACATGTCTTATGCCTGTTAGATTAAATAAATCTATACTCACATTGAATAAGTGGGTTCATACTGTTTTGTGACCTGATGTTTTTACTCAAAATATATTCTGGAAAGCGTTCCATGATAGCACACATCGACTCTTTTTATGGCTCTGGGGGATTTCTATCTATAAATGTACCATGTCCTACCCAATCTGTAATGTATGAGTGTGTGAACTATTCCCAGTGTTTCTGAAAATGTAAACGATGCTGGTGTGGCACATGTGTGATGACAAATTCCTAAATGTAGACTCATTTGCTCACGGAACACATGTGTTTTTAATTTTAATAGATATCATCAAATTCCAAGTCCCTTCCACAATATATCCAATATAGGAGAGACCTTTCCCCACACCATTCACCAAAAAGGAATATTTGGCTAAACACCAACGGCAGAGCACTGCTTAAGGAAACTAGGTCATACCCATATGAGGAAATGTGCATAACTATTCAAAATGATGGTGTAAAAGAATGTCTAATCATATAAGAATATGCGATGACACCGTCAAGGAAAAAAGAAAGATGCAATAAAGAATATAGTAGGATCCTATTCTTATAAAGCCTTTCTTAGCTTTATTGTTTTCACTAGTAAAGGAGGATAATAATGCCCATCCTACCTTGATAGGACCCAAATAAGACAATTTTCTTGAGAATGATAAATAAACCACAGTTTCTGACAAATTAGAAGACCACCTAATTGAAACTAATGGGCTGACAGTTTCCCAAAAGCTCTGTCAATGGTATAATGCAGACCAAATCCACTGGGTTTTGTACCCAGCAGGCCTGTGGGAGGCATAGTGAATGGAACCCTGTTTTTGCTCTGTCCATAGGCTGCCTGAAGCTGCTGGCAAACACGGAGACTCTGAGGACTTACAGACCCGACGTGGCATGGCCTGCACAGATTTGCAGAGTGTGTGAGTCCTCCTTGAAGAGCTCTCCCAGGCTCCTTTTCTTCATATTTCCAACCTCCTACTTCTAAGAGTGTTCACCTTTTCGCAGAACTTTTCCTGACTACCCAAGTCTTGAATTATTTTCTCTTTTCTTAAATTTCTCGACACACCCGAACACGCCATCACTCAGTGCCTTGCACAGCTATATTCATGCGTTGTGCGGGTACGTCACCTTTGAGTCAGACAGACTCAATCCAAATCTTTGTCCTACCTGGATCCCATTTGACCTGTGTGATCCTAGATGAATTACTTAACCTCTCTGGGCCTCAATTTCTTCATTTGGAATATAGGGACCGTTGAATTTATCTTAAATGAATGGGGGGGATGCTTGGGTGGCTCAGTTGGTTAAGCATCTGTCTTTGGCTCAGGTCATGACGCCAGGGTCCTGGAATTGAGTCCCACGTCGGGCTCTTTGCTCAGCAGGGAGCCTGCTTCTCCCTCTGCCTGCCACTCCCCCTGCTTGTGCTCTCTCTCTGACAAATAAATAAATAAAATCTCTTTAAAAAAAGATTATGAATGAACAATACCTTACACCATGTCTGCCATAAAATAAGATTGCAGTAAATGTTAACACTACTATCATTGATACTGTTAGGACTACTATACTATTATACTTAAAGTCAGTGGTTAGGGCTTATCCCTACAACATTAAGGGTATAATACTTGTTTTAAATGAATTTATCTAGATTTCTGTATCTTTTATAAATTTGGTCCAGTATTATTTTCATCAGATGATAACTTTTTGTATAGGTTCATACTCAAACTCACAGTATTAAAATAATATAACATGAAAGATTACAAATAAAAGGGCAAATACTTCTTTGGGGACAGAAGATGAGAGGTGGGAAGTTGAAGGGGGAGGAAATAGCAGGAGAAAAAGAATACCAACTTCTCAAGCAAACACACCCTAGACCTGAGGCATGATTAATCAGGCCAAAGTGTGTCAGAAGGAGAAAAAAAATCAAATCTTCACGCCAGCATGTGAAACAATGAGAGCTGAGAGGTATAAAAATATCTCAAGTTCAAGTCGAACCCTTTGGCATTTGTATCACGTTATGAGCAGTTCTCAGATACTGTACTTCCCTCTTCATCAACCGAACAAGTGTCATTCAGAGTTTAGGTCTGAACAAAATGTCTGGGCTAAAATTTGACTTAATGATGTCAGAGAGTCTCAAAGCAGTTTATGCCGAGTGAAGCAAAACAACGCCTCCAGTCTCCAAGGTGCTTATACTCAGGGGAGAGGTCCTGAAGCATACAGGAAAATGTGCAGCAACGGTTCTCAGTCATAGAAGGATTTAAACAACTTCAAAGCCACCCTTTGTTTCATATAACCCTCTTGCATGTTTTTAGCCCAATCCTGGGAGAAGCGAGTTGCCTGTTTTTAAACAACATCCCTCCTTTGTAGCTGGTAACAAGCTGCATCTGGGCAGGGCTGCTAATTGGCAATTTTAAAGACATGTGGGGCCAACAAGGTCTCCTGAGCACTGATCAACAGACCTCATGTCTAATAAGGAAGGGAACACTGGGGATTAATAGTAGAATGTACCTATTTTATCATTTTTTAAAGGGATGCATTTAAAAGAGTAAACCACATAATGATTCCATCTTCTCGTTCACATAAAGCACAAACTATATTTTAATGCTCTATACATAGCATGAAATAAGTTGTGATATGTATAATATGAAATTATCTTAACCTCAGTAAGTGCTTTGATATGAAACTGACTGCTCAAGGAACTTAAATTCATTAACCTCATCCAAGTTTGGGGTTTTCTTAGGCTCAGTTAAATTGATATTTCAGGTGTAAGAAGAACTAGATTTATAGCAGGATTTCAGGGCCATGTTGGGTGTACTGACTAAGGAAATTTGCCTACTTACTCACCATTATCAATTGCAAAAATACAATTGATGCACTCTGATCAAAATCAGAAGCTTCATTCTTCCTACTAAGGAGTGAAACCTTAACAGAAAGGAGGGGTGCAGAAAAAGGAAAAGAAGAATCCTTTTACCTTGTCGGGGGCCAGCAGTGATGCACGGGCTTTGCATTCATTATACTATAGAGAGCCTGGGGTCAGCTGCTTAGTATCACTGCTGCAAAAAAATATCCCACAGCCTGAACATTATAGCACCTAGAAAATTCCTAGACTAAGAAAGCATATACACTTAACTTCCAGAGCCATCTTGGCCTATCAAAGGATTTGTATAGATGACAACCCCTCCCCCCACCAACTGAAAACTCTGGAAAGACAAGGATACAGGAGGAGGCATCCTTCCACACACCTGGCATCATGCTTTGCCTGAGAGGAAAGTTTGGGGTTTGGGTCCATTTTTATTTGCATTAATTAAACCTTTTGAAGTTTTAAAAAATGTCCATTGTACATTCATGTAAAGTTTCCATGAGTGATCCCCATAAACTTATTTTATCCTGAAAGAAAATAATATTTGGAGGTACCTTATACACAAAGCTTTTATTAGTCCAAGGGAAAATATGCCCTAACCAGAGATAACTATTTGCATTATACTTATGCTTTCCTTTGGGTTAATTTCTTGATAAGTGAGATTTTATGAAATCACATTTAATTTTCATATCTTAAATCCATATGTCACATTAATTCACAAGGCTACAACTTTATACACTCACTATTTAGAGAATAAACCTCCTTACTTCGTAAATTCAGCATACTGCTTTCTGCTATCATTTCTTTCTTACCACCTAAATGTGCAATATAATTATCTAGGCTTTTTTTTTTTAAAGATTTATTTATTTATTTATTTATTTGAAAGCGAGAGAGCGCACACTTGCACGAGGGGCAGGAGGGGCAGAGGGAGAGAGAGAATCCTCAAGCAGACTCCCCACTGAGTGTGGAACCCAATGACGTTGGGCTCGATCCCAGCACCTTAAAAGCCTGATACCTAACTGACTGAGCCACCCAGGCACCCCTATAATTTTAACATTAGAAAAGTCAAAGTTGAAACTCAGCTATCTCAAACATAACTAAATAACTGACTAAATCTACCCATAGAATAATATTTGGAAGAGACTGCATTTGATAAAATATTTCAATAGTCTCCATCTTTAAAAAGATGGCTGTCCTAGACTTTAGTAATTCATCTGCCTGGATGCAAAGACTTACATGAGAAGATCTTTAAGGGTCCTGTGGATCTCCTGAGTCTACAAAGCCTCAGGCATATAAGCAAACCAGGAGTTTCTACACCTATGAAGGACCACATAGAACAGCCTGTTCTTACTTAGTGCACAGAACCTGGCCTTGTCTCTGCAGCAGTGATGCTTCTAACAGAGCCAGCAGCTCTCTAGAGACCCGTTAAGGAACACTTGACGAGCGCCTGCTACATACACAAGGCATAATGTTAAGTGCTAGCCAAAGAAAAGAGGGACACTGCTCCCATCCTGAAGAAGCACAGAGAGTGGAAAAGCATTACGAAGTACCTATTTGCAGTCTTGCTACATGAAGCAAAAGCTGTGCAAAAGATACCAGAGACCTAAAACAGCCAACTTCCTTCTTTCTACGAGTATATTAATGAACTACCATAATCAACTGTAAGAGTAGGTTGAGGGGAACTATAAAAATAAACATGTAGCTACATAAATCACACAGATGGACACATATATGTAGATACGTATATATACACACAGGCATGTGTATAAAACACAGAGAGAAGGCCAGATGTTCAGAGTGGGAATCTGGATTTGGTCAAATGAAGATTGTTTTCTTTTTATATTACCATATTTTGTAAATATTCAAAATTGAGTGGCCTTTACTTTTAATTAAAAATAGTTATTTGGGGCACCTGGGTGGCACAGTCGTTAAGCGTCTGCCTTCAGCTCAGGGCATGATCCCGGCATTCTGGGATTGAGTCCCACATCGGGCTCCTCCGCTGGGAGCCTGCTTCTTCCTCTCCCACTCCCCCTGCTGTGTTCCCTCTCTTGCTGGCTGTCTCTCTGTCACATAAATAAATAAAATCTTTAAAAAAAAATAGTTATTAAAACATAAACTGAAATCTGGACTTAAATTTTTTTCCTATTTTTTAAACTTATTTATCTTTAAGGAATTTGAAAGCACATTTCTAGTCTAGAAATCAAATAAAAAATGTAACTAATGGAATAAATCCTGCATTTTGGACATCATATCTAATCTACCTTATTAACATGATGAAAGAACAAAAAGTAATGTTACAATTTGTATTCTGGTCTGAAATCTTTCTGGGCTTCCAGACACTATGATGATGAGTACTTTAAATGCATGCATGAATGAACCAAAATTTAATGTAAAATTACAAGTGCTCTATCACAAATACAACCAGCTGTGTTTAGAATTTATGTCTTGATATTTTCAAAAACCAACAAATTTAAATGCATCATAGAAGCTAATTACTTCCACAACCCATTTCCTATGGCCAGTGACAGAGAAAAATTTGCAAATAAAGCCAATTTCATTTACTCTCATTGTCTTATTCAACAAACCTATAAAAATATTTGTTAATTATCACTATACTGAGTACTGGGGATCCAAAAAAGGAACATCATTAATTAACAAGACAAACAATCAAATTTTTAAAATGTACGAAACACTTGAAGAGATACTTCACAAAGGACATCCAAATGACCAAATAAGCCAATGGGTAGGTATCCAACACCATTATTCAACAGAGAAATACAAACTAAACCTGCATGATGTACCCACCCAAAATTAGATAACTGGCCGTACTAAGTATGATAAGGCAATGAACCAACTGCAAGGCTCATTAACAATGGGAGAGTAAAATGCTACAACCACTTTGGAAAACTATTAGACATTTTTAAATAAAGTGAAACATATGCTTACCCTATAACCCTGCAATTCTGCCCCCAGGTCATACCCCAAGAGAAATGAGTGCATGTGTTACCATAAAGACATGCACAGAATATAACATCAACTTTATTCACAATAGCTCAAAACTGGAAACAACTCAAATATTCATGAACAGGAAAGTGAAATAGTCATACATCGGAAAAATAAATAACAATTAAAAAGAGCAACCAATAAATACAGTGACACAAATGAACCTCATGCCAAGCATTACAGTACACATTGAATTGTTTTCATTTGTATGAAATTCAGAAACAGGTGAAACTCAGCTGTACAATAGAGGTCAGAATAGTCGTTACCAAGGGCACGTATTGCAAGGAGCACTGGGTGTTACACACAAACAATGAATCGTGGAACACTACATCAGAAACTAATGATGTACCGTATGGTGACTAACATAACATAAGAAAAAATTTAAAAAAAAAAGTATAGTCATTACCTGGGGCAGGGGCCATGACACTTCTGACTTTTGACTGAGATGGAGCAGAAGAGAACTTTCTGGGGTGATTTAATTATTCTACATCTTGAGCCAGGTAGTGGCTACATGGGTGTATACAAAAGTAGAAAGTAACTGTGCTGTACAGTAATGATATGTGCATTTTACTGAATGACAATTATACCTCTATGTTTTCAAAAACAGCATGATTAGGTCCCTATCTTCAAGAAGTTATAATAGGAGGGAACTAATAGTAATACGATGTGATAAGAGCAACAATACACTTGAGTGAATCAAATGGCCCTGGAGCTCAGAGAAGGATCAAGGAATTGTGTCTGGGGACAGCTCAAAGGCACCATAAATAAGTATGGAATTGGTGTTTGATTATGACCCTCAACCCAGAGAAGTCTCTCTCAAGGATCTCACCATTTTCCTATTTAGAATCATTCTTCAAAATATAACTGAATTTGCACCCCTAAACAACCCACCACAGGCATTGTAGGCATTATTGTTTTTTATGTAGTCTTATGTGCTATGTTTTGTCACACAGTTCAATTTACACTGACATATGCCTACTGAATCCTAAGCGTCCCTTATCCTATGGTGCTGGAGCAGACACAGAGACAAGGAGACAGAATTCCAACTCTCAAGGAGTTCATAATTTTTCAAAATACCTCTCAAATCCATCTCTTTTCCATTTCTACTGACCGTATCTAAGACCAGTTCTCTTTCCTGCAACACCTGGGAAATTATAACAGAATCCTACTTTGCATCCCCTAGTTCCCAGCCCCAACTGTCCTGCACACAACCATTCTCATTAAGTTCCTTGGATGTTCTAAATCCTTCAGTGACTCTCCAGAGCGAATACATCAAGTGTAAGCGCTTTGGCATGGCTTATGAAGCCTTCCGCAATCTGCTTCCCTCAATATTACTCCAGAAAGGGTAATGCCTACTAAGAAGCAGTGGTATTGTGAAGACACATGAGAGAAAAACAATTCTCTCTCCATTAAAAAAAATTTTTTTTGATGCATCATATCAATTCTAGGTATGATACATATTAGATTCTGTCTGTATGGAAATCTGCTCCATTCTGAATGTGATTATTCACTCATTCAAAAATCATTTACTCATCATTTTCTGTGCTCCATGTTAGAGGACATGCAGAAAAACAAAAGACCACTCTACTTTAAATGAGGGAAAGTCCACATTTCAAACTCAAACGCATAGTTTTTCTTTTTCTTTCCTTTTTTTTTTTTTTAACTTAATGAACTCCTTCTGCCCTACAGGGACAAGCACAACTAGCACCTACAATAGAGCTCCTTGGTGCAGTCATGACTTCTCAAAGAAGATGCGTTAAGTGGGATATTGGAGAGCATCCTAAAAGAGAATCCCCTTGCTTTACAAAATAAGGAAGAAGTAGAAATAGAGAAGAAAAAGAAGAAGAAGAAGAAGAAGAAGAAGAAGAAGGAAGAAGAAGAGGAAGGGGAGGAGGAGGAGGAGGAGGAGGGGGAGGGGGAGGAGGAGGAGGAGGAGGAAAGGGGAGGAGCAGGAAGAGGAAGGGGAGGAGGAGGGGGAGGAGGAGAGGAAGAAGAAGAGGAGGAGGGAGGGACAGAAGAAGGAGGACAGGGACAGGGGGAGGAGGAGGGTGGGGAGGAAGGAAAAGGAGCAAAACTCAACAGGATCAATCTGTTGCTTTTGCCCATAAGACCTTTGAGGACAGACATTTTTCTCTCATTTTCTTGGATTATATATATATATATTTTTTTTTTTGAGAGAGAGAGAGCACACACAAGCAGGGGGGAGGGGCAGAAGGAGAGGGAGAAGCAGACTCCCCGCTGAGCAGGGAGCCTGATGTGAGCTGGGCTCGATCCCAGGACCCCAGCATCATGACTTGAGCCAAAGGCAGGAGCTTAACCAACGGAACCACCAAGGTACCCTCATTTTCTCAGATTATATATAGTCATCATGCCCTCAGATATCAGAATCAAATAACTGTCACAAACCCAACACCATTATTTAAAAACAAGGCATTGCCATTGTAAGCAAACAGCTTACATACTTGTCAATATCTTTTAAAAAACTCTGATTTTTCTTTTGCTAGGAACCATCACACAACTATCTCTGTTCAGCGTCTAAAGTTGGTAATGTCTAGTAGCGAAGCAAAAATATAGTTACCAGGCCTGCTTTTCTGCCAAAAATGATCTAGCTGATCATTGTTACACATTCGTCATTGACGTTTTGTATCTTTTTTCTACTCTCCATTCCAGTCACAGCCTTCTGGCAATATGATGTTTTCAAGCACAGATTTGATATGCATACGCCATCAGTTTTTCCGGTGATTCATAATCTGTAATTTTAGAAAGATTCGGTTCTTTATCACTTGTCTCACTTTAATAAAAGATCTTTGCTAAGTAGTTTCTAAAGTTCTTTTGGAAACAAAATCCCCTAAACAACTTCCAGTCTGTGAAAGTGACAAACTCATTTAAATAATCAGTTCAGAACAACATTTCTGTTTATGGTTAAGAATGCTGCTGTGATATTTAAAGTGGTTTAAAGAAATTCAACCAGTGAATATAAAATTAGGCATGATTGTCTCTTCTCTGATAGGGCACAGAGGCTGCAGGGAAAAATGGTGACTTAGAAGATGGGCGGTGTCGTGCCTTGCTCCAGGGAGTAATGCTGAATGCTGAGAAGGTTTGCACTTTGCATCCTCTGATGGCTGACTGATTTGCAAGCTTCCCTTCCCCCTTTCTTGGGGGAGCTCACTTACCTATGCCATCACTGATCATTCTGAGGCTCCTTGACCTTTCCCAGCATTCCACTGTAAGTCAAATCTACAATTTCATACTAAGAAGGACATTTTCTTGCAACAAGTCCAGAGCTTTGAAAGCGTGGAAAGCTTAAAAGCTAACGTTGTACAACCTGGCTTATTTGAATGTTCACTTGATTATCTGAGAAAAAAGCATCCAGTGGTTTATAGGGGTAAAGGGGAAACGTGAGAGACTCAGGCAGCCTATCCTTGAGCAACTTCTCAGGCAGTAGAGGTTGGATTACAGAGAATTCCTTAGCACACCTGGGAGAGTTGTGAATTCACTGATGTTCAGCAAAAGAGTCTCTGCCCCAAACGATCTGACTAGCGGGCGGGGGTGGGGGTGGGCACCAGTTCCAGGAGTGCCACACAGAGTCGAGGGGGAGCTGACCTAGGCGCCTTTGACACAGGAACCGTCTTCCTCAGACTGCCTCCCTTCCAGATCAGAGCTCCTGTCTGGACTATGGGAGCGTGCTGGAATGCGTGGCAGGGATAGATCCCACAGGGCCAGCTCCCAGGTTGGAAGGCCAGGCCTTGCTCTTGGGAATCCAATCTCATCTCTGTGGAAGGTTTTCTTGTCGTGGAGCAGGAGGTCTGCACACCAGTCAGCCACACCAGCAAGGACAGCAGCTTTGCCTGTTTTGTTTGTTTGTTTGTTTGTTTGTTTCCACAGAACAGCACATTTCACAGAGCAGTAACATCAGTCTTTGTCAACTGTTTCCCCACATTTTGAAAACTATAGCCATCTTGTTGCCTCACCCACGTTTGTTGAAAAACTTTAATGGGTGGCCAACATGGATGTAAATTACTCTGTCTCTATTCCATTTTCTTCATCAAATCCAACAACGACTCGTTATGGGTTGAAATGTTTATTCAGAGCTGGTGAAAAATTACAGCTGGTTGGACAAGCAAAGAGCCTTTTTCATTACAATGAGAAATAAACATTGAATTCTGATGGTAACAAGCCAGGTACTGCCTTGAAAACAGGCATCCCACGCATCTGATTTCAGGAAAACCTGAAGGCCTATTCAGGTTAAAGTGAACCAGAGATGTAAGAGCTCAGGACAGTGTGCAATTTTAGATCGAGTGTTCTCATTATAGGGTAAAAATAGAAATACCTAGAAAATATTGTTGTGTTGTTCTGAGATAAAGCAGAGAATAAGCCTGTGTGACTTCAGTTTCTTCTGGAATCCTTCTGAGAACAAGTTGTTTATGAAGTCCTAAGTATACGAAATGATGAATGAAGATAAATGATTCGTTAAATTGTACACCACGCTGAAAAAATAAACATTCTGCAAAGAAAAAAAAAAAGACTTCTGGGAAAGAAAAAGGAGTTTGAATCCTAGAAGAGGAAAATAGCTTAACCTCTTTTCTCTATGCCCTCAGCTGTAACAGTGAAAGTAAATCAACATTGCGGCAGATACTAGCATTATTTTAGCACCTTCGTATTGTATTTTCGTCTCTGGCTCACCCCTCCTCAGAAATGGTGATTTTCCTCTTTCACATCTAGAATAAGTAAAAGTATTTATATATGCAAATACTATTCTTGAAAATCCAGGGAAAAATCCACTCCAAACCATCTTCAAATTCTTGCCAACTTTTCCTATTTTCCTTTTCAAAAAGAGACCTGACCTCCTCTCTCCTAACTGACAATGGGGAAGGAACATTTTCATGAGATAAATGATAAATTAGCTTGCTGCTCCACCTTCACCTTTTGAACAAAGAGTTTTCTAATACTGAGGTGTCTGGTTGCTTTATCTCATTCTTTGATGTTTCAAAGAGGCTGGAACAAAATCTAGGACAGCCCCACCCCTCCCAATCCTGAGTTAATACAGCAGACAGTATGGAGGAAGGCCATCTTCATCTTCATTCCCATAACTGTTTGCAGGACCCTGCAAAGCCTCCAAGGTCAGACTGATAGCGTGTCCATTTAAAATCAATGCTGTCGCAATCAGCTGGGAAGGAGAGAAGCCCAGGAAAACTCTATGATGACGACTGGCCACTCAAAGCTCTTTCGGTCAAAACTGTTAGAGATGAGAACTTTTGCCAGAATCTTAGGTCTCTGTGTGAGACCTAAGCATTACGACAGATTAATTCTGTCAGTAGTGGAGACTTAGAGAATGGTAAGGGTCAAATATTTACTTGACTGTGTTTTAATTAATTAACAATTTAATTTATTAAGTAACGATTAATTGTTAAAATCAACTGCATTAGCAGTAGAACTGGAGAAATATCTTTGAAAACTCTAAATGTGGTTAATGAATAGAATAGGAATAATGTACCACTATTGCGCTCAGGACGTGACCATACATGTAAGTCCAGAGGCTGAAGTGGTGGCAGAGGCTAGTCAGATGGGAGATCAGAAGCACAGGTATCACAGATCTCTTCTTACTTTTTGAAGATTCTTAGGCATATTTATTATATATGGAAAAAATATATGGAATAATATAAATGGAAAACATACATGGAAAATCACAGATGTAAGTAACATGATAGCCGAGAACCTTTAATGAGAATGAGCTTTGGTAAAAGATGTTACAGCCTACTTCCTTGCCCTCAAAACAAGACCTTTCACTACCCCTTCCTGGCTCTGCCTCCTCTCCCTTACGATGACCAGAACAACCCATGTGCCGTAATAAACATAATAAGATGTTGTTAAGAGAGGAGAGAACTTTTGGTACCTGCCTTTAGGAGTCTCATTTAGGTAACTGACCCTTCTTCCTGGAGCCCTTGAGATGCCTGAAGTGTGAAGGTCTCATTAATTAGCATTTGAAAGCCTCTATCAGCATCCCATCACCAAGGATACTATGCAGAACTATGTGTGTACACCTCAAAGGCCAGCAGTGATTCATCAAAGACGAGGCAAACAGCAAGCCTGCACAGTCTCAAGATAGAATGTGATGTAAGACAGGCCCTAGCAATACAGGATAGTCTAGGTCCTCTAAACTTGTGAAAGTAAAGAAACCAAAGGCATAATCCTCGGTAGGAGGCAGAGAGATGTGGGATAAAAGAATGCAAGGCAAACTATTGATCCAGATCTGAGTAAAACAACTGATCATGTCCATATTCTCTCTTTCACCTCTAAATCTTAACTAATGTGGTTCCCTCTCTCCATACTAAACTTTCCTCCATGTGGAATTCCTACCTCTCCTTTAATGTCCAGCCCAGTAACCACTAAGCCTGTAAGATTCATTGTGATATTTCACTTCCTTTGAAATTTATCTTTCTGGGAATCTTAGGCAATGGTTATACTTGTGTCTAATCTCAAAGTTAAAAAGAATCTTGCTTGTTAGGTACTGGACATTACAAGTAGGATACAGGTGTGGTGATGGTGAAGTAGCCCACCACCACTGTGGTCAAGACCTGGGCCTTGGGGAGAAAGTGCTCCTGGGATAGCCCCTCCCCCACCGACTGGCAACATGACCTTAAGTCAAGCAAGTATTTAGACTCTAAGGTTTTCTTTTTTTTTTTTTTTTAAGATTTTATTTATTTATTTGACAGAGATAGAGACAGCCAGAGAGAGGGAACACAAGCAGGGGGAGTGGGAGAGGAAGAAGCAGGCTCATAGCAGAGGAGCCTGATATGGGGCTCGATCCCATAACGCCGGGATCACACCCTGAGCCGAAGGCAGACGCTCAACCGCTGTGCCACCCAGGCGCCCCAGCACTCTAAGGTCTTCTTACCTGGAAATTGGGGATAATAAAAGAAGCTGCCACATAGAGTAGTTGTGAAGATAAAATGAAATAAAGAATGTAAAGTATTTACTACTATGCCTGGTAAATAATAAACACTGCAACTCTAAACTATGATAAAAATATCATTATTATTATCACCATTATCATTATAAACTCAGTTCTTTGTATATTTATAGGACTCTACAAAGGAATAAAAGGTTTTACTTTTGGGCTTCCCCCAGATTATTCATTTCATAAAAATTTACCATCATTGAAATCAGATTGAAATCTCCCACATCAAAGTAACAAAGGTGGAAGCCGCGATACTGAAAATAGTTTTAAAGGAGTGTGGTTTTTCCTTTGTAAGTTCGCAGCACAAGCAAAGGTGTGTAAACATACACATCTTTCTGTTTTAAATAGAAGTCCAGTTGGAGAAAGAAGAGATAATCATGCATCTGTAATAAGCATAATCTCCTCAAATATGTAACAACATCTAAGTCTTAAAAACAATTTTGGATTTTAAAACCAAATTATTGGGGCGCCTGGGTGGCGCAGTCATTAGGCATCTGCCTTCGGCTCAGGGCGTGATCCCGGTGCTCAGGGATCAAGCCCCACAACAGGCTCCTCTGCTAGGAGCCTCTTCTTCCTCTCCCACTCCCCCTGCTTGTGTTCCCTCTCTCATTGGCTGTCTCTCTCTGTCAAATAAATAAATAAAATCTTTAAAATAAATAAATAAATAAATAAATAAATAAATAAATAAATAAAATAAGTAAAAATAAATAAAAGCAAATTATTCTCCAGAACAAGCTAAATGTGTTACCAACACTTGCCTCAAACTAACAGTTTGCTCAGATAGCTGTTGCTTGCTTTCTTCTTAGAGATCACTTTTATTTAAATGGTCTGCTTCTATTGAGCACTGCCAAATATTAAAATCTCAAGTGATGAAGTCTGACTATATTACACTGTGTAGCAAATTAAATGTTTAAGAATTAATCTTCTCAGGGCATCTGTGGCTCAGTTGGTTGAGTGTCCAACTCTCGGTTTTGGCTCAGGTCATGATTTCAGGGTCCTGGAATCGCATCCCATGTCAGGCTCTGCACTCAGCTTAGAGTCCACTTGAGATTCTCTCCCTCTGCCTCTGCTCCTTCCCCACCCCCTGCTGTTATCTCCCCCCCAAAATAAATAAATAAGCTAAAAAAAAGAATTAATCCTCTCTCCAATGTCTTATATCTCCTACTATCTCCCATGATAAGTTCCCTCAAATCATTAGACATTCTTTTATAGAATTCTCTTTCCTTTTAACTGATTAAACTTTCACTGAAACCACTTTATTTTATACTTATAAACTGTATTATAAATTCTGAAAAAAACTTAAAATTGTAATACAAGTTCATAAATCTGGGGACACTTGTGAAGTAACAAGGGTTCAGATTTATAAAGCTGTAAAGAAAATCATAGCAAGAAAAAATTTCGTCATAGGCCTAGAAAACAATATTTTAATCATTATCACAGTTATGATAGGGAACTGTATTAAAATGGTACATTGCTACTATGATGTGGCTTTTGTTCTATTCTGAAGATCGTGAAGATCAGACATTGGGGAACTTCACTGGTGGGGAGATGGAATTGAGAACGTTTAAGTAACTTGTTAATCGGTGGGAGAAGCTGACATTTGGACACAGATGTGCCTTGTTCATATGCTCCATAACCCCTAATTCACTTACGAAAAATTATCATAGGTATTGCATATGGGTTGTGAATATTTTCAGAGCACTAAGAAGTCTTAGTATAAGCTTAAAACTAGACCTACTACTAATTTCATTTCTAAGGACAAAAGACTAAAATCTTTGCAGTGTTTCCTGGTCAATTTTAGGAGATTAAGTGACGTTACAAGATGGGTGTAACATTGCATGGTGAATCAGGGAATCAAGACCCTGAGTTCTACCGTCTGCTTTTAATTATTTGACTTTACACACCATACCGGAACCTGCAAAGCGAAAGACTTGGCCCTTATCGTAAGATACCACCCAGCACTAGAGGATGCTTCGATGGGTGCTGCACCCGGTTATCATTAACAGAAATGTTGAGGCTGAGCTGCAGCATAAACTAAATTGAACTTTATGCAATGTAAAAGACGCCAAGACCAAATTACGTCCCTAAAAAATAATTATATGCAGCTAAAATCTGACGTAGGTCAATGTTATGGATTGAATTGTGTTCCCTCAAAATTCATGTGTTGAAGTCCTACCCCGTAGCACCTCAGAATGTGACCGTATTTGGAGAAAGGGCCACCAAAGAGGTGATTAAGGTTAAGGAAGTTCATTAGGATGGGCCCCAATCCAATGTGCTGGTGTTCTTATAAAAAGAGGACACTAGGACAGAGACAGGTACAGAGGAAAGACCGTGTGAGGACAGAGGGAGAAGATGGCTATCTTCAAACTAAGGAGTGAGGCCCCAGAAGAAACAACCCTGCTGACACTTTGATTTCAGACTTCTAGACTCTAGGACTGTGAGAAAATTTCTGTCAGTTAGGCTACGAGGTCTGTGGCACTTTGTTACGGCAGAGTCCTAACACACCAGTACAGTCAGCTCTTCTATAGCAGCCATGTGATCAAAGGACTCTAATGTAGATAAATATAAATACCTGGTAAAAAAGGGACATTAGGTATCTAATGAAATAGGAAGATCTGGGACTTTGCTAGAGGTCACATCTTCTCTGTAAACATGAAAGAACTCTCTCTCTCTGGATAGCATGTTCGGTCCCGCACAAAAGCCCCATAGTGAGTGTCACAGTGAGAGCCTCAGCTTATAGTGCAGCCAGCCCCACTGGAGCTCTGCAAGGAGGAATTAAACACAGAAACTGTATCTACCAGCGTAAGAAAATCAAAACCGCACAAAAGGCAAGTGCTTTCAATAGCTTCTCAAGAAAAGTAGAAGTGCATTCATAGGGAGTGGAAAACCTGCCTGCACAGGCTCCAAATATGCCTTAGAGCCAGAGGGACTGGGCTCTCTGGAAACTCAATTCTTTGATGGACTAATTACTTTTATATGATTTTCCCCCTTAAATGGCAGTTTCCTTTTCCTTAGGACGGTAGCATTAATTAAGGTGAATAAACTCTGCTTAGGAGGGTTCTCATCTCTCCTTCCTTTGAATTCCCATTGCCCTGTGTTTATACTTCTTAGGGCACTTATTAAATTCTGCCCTGTAGTGGGATAATTTGTACTCTTATCCGAACAGGAAGCAAGGGCTGTGTTAATTCTTTACCATAACTGTTACCTCTGTACCCAGCTCAGAGATCGCACTCAATTAATACCTAGTAATAGTCATTCAACCGAATTGAACTAAATTACCATCCAATAAACCAGTGAGGTGTTATTTTGCACTTTAGGTCATAGGTAAATACATACATCAGTAGGAAACTTCATTGGGAAGGCTGGAGTTCACACTGAGAAAGTCATACGAGATGAGTTTGGAGAGATTAAGCAGACATGGAGTGCCTTATAATTTAATAAATTTGGATTTTATCCTAGGGCTGATGGGATGAACTTAACGCAGGGGAGCAACAGTTTCTCATTTGCATTTTTAAAGAAAAAATCAGTCTGAATGCCAGTTGGAAAACAAATTATGGAGAGTCATGACTGTGGCCTAAAGCTGAAGGGAGCAGGGTGCATGTGTGTGTGTGTGTGTGTGTGTGTGTGTGTGTGTGTGTGTGTTAGAGAACAGCCTGAGGTATCTGAGTTTTACAATCTGTAATCGAGAGACTAGAGGCATCACTGACAAACCAACCAACCAAAGTGCAACTGGGCAAGAGAGGAAGGTGAAGATGGCAACTTTGATTTTTTAATTTTTTACTGAGGTATTATGCATAATAAACTAAAGTATGTACAATATTTTGAAATGCACAGCTTGATGTATTTGTACATATGTATGTACTAATGCATTTTCCACCCAGGTCAAGACAGAGAATGCTTCCAGTACCTCTCGTGCCCCTTCCTAATCAGTATCTTATTAATTAAAAGGGAAGAAATAGTCATTTTACAGAGAAAATGGCCGATGCCCCCTTCACCTAGCTGTCAGGGTTCACACCACCACAATGAGACTTCCTGATGTGCTGCGCTGCAAAGGGCAAAGATGGCAAGAAGTTCTTTGACACTTTTCCCATAGAGAAGCATGGACTACATATGTCTGCCCCCTACCCTGGAAACAAGGCAGGCTCTGTGACTGCTCTGACAAAGAGAATAAAGGAGTGACGCTCTGACAATTCTGCTTTCTTTGTCCTGCAAGTCTTGCTTTTGGACCCTCCCAAGTTGCAGCGCTACGGGAAGCCCAGGCCACATGGAGAGCTTGCCTATGGATGTTCTAATCCAGTCTCAGTTGAACTTTCATCAGCTGCCTGTCATAGGAGTCGGCCATCCTGGATGCCCAGCCCAGTTTAGCTTTCAGATGACACCAGCTCCAGCCACCGCTGCACGAGATCTCAAGGGAGAACTGCCTGGCTCAGCATCCACAATCTGCAAAACTATGAGACATAGTAACGAATGGTTTTAAGCTGCTAGGTTTTGAGGTGGTTTGCTGTGCAATAGCAACAGGTAACTGAAATAGCAGCCAACATTGTGAAAGTGTAAGCTCCACGAGACTATCCTCCCAGCTGCATCCCCAGCTTGTAGAATTGTACCTGGCACACCATAAACAGATCAATAAATGTTTGTGGTGAATGAATAAATAATTGAATAATTAGCAATACTATTGATTTGAGGAAATGACTTGACAGGCCACATTTAAAAAACTCTTAAGCAAGGTTTAAATGTCTTCTTTTTGCTTAATAAGTTACCTGAGCGAGCAGAGAGCGTTTTTAAAAAATCGTGCTATTAATCTTATATCTACATTCAGAAGTGGGTCATACATTTGACCTACCTAAAAGTGGGTCTCTTAAGAAAATAGAACGTGGCAACCTAAATATTTAAAGGCCTCATTAAGGATGTTGTTTTGAGGCTTTAAGATCTCTTAAATCTAGTCCTTCAAAAAGTCTTTTATCTTACATTTTGCTAGTCCTCCAGAAGCACCAGGGCCGGCAATAAAGGGAAAGGATGTAATAAAAAAAAAATAACCGAAGAGGAGAAAAGGTACTCATTTTGCTTTGGTGATGTGGTATTCCTGGAATATTTATAAAGCAAAAAATAATCTCTCTCTCTCTCTCTTTGCTTCTCTCCCTTTTCCTCCCCCTCTCTCCCTCCCTCCGTTCCTCTCACTTCTTTCATATTTTAAATGGTTTTTCCATTTCTAAGCTCCTTATCGGAACCAGTAGCATCTGTTGCAGACCAGTACCAGCGGGAAGGCTGATACAGAAATGACTGATTAATGAATGGATAACAGCCCAAGGAATAATGAATAGAGTTAATGAGAGTTGAATATTCTATGCAAGGGTTTCTCTACACTAATCTTAATAATAAATAGGAGACCATTTTTATTGTTTTTTATTTGGGTAATTAAAAAGCAGCATCTGTTTACATGCTCATCACTCATATAAAGATATGTAAAATCATAATACCATATATTGAAAAAAAAAAAGAAAATATTACACAAAAATATACCATTATGTAATGATCATTACTGAAAAATGAAAGGAAATTATAAATAATTCTAAAATAAAAGTAATAATCATCATTACATAGTTCAGTTAAATTATTGCACGACTTGTACTATGCTTACTTCAAAATGCAGGAAGACATTTAAAGAAAAATTTGGCTATGATATTTCTCATACGTAGGTGTTACAAAGTATACTAAAACAGCAAAATTGCTCAAAATCATTATCTCTAAACGGAATTTTTACTACCAAATATACATGCATTAAATTTAATCAATACATATCTTTCTGAAATAAGAGAAAGGCCTGAGGCTTATTTTAGAAATACATAAAACATTGTTTATTTTTTTCCTCGGTCCCCCCTCCCATTTCCAGTTCTGGCTGTCAGTAAACAATCTTTCCCTTTACATACATCCTTTTATTAGCTTGCTTGCTTTGCAGCCATAAGCAGAATATATCATCAGTCAGGTAGCACTGTCATGGGTTTCCTCTCTCAAAATTAAATTAACTCTTCCAGAGGTTATATTCCCTTGCACAACTGAGAAATATTCCTGATCAAGACTGGGCACTGTGATCTATTTCCTTTCATGTCGGGCATTACTACTCAACTCCCAAGTACTGGCTTATCCCATTTTTGACTAAATTCCTGTTCCCAAATTATTCATCTTTATAATGACCCACCTATTGCTTTTTTCCCCACAGGAAGCAAAAAAGGAAGCAATTTACCTACTATATACTTTACATCAACACAGTAAAAAATGACAGAACCTCATGTGTGCTCAGGATTCTGTTCTTCTAACTGGTGAGTTCCTCTTCTACAATTCTACTCACTTGTGTTCCCAAGACACAGTTCTCCTGTTGGAGCACCGACAATGGCAAAGACCACGGAATTAGTGACCTGAATGCTCTGAATGTAAAGCTTTGGTTTTTATATGGGGATTTAGATCTAAGCGCTTCTGATATTTCATCTTTTCTCCTAATGAGTAACTCAGTCCTATTATCCCTAAAGCAGAAGAAATGGAGTATCCAAATAAACAGATGTTCCTTCTCTCAAAGTATTTAATGGATTGGTCTTTGTCCGGCAAGCAAGATAGAGTAGCTACCAAGCAATGAGTGATGGCTATTTAAGATGCATGAAAATACTTTAATCCTTTATGTGTGCTCATTTCTTACATATTTTCAACTTGTACCTGACAAACTATCTTAGAGCATGGCCCTAGTTCAGGGTGCTTGGAGATGCTTCAGTTCAGTATCTCGAGTTATGGGTACAAGCTTCCTAATCACACCACCACTTATTGTCCAGCGCCCCCCCCCTTTTCTTGGGATTATGGGTGTTTAAGGGCATGGAGTAGATATGGAGGGGATGTCCATGCATTTGTTGGGGCCAAGCAGAGCCCTCTGCAACAGAGAGGGGCCATTTCTGAGTGGTTTGTGGTGAGATGCCCTTCAAGAGCTCCATCAGTGCCTTTTGTGGTTAGGATGACCACACCTCCTTAGTTTATCTAAGACATTTGTTTATGCTCTTGTCCCTGATGTCCGAATACAATTGATGCCCTTTTCAAGTGTCCCAGTTTGGGCAGTAAATTATATGGAAACCCTGTTTATCTTAGAACTTTGCCAAATCTACCCACTTGGGTGGCTTTTATCGGCTCTCTGGACCTCAGTCCTCCTGCCCACCCAATAATTAATCTTCCTCTCTCCTCTCCTAACCTTGCTAATGCCAAATCTTTCATCTCCAGGAATTCTTTCCTCTTCCCTTCTTCAGGCTCTGGAAAGCTTCTCTCCTTCAAAGCCACCCCCCTACCTCCTCCTCCTTCCTTTTCTTCACAATAACCTTTAGATCCAGACACTGTGGTTATTCAGCTTGCACAGATGGTCAGCACACACTGGAGTCTGCTGCCACGCTAGTCATTAGATATTGTTAAAAACATCCCTGATCTAGAGCCCACCAACATAGGCACCTTATTAAACCAGTCTGTCGTAGCAGAGGGCCCAGACATGTTATTCGATGACTCTCATATACAGTGGGCACTGAGTAGTCCTGCACCTTCAACGCCATCACCTAATTCGTATAATCCCAGAGAGGTAACGCAGTAGAGCATTCAGAGGCACAGGGTTTTGACAATAACCTAAGATTTAAACCCAGGTTCCAACACTTACTAGGTAATTTTTGAAGTTATTTTAGACCTCTGTGCTTCAATTTCCCCTGTAAAATATGGTTAATAGTACTTCTCTTGCTACTATTAAGCAGGCTAATAAAGGTAAGGACTGAGATCAGTGCCCAGCACAGTCATTGATTTTAAGATGTTATCAATGGTTACCCATTTTACTTCTGAGATCACGTGGCTAGTGGTGATGCTGAGATCTACACCTAGGTTTTCTGAATCTAAACTCCATGCTCTCTGTGACACCACTACCCAAGTGCTCTCCATACAATAAAAAGAGGTAAGAGGCTAATGAAAGATTTGGGAAGTACTTTATTTTATCATGTGACACCATGTAACAGCCAAATTTACAGATGCCTAACCACAGTATATATTTGAACAGGGAAGATGGCTCAGAAATAGCAGTCTTAGTAATTCAAGTATTGACCTTTATTTGATAAAGAGTTTTGATGACTGATATATGGAGTTTTAAAATGCAATTTTATAGTTGTTTTCTTAAAAGAACTACTGTTTTGAACCACATATAAACATGGTACAGTTTATTCACATAGACAGTGCAGCTGAAAACAAGTCTAAAAATTCCCCATCTCAGTCCATTTTTCTCTTCTCAGCATTGCAAATGCTCCATTCTATCATCATGCTGGATTCTTACCATCTTCCATAGCATTTCCAGGGGAATCCCTGGGAAGGAGTAAAATGTCTGTCTTCCTTCAGAAATACACAGATAACCTGAATTTTTCTTACCACATTCTCCAATATTTCTACAACGTACACTTTCTGCTCTTCTGAAATATGCTTCCTTTAGGCACAGCAGAAAAAACATAGCACTAGGAATCTGAAAGCCTAGTTTCTGGGCCCGGCTAGAGAATAATCCCAAGCGGGTCATGAAACTCCCCAGCTCTCTGTTCTTAACTGCAAAAAATAAGTCGTATTCGTTGAGTCCTTTATTATCATTCATCTTCACAGTAACCATTAGATTTAAATAAGGCAGCGTTATACTCCTTTTATAGAGGAAATTCAGTCTCGAAGAGGTTACACAATCTACCTAAGATCCCACAGGTGGTAATACGACACAGCTAATGTATACAATCTCACTCAAGACCGTAGTACTGGTACACGCTGTACTCCTAAGCTGGTTCAATGGATGCAGCAGCAATTTCCCAGGTCCCTTCCAATGTTCAAATTTTAAGCTGCTTCTTGCAATTTTCTCCTCTCCTTTCAATCAGTAATTTTAGAAATTAGAAAATATATATAATTCGTCACTAAATTTCATTTATCATGGTTCTGTGATTTAACCCTTCTTTACAATTTTCTTGTTATTTCTATATTAAATCCAGAGAAGTTATTTTTTCCTGATAGCTCCCACAACTGCCTGCCTCTCTGAAAGCTTTTTGGATCTACCTGTTGGTTAAAACAGAGATGGCTAAAATTTAGAAAATACCTTCTTATAATTTTAAGAAGTTATTCCATACATAAATAAAACAGTTCAAAACAAGAGAAGTCCTCACTAACTCTTATTCCCTGTAATAATAAAATGTACTCTCCATTGATTTTGTCTCCACTTTCCTGTCTGCTTTCATTTGGGAATACTGTTATCCTGCCTCCCTGTTAAGTCTCCCTTTCCCTAACAAGAAAGTATCATAGTCATAAGAGTTAGGAAAACTCTTACTTTCACAATTCCATACGAAGAATAAATTAACCACCTAAATTGGACGGCGACACTTTGAATGTAAATGAGATTCCTGACATTTCCCAAGAGGCCATACGACCAATCTAAAAGCTGATGATATGATGTGCCTAAAATTACAATTTAAGTTTTTTATTTATAATCAATTTATATACGTGCTGCTTAGTCTTGATGATATTCATATGAACATATGCCTAAACCAAATTAAACTATACAAGGAAATAAAATTCATTCTATCAGCAATCCTGAAAATTCAGCAAAGCCCAATAAACAGTACGTTCTCCCAAAAAGGGAGCTTTAAACATTCAGTAATTTGTATAATTTACCAAACTGAAAATGAGAAACTAAACATGGCATGGGAATGGGGAGAACATATAGGAAAAGTAATTTCAAAATTTTCTTCATTTTGATGGTATCGCTTTCTTGTCTTCAGGAGGGATGATTTTGACCTCAAAAGTAACAAAATATTTGAGAAGGGATTTTACATCTTTCTGTTCTAGATAGTATTCTTCTGCTATTTTCTCAGCAGTCCACGTTTCTGGATAAAGTTTGTGGTTATTGAGAAGTGTCAGTGCCTCTACAATGGAAATTCTGCCTTTGGGAATGTTCTTGATATTCATCATGTTAAAGTCACTGCCTTTTGCCAATCTGAACTCCTTTGGCTCTTGACGTGTTCCAGCATCTTTCACCTAGTTTCAAAAAACAAAACAAAAGGCTTTCAAGATGAGAGAAAAGATTTGATATCTACTTTCACGTTTCTCAAATTTCCACTATACTTCTTCAAATAAATACTACACATGCTTCTCCAAACTACCTTTTCTCATTACAATGACACATAGTTTGATGGCACTTTTGCCCCATGGCCATTACATAACTATAGCTCAATCACTGTTAAGAAATTTAGGTAGTTCTAGGGGCGCCTGGGTGGCATAGCGGTTAAGCGTTTGCCTTCGGCTCAGGGCGTGATCCTGGCGTTATGGGATCGAGCCCCACATCAGGCTCCTCCGCTGTGAGCCTGCTTCTTCCTCTCCCACTCCCCCTGCTTGTGTTCCCTCTCTCGCTGACTGTCTCTGTCTCTGTCAAATAAATTAAAAAAAAAAAAATCTTTAAAAAAAAAAAAATTTAGGTAGTTCTGGAACATAACAGTTGACTGTATCCACTCATCACATTATTTCATGTATATTAAAGAACAAAAACGAATGGATTAGATTAAAACTGTCTTACAAGGGCAGAATTCTGATTCTGCCCTAAGAGCTTACTCGATAATCTTCACTCGGTTTCCTAGTTTTGTATTTTATATTCAATGCCTCCAAACACCTTAAACGAATTCAAACATTGCTAGAGATCTTGCCTTGTGAGAAAAAATAAACTTATGCTTCCAATATACCCAACAAACATAAAACAACCTATGCATACCCATCTTTCCATCTGTCTGTCCCAACCAAGTGTAATCTTTGCATTGCGTGCTCTGTATGTCATTCGTTACTTGGCCATGCCAATCATTCCTTTTTCCTTTTTCTTTCAACTGCACCTTGCCTACTCCTGCTGTTTGGTCAAAATATAAAAATGCTGTAGTCAGTACCTTTTAAAATTGGCCACCAAACCTGAACCAACACTCCCTTTTATGGCCAGTTTCCTTCTTAGTTAAGCTTTAAAGATACTGATATTTGTGATCTCTAACCCAGGATTAGATCCTAATGCAGAGGACACTTTTCAGGCTTTGCGGGAACTCACTACAGCACCCGATACTACTGACCACTCCAACACATCCACAATAATCCTTCCCCTTGGTTTCCATGCCACCCCTTCTCCTAGTTTTCCATTTCTCTTTCCAGTGGTTCCCTTCTTTGTTCTTGTAGATTCCCTTCAGCTGCCTCCTGAAGGTCAGCATGCTCCAAATTCTGGCCCAGGTCCTCTTTCTACTCTTTGCATTCTACTGAAGTAATCCCACATACCCCTTGGACTTTGTTACTACCTACACGTTAGTAACTTTCAAAGCTGATCTCAAACCTAGACCTCTATTCTTACTTACAGATCTAAATTCCCAAATGCCTAATGGGCATCTTTACTTGGATAATCTACAAGCACCTTGATGGGTGCCTGGGTAGCTCCGTCAGTTGAGTGTCCAACTCCTGATTTTGGCTCAGGTTGTGATCTCAGTGCTGTGGGACCCAGCCCCATGTGTTGGGCTCTGCGCTCAGCAGGGAGTCTGCTTGAGGATTCTCTCTCTCTCTCACCCTGTCCCTCCGCCTGCTTGCACGTGTGCACACATGCATTCTCTAAATAAAATGCTTTAAAAAATTAATTTTTAAAAATCTATCAGCACCTCAAAATCAACATATCTAAAACTGAACTTACCTCTTTCCTCTGAAAATCCAATTCTATCCCCATATTCTCTATCTCAGTGACCAATATCACTTCCCTCCATATCGCATTCCAAAACTTAAAGCTTCTGTTACATTATACTTGACCTCTCCCTCTTCCTCACAATCAGTGACCAAATCCTATTGATAATGACTTCTAAGTCCCTCTTGAACCCATTCACTTCTCTCCCCATCACTACATCACCTTAGTCCAAGCCAATGAATCTTGTGGGAACTACTACAAAAGCCTTCCTTCCAAATGGTGCCCTTTGAAAATGCATTTTGTTTCCTCCCAGTCCATTATGAAGCCAATATGACATGAAGCTCTTCAAAGGCTTCCCATTGTCCTCAAGATAAAACCCAAATTCCTTAGCAAGATAAGTAAGGACCTTCATGATTGGATCCCTGTTACATTCATCCTATCTCATTTCTCCTAAATGTATTGCTCACACTTTCCCCTGACTGTAATGAACTCTTAACTGTTCTCCAAAGGCATCACACACTCCTACCTTTATACTGTAACTTTGGTTTGAAACACTCTTCCCAACTTCTTCGCTTTCCAGAACTCAAAGCTTCTCTTAACTTTATATTCCCAGGTAATCCTTCTTCCACTCCATATTTACTTTTATTCAAATTTCCCTTCTGATTAATATTAAATACTGAAATTATTATAACACTGAAAAAAACTTGATAAAATTCAACATCCTCTCTTGATTAAAAAAAAAAAAACTCTTGGCAAATTAAAAATAAAAGTCTCCAATGTGACAGAAGTATCTTTTAATCAGAAACCTTACGATTTTATTATAATTAATGCTGAAACATTAGAGGCACCCTATATAAAGGAAGAACAGGATAGAACACCAACTTTCACTGCTATGTTAATGCTACAAACATAATAAAAGTAGTATAAATATCAGAAAGGAAAATTGTAATTCTATGCCGATGACAGAGAGTATCTTCAGAACAGTAACAGAATCAACTGAAAAGCTAGTAATAACTTAGCAACGTGGGTAGCTGCAATACAAAATCACTCACTTTCTGCCACACTGGCAATAAATAGCTTAAAAACTTAGGGTGAAAAAAGATCCCATAGTAACAGCCTTCCCTTTATGCCCCATAGACTCAATAATACAAAGATGTTAATTATAAAATTAATCTATATTTTTCAATTCAATTATACTCAAAATCCAAATCAGACTTATTAGACAATTTGAGGGGCGCCTGGGTGGCTCACTCAGTTAAGCATCTGACTCTTGATTTTGGCTCAGGTCCTGATCTCAGGGTTGTGAGATGAGCCCTGCATAGAGCTCTGCGCTTAGCGGGGAGTCCGCTTGAGAATGGCCACCCCCCTACACCCCACCCACCCTGCGAGTTAGGCAGGTACACTCTAACTCAAATAAATAAATCTTTTTAATTAATTAAAGAACCTGACAATGTGATTCTCAAGTTCGTCCGGAAAAAAAAATAGTGTGACAAGAGCCATGAAACTTTTGGGGAAAAAGAAAAGTCTTAACAGATATCAAGATACATTACAAAGCTCCATTAATTAATATAATATGATCCTAGTGTCAAAATAGAAAAATAACTAGAACTGATGAATCCATAAACAGACTTGTATGTATTAGTATTTTAAGTGAGTGGAGAAAAGACTGGGTTATTCAGTAAATTATATTTAGACAACAGGTGAAAAGATCTCCACACACCAAACACTACATTTATTGCCAAATAAAGATTTTAATGTAAAATATATAGTCGTAAGAGTACTAAAGAAAATACAGAAAACCGTTTTTATGTTAGAGTCCAGACTTCCAATACCATGAAGAACAAAAAGGCTAACATATCTGACAGAATTCTGAACAGCAATATGTTAAAAAGCCCCGCAAAAATAAATTATTTGACATATGATATCACTAATGTCGAGACATCGCAAATTAAGAAAACTAGGAACTACCCAAAAGAGAAAAAGGGACAAAACATAAATAGGTACTTCCACTTTTTCATTGTCATTCTCCCATGAGTCTTTTTAGACTTTTCCTAATACCTCCCATAAAATTTTAATACCACTGTATATCTCTTTATGTATCTATGTAACTGTATGCATTAAGACTGTTAAATTTTTTTCACTCCCCAAGGGCCAATTTTTGAATGTATGATTTAGTATAGCATAAGAAAAACAACAGTTGGAAGTTATTACTCAACACCTGTTATTGATGGAAGTATTCAACACCAAGAATATGAACATCAACCCTTCTATCTTTTTTATGGGAACCTCTGGTGATAAATGAACCCTCTAATTGCTCTTACATGCAACAATTCACAAACCTTATTTTACATGAATTTTATTTCACTTATCTAATGAAAATTATATTAATAATTCTAACTGTGCAAACAGTATTGCCTATCTAGACAGAGTACCAGAGAATTTCAGAATGGAAACAAATCTGGGTGTTGTCATTGGCACTTCTCTCTCCTTTAATCAAACCCTTTCCCCTACCTAGAACCTTCCTGCCCCAACAAATTCATCTAGTTAACTCAGACTCATCCTTCAGTCTGGGGCTTAAACGTCACTTTCTCAGAAGCCACCCTGTCCAATCACAAACAGGTCCCTCTGATATACTCACAGTGCCTATACTTGTCCTTCGCAGATGTATCAGTAATTTTGTACTAATGGTTGCTCATCTGTTTAATGTCTGTGTCCCTCACAATATTCTAAGCACTGCGAGCAAGAAGTGGTCTGCTTTGTTCATAACTATATACAAAGCACTTGTGCCTGGCATTTATATATGGATTTACATATAGGTTCCCAGTCTCAATGTATTCTGTAATCTCCAAATTTTTACATTTCCTATCTGAACGTATCTTTAAAAAAAACCCAAAAAACCAAACACCAACAACACAACACTAAAGGAATCCCTCAAATTAGAACAAAACTCAATCCACTGAAGGATGAGAAAACAGTATTAAGGCTCTCCCTTGGTGATTCAAATGACAACCACTAGAAGAACTTTACCAAATCCTATAAACTGTGAAATAATATCACCACTACGTGTAAGTTTTGCCGATGCACTGCATTCTGGTCACAACTACACTGACAGTTTCAAACGTGCAGAGCACTCACTCTCTTTTACTACCTACCACACACAGGTCTCTCGATCGTTTTCCTCGAGCACAAAAAAGGTTAAGTTACTTATCTGCTGAATTAAAACACACATTACCTGCACAGAAGACACAGGATCTTTGGAATCAACGTACACATCTTTTAGTAACGACAGCAGCTTGTCATCTTTTCTAGCAATTTCTCCCTTAATTTCTGGATAGCCTACGGAAAGAAAAAGAATGTCAAATACTAAAACCAAAGAAAATTTCCTCTAAGATCCTAACACTTAACACAAGACAGCCACTTTTAATTTTCTGTTTAACAACCACTAGGACAATACGGGAAATACTGTACATGTAACTCGAAATGCTAGGTCGGGCTCGGGGTTCACCGCTCTGTGAAGACACCTAGGGAGCATTTCCGAGGCACACGATCCCTTCCATTTTCGGATTCCCTTCAGCAAGTCGGTAAGCAGTAAAGATAAAAGCCTCCGAGAGCCGGGGCAGCAGGGGCAGCGGCCGCCACCACCGGAACTACGAAGTGGGCGGAGCCGCCACTCCGCCGCGGGCGCACTGGGACTCTCTCAATGTCACCGGCCTGGAGGCTCCACCCTTCCGCGCACGGCTGACCCCAGTCACCCGCACCCCCCACCCCCCGCCAAGATCCACCTGCGCGGAACCGCCCGGCCCGCCCCGGGAGCCCGCGAGCGGAGTTCCGAAGTGCCCTTGCACCACTTACGGCTCATCTGCTCTCGCAGGAGGCTCTTGGTGGAGGGGTGCCTGGGAGCGGGAGAGGGCTTCATCTTGCTGATTTCCCGTTCTGCCCGGCTCTCTAGGTTGAAATTCCTGATTGCTCGAGACACCGAGGCCCCCATCTCCTCACAACATGATGTCCTCTGCTTCACGCCGCACGTGGGAAAACACCGGCGCCGGCGACCTCTGGGCGCATCGAGCATGCGCACTGTGGGCTCGACCCGGCTACACGCCGGAAAATGGGCGCTAAGTGCGCCCGGCTCGCCCCCTAGCGGTCGGGAGGGCGCACACCGCGTCTCCCCCCTGAGTGGGTCAGAAAGAGCGCCTCCCTTCTGGGCGAGAGGCTTTTGGCTGCGTCCCTCGGGAGGAGGCGGGGCTTAGGGTCCGATCTGCGGAGGTTCTCACCCCTGCAGACTTGGGCAATTCGGCGGGAAGCTTTAAAACAGTGCCAGGCCTCACCGCAGACTTTGGGATTTAATTCCTCCGGAGTGAGCACCGGCTGTGGTTCAAGCTTTCCTCGTGATTCGGAAGTTGCAGGCTGAGAAGAGAATCAAAGTGGTAAGGAAACTGACCTTGAAATCCTTTGACAGGACAGTGTAGACAAAGAAAGGCCAATAAAAATGGAACTAAGTGCACCAGGATAAGGGAAGGTCCTAAAATCACCCTTTCCTGTTTCCCAAGAGGAAAATAATGAAAGTGTATTCTTTGGGGGAGCTGGCTGGCGGGAGCAGCGTGGAACTTTTCATCTCAGGGTTGTGGGTTCGAGTTTCAGGTTGGGTGCAGAGATAACTTAAAAAAATAAAAATAAATCTCAAAAAAAATAACAATAATAAAAATCTCAAAATAAGAAAGTGTATTCTTTCCCAACGAGTTATTCGACAGAGATAGAGATAGAGACAGCCAGCGAGAGAGGGAACACAAGCNATTTTATTTTATTTTTATTTATTTATTTATTTGTTAAAGATTTTATTTATTTATGCGACAGAGATAGAGACAGCCAACGAGAGAGGGAACACAAGCAGGGGGAGTGGGAGAGGAAGAAGCAGGCTCATAGCG
>NC_048227.1:48038084-48188627 GCF_002007445.2 Ailuropoda melanoleuca
GTTAAAGATTTTATTTATTTATTCGACAGAGATAGAGACAGCCAGCGAGAGAGGGAACACAAGCAGGGGGAGTGGGAGAGGAAGAAGCAGGCTCACAGCAGAGGAGCCCGATGTGGGGCCCGATCCCACAACGCCAGGATCACACCCCGAGCTGAAGGCAGACGCTCAACCGCTGTGCCAGCCAGGCGCCCCTCACTCTTTTATTTAAATGCCCTTTATGTTCCTGTGCGGATGGCTGATGCCTTTCTGAACTACCATGTTCTCTTTTTCTTAGATCTTTTACATCTGCCTCTCCTAAGGCAATTTGACTTGATTGTATTGTTGTGGGAAACAAAGGCGGAAGAAAAATTACTAAATTTCCTTACTACAGAGCGCCCACTGACAAGTCCCCTAGGGACTCAACTGCCTCAATGTTAATACTTTGTTAAGGGCAAAAGGCACCCTAGCCCGAACCCTCCCCCCGCTCCCAGGATCCTGTAAGTCTACTTTAACATATAAAAATTCCTTTGGAAACTTCCTTTATCTCTAAACCCCCCAAGATACATGTTGGCAATCACCCCCAAGCATATGGCCCACCGATATACATCAGAAGGGTCTCATGACTAAGGTTTTATTAGACGATAATAAATGACCTTTTCCCAACAATAGCTAGCCCCCTCAAGAAACCTTGCTTCCAGAATTCCTTAGAGAGACTTACACTATCCCTAACCCCCTCCCAACTTGAAAGTATATAATGGGCCAGTCCCCATGACCCTGGTGCAGCTCTTTCACCAAAGACATCTCAAGAATTCTTTCTTGGCCCTTGGCTCCCAACCCTAACGTTCTTTCCTACATCAATATCGGTTTCAGTCGTGTTGTCCTTTCTCTTCCGTTTATTTTTGATACCAACTTGTGTTATTTCTGTATACTATTAAGTTCTGAGTCACTGCATCATTCCCTAGCTTATTTCTCATTGGTCCTGCCTTTCTCATTCTTTTTAAGTCAGGGAGACTTCTGTGTAACTTAGTGAAAGGAATAGCCAGTAAGATATTAGAAAAAAACGCCAGTGTTGCTACACATTCTCTCTCTCTCCCTGCCTCCTCCTGCTCCCCATTTCTAACCAGATTACTGTGTTGCTCCTTCTATTTACAATTCTTTAGAAATGTCATTAATCCATAAAAAGGACCCACTAAAAGCAGGGTTTCCAAAGTTACCATATTTTCCACAGACTGTGCCTGTAAGAGCTGTTTTTAGTGTTCTCAGCTTTCTTTAGGAAAATGAAGTTGGTTGGTCGTTTTTAACCAGGGAAAAGCAAGGAAAGAATTGATGTAAAGATAATTGAATAAAAATAATTTTTTAAAAAATAATCAAAGAAAGGGGAAATTTTATTTAAAGAAAACTAATATAATTATTAAATATAATACTTAATCATAGTAAGAGTATTGCAAGGAACATAGCTTGCACCATTGATTGTCATGAGATGTGTTTTTACTGGGATTGGTCTTTGAAATTGATTGAGGCTAAAGCCAGTTTTCTCTGTTGGAGTTAGTTGGGAAGTTACCCTGAAGGTGGCAGGCTGCTCCAAGATTTCCATCTTTGAGACATAAGCATGCCTGTGTCAAGGTGCTTTATAGCCCAGATACTCGTATTTCTATGGATGCCAAGAAATTTTCATCTGCCTCATTATGTCCATGAGCTTCAACAGTTATGGTAGCACTTTCTGCTTACTGCCTGTTAAAGTATTTTGAAAGTAAAAAATTCATTTTCGTAGAAGTTTTACCATACTCATAGCAGCATTTTAAGACATACTTCTAGCAGCATAAAAGTAACATGAGACAGAAGTTACAAGAAGTGTAGGGGGCTGTGGAGATTACTGAATGAAAGGTTCTTTGAATTCGCACATACAGGTAGAGTTTGGATCCAGTGTTTAAGGAGCCTCCAGCCTGTGCCAGCTGTGTTATCGCCTGGCCTTGTGCTGCTCAAGCCCTCAAAAAAGCAGAAGAGAAGCGGAGGGAGGTACTCCCGTTGGAAATGCTCAGTCGGCCGGCCGTCATCACTTGGGAGTCATCATGGAAACAAAACCCAAATCACAAATGCATACTTCCAGCTGTTCTTGTCAAAATATGCAAAGTAACAGGAAGTCTGGGCTCAGAACTCTCCTGGGCTTCTGTTAAGGGTTAAAGTCAAGTGCCCAAGTAAAGTATGACCAGGGTGCTGCTGAGCATTAGGCATCTCTCTGAATGGAGTGTTATCATGGGTATGTGTTGATAAATTTCTTTTTTTTTTAATATTTTTTTATTATATTATGTTAGTCACCATACAGTATATCCCCGGCTTCCGATGTAAAGCTCGATGACTCATTAGTTGCGTATAACACCCACTGCACCATGCAATACGTGCCCTCCTTACTACCCATCACCGGTCTATCCCATTCCCCCACCCCCCTCCCCTCTGAGGCCCCCAGGTGTTGATAAATTTCTTAGGATACGAATGAAATAAACCCAGGACCTTGCCAACATAATAGAATATAAGTTCTATGAGGACAGAAATTTGTGTCTATTTTGTTCACTGCTATTTCATCACATTGAACAGTGCCTGACACATACTAGGTATTAAACAAATGTCAAGTAAATATCAAATAAACCCAAAGACAAGTAGGGCCCCTGAGCTGGAGTCCAAGCCCTACGTGGGTTCCCTCTGCCAGAAGTGGATCCTTGTGAAAGTTACTCCCTCTGGTTGAGCCTACTCTCCTCATCTTCAAATTGAGATGATAGTAATTAATGGGTTTCACACAGTTGAAAAAGATAACGTATATGTAAAGAACATGAAGTATCTAATCCATGTTTATTTCTGAGCTCTCTATTCTGTTCCATTGATCAGCATGTCTGTTTTTATGCCAATACCACACTGTCTTAATTACTGTAGATTTGTAATGTAGTTTGAAATCAGGGAGCATGAGGCTTCCAGCTTTGTTCTCAAGATTGCTTTGGAACCAATATGTTTTTGAAAAACAGCCATGAGGGAGGACTTCCCCTATAAGATCTCAGAACACAGTATAAAATCCTACAGTGTGATATTGATACGGAGGTAGGTAAATCAAACAATAAATATAATAGTGACAAGACAAATCTAATTAGGTGCAGAGTGACATTTAAAATCACCCGTGATCTAAGGATCCACATTTTCCCCCCAAACTAATAGCCACATTTCCAATGGTGTTTATTTTCCAGCCTACCGTTTCTCCTTGCTCTCCATCTCCATTCGTCACTTGCTGTTCCTTGTTCCTCTCCAGCTTTCCCTGCATCAGATTGCTTTCCTCGTGCATCCGCCCCTCCACAACCCCATGATCTTGCTTTTTATGTAAGTAAGGAACACTTCCTCATGGCGAGGTTTGGGGTTGATTCTAATGAGGTCATTTTGTTCTGTCGCCCGCAATTTAATCAGCACGATAGTTCTCCATCTTGGTCCCAGTTACAGAAGGTACCCCTGACAGGTTGGCAAGGGAAAAAAAAATGTGCACAGTCATAAATAACAAGCAAATACCCAAGAACTCATTTTCATTTCGAAGTTTATGAAAACAGATGAATACGAAACAGAGAATTCCAGACGTTCTCCCTAAAAGATGTGAAATTGTAACTAGAGCAGCTTACCGTAGCTAGTGAACCCAACTCAGTAGCTCCCGAGGTGGGGGTCATGTTTGTTCTCTCCATCTGTCTGTCTGTCCTCAGGTCTGGCCCTTTCTTTCTCATTGTAACTGTCTCTTTCACGCTCTCTTTCATATCCATAGATTAACATAATGTTTATTTATGACTGGCAGTAGACCTGCATTTGAATTTTGGTTCTGTCGTCCCGACTGCATGATTTCTGGGTAAGTCCCCAAATTTTTCTTTTAATCAGTTTCTTCACCTGTAAAATGGGAATAACAATACTACTCACCGGACAGGATTGCTGAGAGACATAAGCAATGTGAAGGCATAGGACTTGACATATAATAAACATACAAGAACTGTTAGCTATTTTTTCATATATCAAACATGTTAATATAATATGAAACATTTTATACTTTAGGTTTGGTTAGTACTTTATAGTAATTAGTTTTTTCATATACTTTATTTCATTAATACATTATTGCAATAGTCTAGTATTTTTTTAAGGATTTTATTTATTTATTTGACAGAGAGAGAGACAGCCAGCGAGAGAGGGAACACAAGCAGGGGGAGTGGGAGAGGAAGAAGCAGGCTCCCAGCGGAGGAGCCCGATGTGGGGCTCGATCCCAGGATGCTGGGATCACGCCCTGAGCCGAAGGCAGACGCTTAACGACTGAGCCACCCAGGCGCCCCAATCGTCTCGCGTTGTATCCACATTAGCGGTATCTCAGACGGTGCACTTGGCCTGTTGTTTATAAAATGGTGGATACCCTAGGAGGTGTATGAAGTACCCTTGCCCGTAAACTTTAGTGAGCACTTTCTTATTGTCAGTTTGTGCCCTCTCTATCCTGATTGTCTCCTTTTTTGCTAGCTTCTCCCTCCCTCTGTCTCTAGGAATTCCATACCTGCCCCTAAACTTGAGTGCACACAAGCCCTTGCTGAGTATCGTTTCCGTTCGATGTGCCACCGTTAGCCAAGACAGGGAGGCAGGTGTGGTTGGCAGAACTCTATGACGCCTAGTGACCCCGAGCAGAGAACCCAGACAAGCCCACCTGGTCCTCCAATCTACAGAACTATGAGATAAGAAATGGATATGGTCTTAAGCCTCTAAGTGTGTGGTGACTAGCTCTGCAGCATTAGAAAAAGAATACAACATAGCAGGTAGCCTGAGAGTGGGGTCGGGCCTGAAGTGGGTGGCAGTGGACCGAGGCAATCCCAGAGCCCAAGGAAGGTGCGCTTCCTCCTCTTGAAGCCGCAGACCCAGGAGACGTCAAAGATCGCACCCTCCCCTCACATCTCACTCCATACAGCAAGTGCCTGACAATACGCCAAAGCACTGTACAGAGCACTAAGGACAAAGTCAAAGTCAAACCCTCGTGACCGGGAGTGACAGTACTGCAATGTAGTGTTACCACATGGGACAATGAACAGAAAGAATTTACTAGAAACAAAACCACAAGAAGATAGGGGTAAACATACATGCAGTCGCACAAAGATTTTGCCAGCAAAAGGAGAAAATGACAACTTTTACAAAGATAAAAACACATGCAAATGATTTTGTTCAACTTGGAAGTAAGGGAACTGGCAAGATTCACAATCAGTTCAAAGAATCAAAACATGTGCCATCAGGGATTTAAAAAAAAAAGAAGAGGGGCGCCTGGGTACTGCAGTAGTTGGGCGTCTGCCTTAGGCTCAGGGCGTGATCCCGGCGTTCCAGAATCGAGTCCCACATCGGGCTCCTCCGCTGGGAGCCTGCTGCTTCTTCTCCCACTCCCCCTGCTTGTGTTCCCTCTCTCGCTGCCTGTCTCTCTGTCACATAAATAAATAAAATCTTAAAAAAAAAATTAAATAAATAAATAAATAATAAAAAAAAAAAAAGAAGAGGGTGGTTAAGAAGAAAGAGGCACAGAGAATAAGGTGAAACTATTGTTGAAGTCATCACAGGCCAGCTGATAGAGGTCTTTAAATGATGGAACATGGAGTTTGGTCTTTCTTTTCTCTATGTATGAAGGTCTCTTGAGTGGAAGTTCGAGAGTCATAGGCCTGTTTTAGAAAAATGATGGACATCTACATAAAGGGTGGTTTGGAAGAGAGAAGCCAGGTAAGATGCTGCTATCATTGTCCATGCGGAAGATAAGGTTCTTCTGTCCATTTCTCTTAGTGAGACTGTTAAATCAGAGATCTGTGGAAGAGCACCGTTAGATATACCTTCCACTTAAGCTGAATAAATAAGATAGCAACTTAGACAGTAGGATTTGTGATTGAGAGGCTGGAGCATGAAACGTAATTATCTGTTTTAATATGCTCGTGCCACTCTTGGGGTAGGTAATCGCTTTTAGAGCTTTTGACTAAATAGAAGCTCAGAATGTACCCCTGCCATCATGTTGACTCACGGGTTCCCAACCCCATGGCCCCAGGCACAGCAGCACCTCTGCTTCCAGGGAAAGCTAAAAATATCACTTCCGTCTACAGCTCTCACAGGGTGATTGAGTAAACTAACAGAAGAGGCTTCTGCTTTTGTTGAAAAAGTAATTCATGTACCTAGCTAGCTACATTTAGATAAGGACCTTGACCATGTTTTCTGTAAGAAACTACGCGTCGATGCAAACAAGAATCTTACTATTTAGCTGTGTCGTTCTCTTAAAAACAAGTGGCAACACGTTTAAAAATAACTTTTGATTATGAAAATTTCACACATATTTAAATATGCTGAGTTGAGTATAATGAATTACTTTGTACCCATCACCCAGGACCAGTAATCCTCAGTTCATAACCAATCTAATTTCTTCTATATACCTTTTCATTTTCCCGCCTCCCCCAGTTACGATGAAGCAAATCCTGTATATCTTAACATTCTAAGAACATCTTACCAAAACAAGGACTGCTCTTTTAAAACATGACTATTAAATAATAGTAGTATTTTTTAACAGATTTTATTTCTTTATTTGACAGAGAGACAGCAAGAGAGAGAGCACAAGCAGGGGGAGAGGGGGAGAGGGAAAGGAAGAAGCAGGCTTCCCGTTGAGCAGGGAGCCCAGTGCAGGGCTTGATTCCAGGACCCTGGGATCATGACCTGAGCCAAAGGCAGACACTTAACTGACGGAGCCACCCAGGCGCTCCAAAATAATCATAGTATTTTTAAAAGAGCTGTGAAAGAGAAAAAGGTACAGACTTTTGGGTGGGTTTACATTTGGTAAATGTGTTATTTGTTTTCAGTGAACTTGAGCAATAAAGTCATAATATGGCTGTTAAACATTTCATGCTCAAAAAGCTCTTGAAATTGTGTCTTACCCTCTCTGCATACTTCACTGCCCACAGGCTTCCCTTTCACTGGCTTGCCTGTCTCTAAAAGACTGGGGCATTTGCTGTTCATCAGAAGAGTGACTCTGTAATCTCAAGATGCTGAAACTGAACTCACCCAGTTCATCTCTTTTTTTTTTTTTTAAAGATTTTATTTATTTATTTGACAGAGAGAGATAGACAGTGAGAGAGGGAACACAAGCAGGGGGAGTGGGAGAGGAAGAAGCAGGCTCATAGCGGAGGAGCCTGATGTGGGGCTCGATCCCAGAACACTGGGATCACGCCCTGAGCCGAAGGCAGACGCTTAACGACTGCGCCACCCAGGAGCCCCAAACCCAGCTCATCTCTATATCAATTCCTGCTACAAGGCCATTTTTGTTTTTAACTGGTTGGTTGAGCCAGACGACAAGTGAAATATGATTCATGTGAATAACAACATCCCATCCCTGCTCCCTTGCCAGCCCCCCATCTCCACCCCCCAAATTAGGGTTCTGGTTAGCGCCCAAGATGTACAACTAATAGTGTTACTTTGCATGTGAGTGTAATGATTTTTTCATCTTCCAACTCAGAATCCAACAGAACAGACAGGAGGCTCATATACTCATGAATAGTCGTTCATGCAACAAAATTCCTAAACTTAACACATAGGACAACTAAGATCTAGAAGTGTGCTCAGCTAAATAATGGCCCCAAAGACATCAAGGTCCTAATTTTTGTAATCTGAGAAAGTATCTTAACTGTAAGAGACATTACAGGTGTGATCAATTAAAGCTCTTGAGATGAGATTATCTTGCCCTAAACATGGTCCTAAGTTGCCTTATAAGAAGGAGGCAGAGGACGGTCTAACACAGAATTAAGTGGTGTCACCACTGAGGCAAGCTGCTGCCTCACCTGCTTGAAGATGGAGGAGGAGGCCATGAGTCCAGGAATGCTGGAAAATTCAGGGCAGCAGATTCTCCCCTAGAGACTCCAGCGAGAACATGGTCCTGAAGACATCTTGATCTGGGCCAGTTAAACTGATTTCAGACTCCTAACCTCCACAGCTGTAAGAGAAGAGATGTGTATGGTTTTAAGCCACCAGATTTGTTCTAGTTTGGTACAGCAGCCAAGGGAAACTAAGTCTTCACTGGCCCAGACAACATGGCCAAGTTGGGAGACAGCTGCACTAGACGCCATGACTTTTAACTCCCGTTTTAATGGAAAAAGAACATTTTCTAGGCAGCCCCAAGCCTTGCTTGTGACAAGGACAGGGGAGAGAGGGTGTGGAGCCTCCAGCTTCCCAGGTCCAGCTCACAGCTCAGCTAGTGGTAATGTCTTCTTGACAACCTCCTCCAACAGCGTTCCAGGCCAGCAGAACAGGAAATGCAAAGGCTCCAAGGCAGAGGCATGCTTAACATGGCGCCCATGTGTGTTGCTGTCATCCCTGCTTTCTAGCAGCTAAGCCATAAAACCCCAAAAAAGGATCACAGGCCAGCAGAGCAACCAGTGGTGTATCTGTGTCTGATGCCAAGCAGATACACTCCTTGGTAGTGTACAAGAAAAATCGGGGGACATTTCAAGATGAATGAAGGACTTTTAATGCATGGCAGCCCAAGGTACAAAAGTATGAGCTGATGTTAACATCAAGGAATATTCCTGGAAAAGGAAAATGCCAAGACTTTGCGGCACACACAGAAGTGTCCAAGGATAAATGTATTCATTTAGCAATAAAACTGGGCTTACCTCATGATGTGGCAGGACTAATTTGTGAGATACGTGAACAATGTCACGTGAGTGTTATTACCAGGGTTCTGTCACCTGACGCCCCTTGGCGCTTACGGTCCTGAATTACAGTGCTTGCTCGGATTCATGCGTCACCCTACACTCCTGAATACTTCCATCCACTAAGCCCTTGCCCAAAATAGAAAGACTAAAAAAGAAAAAGACAAAGCCTTTTCTCTCTCCATCCCACTTAAACATCACACTAATCATTTGGGCCATGGAGTTAATCACTTTGAATCATAGGATGTTAGAGCTTAGAAATAATCTGGCATAATCAGCTCATTTCTCAATGAGAAACAGTCCACTGTCCACCCACCGCTGCCCCTCCCACTCCCACTTCCAGTGCAGGCTCCAGTCCATGTCCTGCCTGCTCCTAGCCAGCTCTCTGGAGGAGTTCGACTCCCCATGAAGACCCAAGTTTTTTTACTTATGACTATTTGAATTCTAAGTGTTTGAGGATACACTTTGATCATTTGGTGGAAACAAGAGAAACTAAATATCCACTTTAGAAAAAAAAAATTTTTTTTTGAAGGGTACTGAGACCTGATAAAGGAAATGCCTTATAAGGGCAGCTCCAGAGGGTCTCACAACAGGAGGATTGAGATGTTACCATTTGCTGACTCCAGTCCAGTTGCCTTTTGCTGCTGGATTTTTTTCTGCACCAAATTTAAATTCCTAGCAAGAGGGACACTAAATGACCTGACGTGGGTTATGTACCCGTTTTCGATTGGGAAGGAGTATTAGGCATCCCTACCAGAACCACATGGAGTCAAGGGCAGTAATCATAGAGACACTGCATAGAGAAAAACAATCCTGTTTTTCCTGCATAGAGAGAAAAAGCTCCTAAAAGTAACTGCCGTACCGTGGAATTTCACATGTGTGTCACAAAGGCTAATTTTGGGGTCTTCCTGGCTTTAATGACCCAGTTTCTACACTCAACACTTTGTGCGATTGGTCTTAATTTTGGTGCTGGACTATGCTTTGCATCCCAGCTTATCCCACAGTTTTAAAAAGAGCAGCTCTGCTACCTTGCTCACCTGGTTCTCGATTACTTTTTAGCTAAGGCAGCCTCATCTCTTAGCTCCATAATGAACCAGTGGGGAAGAAACCGACTCAGAAGAAGTGGGAGGACTTACCTGAGCTTCTAAGATGGTTAGGGGCCGGCTTAGAACTAGAATCCAGGTATACTGATTCCTCATCGAGTGCTCTTTCCTACTGGATAGAATGACTTCAAGTCCAGCATTTGAGAGCTAATGAGAAAAGGAAACTAGAGCTATTGCCAGGGAATCAGCACATTCAGAGAAGATTTAAAAGTGCGGTGCCTTTTGTATGCAGGGCTGGGGTTGGGATTTGGACACATGAGAAGTTAGACATAGAATGTCAGCAGTATTGTCCTGCTGGGATTGTATAATTATTAAGAAGATGGATGGTAGTTTTGAATAGAAAGCTTTAAAGGACTTTGTACTTTAACGTACATGTGGCAGGTGGGAAAAAAGAGTGCCAGGAAGAGGACTGGAGGTGTGTGCCAGGTTTCAGAGAGCAGGCGTGAGCCAGGCTACCATTTACCCAAGCCCTGTTGTGACATGGCATTTCCCTGACCCAGTGACAATGTCCTCTCACTTCGGGAGTGAAGAGCTGCACCAGGTGTCTGCATCCACGGAAGACCTCTTTACTACCCACAGCACGGCCCTTCTCTAGAGTTTCCCTTCTTTGGAACCAAGGAGTGTCATCTGAGAAGTCCCACACCTAGGACCTCCTGGTTTTTAATAGCCCTGGTCCTAGGGGCAGAGAAAGAGAAACATTCCGACAGAGGATAATGCAAAAAAGAAACAAAACTTTCTTCTTTCCTTGGCTTAGTCAGAGAGGTTACTTGAAGGAGAATATCCACGGATGTGCTTATGCAATAGGGTGAAGACCGACTCCCTTGTGTGTGAGAGAAAGTGTAAACAGTTTGATAAGCAATAAGATCCATAGCATTTTGTGTGAACACCCTAACTTTGTTGTTTCTTGTTTTTACTTTTGCGCTGGCTTTCCCAGCTCCCATGTAGGACTCATGGGGCAGTATCATTACCACTCGCCTCCATATGTCTATAGCACTTTATATGGTGATTTGTAAACAGTACGTGCTTAGAAAATGTTTGTTGCTGATAAGAAAATGTAAATTTACATTTTTTTGTTTATTGTAAAAATGAATTATATCTTAATGGAAGGTACTGATTTATTCATCAATCTTTGCTGCATTTCCACATGTAATCCCTTAAGCCTTTTAGGTAAATACTCAGTATTAATAGAAATCTGATTTTAATCTGGATTATCATGAAGCAGTTAGAATTGGCATACAGTTTGTTGATAAAATTAGAGACATGTAACACTAGAAGAGACTTAGGCTTTGGCTCTCAGACAAATGCTATCCTGGATAAATAATGACTAATTTTATTTTTTTTATTTTTGTTTTGTTTTGTTTTTTAAAATAGGCTCCACACCCGAAGTGGGGCTTGATCTCATGACCCTGAGATCAAGGGTCACGTGCTTAATCCACCAAGCTAGCCAGGTGCCCCATTAATGGCTAATTTTATTTAAAATACCGCCTTTACTAAAATTACAGTTATTTATATATTAAGTATGATTAATTCTATGTGAATATGTATTATAAAATGAATATGGTTAATTATATGAGGAGTTTAACAAGCCAACTATATTTGAAATATCTTTTTAAGAGTAGATGGATAGTACTTGGGAAGTCTGTATTAGTTTGCTGGGACTGCCATAACACAGCACCACAAACGAGGTGGCTTAAACAACCAAATTTATTCTTTTCCAGTTCCGAAGGCTGGAAGCCTAAGGTCAAGGTGTTGGTGGGGTTACTGCTGAGGGCCCAAGAGAAAATCTGTTCCAGGTCTCTCTCCTAGCAACTGAGAGTTTGCTGGCCATCTCTGGTGTCCCTGAGTGTGTGGAAGCACCTCACCCCTGCCTTCGTCTTCCCGTGGTGTTCTCCCCGTTTCCCCTTTTGATAAGAACCCCAGTCATGTTGGATTAGGAGCCTGACTTGCCCCAGGATGACCTCATCTTAACTAATTACATCTACTATGACTCTATTTCCAAATAAGGCCACATTCTGAGGTGCTGGGTGGTAGGATTGCGACCCATGAATTTGTGTGGGGGATAGGAGTGGAGCGAGACCCAATCAACCCATCATACATTCTTATCTTTAAGAAATTTTTCTTTCAGTCTAATTAAATGATTTGTTTGTTCAGTCAGGTCCCATTTCCTTTCTTCTTTATGGGGAAAGTGGGCTTGATTCTGCTCCTTACCTGTGGCAGAGAAGATGAATCCCGCTTTCTACCCCATGTTTAGCTCCTACCCAAAGCAGGAGGAATGACTAATGTCATCTCATAAACATTCATTAGGCCACTTTCTTTTTGGTGAGGTTATTTGGCCTTAAAGGCAGGATCTGGGCCTGAACTTTGTTCTCTCCCTGTAGTTCTAATTGCCATCCTGAAAACAGGCCTGTCAAAGGCGCTGGTCTTCCCCCCCAGAGGAGGCAGGCCCGGCCAGCTACCCTGCCTGGTCAGATCTAGCGCCCCAGCCAAGAGGCAGCTGGCTGGTTCTCCTCTGTGATGCATCCATTCACGTCACAGTGTTAGGGATGGAGTCAAAAGCCCCTTGCAGACACTGCAGCTTCTGGGCCTAAGACTCGTGCTCCCCAGTCCCCCTGCCCTGGGTTAAGGGGCCAGGGGTAGTTTTTATCAGGGGCCTCTCCTGACTTTAGTGACCCTGGGCCATGCAAATGTGCTTAAGAGTGGGCTTTTTTTCAGCTCATGGTGAGATCTTACACTTAGGGCTTGGGAGTCAAATCAGCAGATTCAGGAGATGAGACACAGAATGCTTCCGTTTAACCTTAAGTATGGGCTCAGGGCTCAAACTCAGTTTTGCCCCTGCATTGAGATTTCGCATTGAGGCACTTGATCAAATGTTAGGAAACCTGGTACATTGTTTCCTGGTGGCTTTTGTTTTCCTTGTTTGCACCTTTGATATAAGTGACTCAGTGATATGTCCAGCCTATTGGCATCTTCCCCTTTTCTTTCTCCATCCCGCACTGCTCGAAACAAGTAGAATCCTTCTTTACCAAGAAGAGCACTCCTCTCCAGTATTCAGCCAAATGTCCCACTGCTTACTCCTTGATGCTTTCCTGGTCTATCTCTCTTCCCCCTCTATCCTCGCTCCATCTTTCAAATCCCTGAGCTCCACTGCTGGCTTTTGGTAACTACTTCTTCTCTTTGGATTTGTGGTTCTGTAGGACACCATCCATGATTTGCTGAATGTGGATTCTCACGTAACACTCAGCTCTGAATGGTCCTCTGTCTGTGACATTCTGTACAGTTTGGGAAGGCGTCTCACTTAGCCTCAGCTGTCAGGCCAGCCATCCTTCTCCTTAAGCCAGGGCAGGGCGATATGGAGCCTCTGCTGTGGACTTCTGTCCTGGGTCCTTTGCTGCCAGGAAGCAGTGGGTGATGGAGAAGCTACGGCTGCATCTTACAGAATGACCACGTCCAGCTCACAGCACTCGTGGCTCAGCTGGCAGAGAGACTGGTGGAACCACCAACGCTGTGCTCACGTGTGACCGTCAGTCCGAGCCTTCTGCACACATTGTTGCCCCATGTCCTGAGAGACCCCAGCTGTTGCCAGCACTTTCCAACAGTAGTGTACCAACATCAGTGAAGATTATGTTGTAACAATGGCTGGTGCCACATATCCTTTTATTCTGAAGTGTTGTACAGTGCTACGATCTAACACCTGACTCCATTCCCTTCCTCCTGACTCCAAAAAGTTGTTCTTGGAGTAAGGTTTTTTATGTCTGACTTCCATTAGCCTGATCTTTCTTTATTCCTGGCGATGTTCTGTGGGGAACAGAGGGAATGAAAGGGGATGTATGTGATGTTTGTAAAACGCCTTCATACATTGTGAAATGACAGCACAAAGTCATAAGCCCCCTGGTGAAAGTCTCTGCCCTTATAGCATTGCTGGCTCTCGCTCCATCACCTGTCCCCCTCCGGGACAGGGCGTTCCCAGTCTAGAAGGCAGGGCATGAGGCCATGAGGACAATATCAAGACAGACATGGTTCATGAAGCCCATATCCCTGCCAGGCTGATAGGCTTGACTTCCAAGCCAGAGGCGGTGTTCCTTCGCAAGCTTGTATACCCCAAACTACAGTGGCGCTTCTAGTGTCTTCCACCTTCATGATTAAAGATCTTGGTGTCTTGTGTGTGCTAAAGAATTCCATGTGCTTTGAGATTACCTGTCCACCAGTCCTGTAGCCTGACCCTCGCACTTGCTCAGGGACCCTGAGCCTCTCAAGCGCTTTCAACCTCTCTGGTTCTCATTGTTCTTTTTTTTTTTTTTTTTTAAGATTTTATTTGGTTTTTATTTGAAAGGGAAAGAGAAAGAGCGTGAGGTGGGCGGGGGCAGCAGGAGAGGATAAGCAGACCCCCCAGTGAGCAGGGAGTCTAATGCAGGGCTCAGTCCCAGGACCCCAGGATTCTGACCTCAGCCAAAGGCAGATGCTTAACTGACTGAACAACCCAGGCATTCCTAGTTCTTATTGTTCTTAACTCTTTACTCCAAATGATTCTCCATCAAGAATTGTCTGTTCTTTGAACTCTCTGGCTCGTATGTTTTCCACCAGCATTTAAATGTGGCCAAGACTCCTCAAATAATCTCAACACTGTCTCCCCCACCTCCTACCCAATATCTCTTCTCCTGCTAAAGTCAAATATCTTGAAAGTGTTGTTTACATTTCCTATTTTCCCTTCCATACCTCCTATTCACATCTCAACCCCATGGCCAACAGGCTTCCATCTCTACCACATCAGTGAAACTACTTCCAAGCATACCACAAAGCCCCAAACTGTTAAGTCCAATAGACACTGTTTTTTCCTTGTCTTACTTGACCCCTCTGAAGCAGATGGCACATTTGGACATGCCTTCCTTTTTGAGATGTTCTTTTCCCAAATACCTCTCTGGCCTGTCCTTCCTTTCCTTGCAGTGTTCATTAATCCTTAAATGTGGATTTCCTCAGTGCTTTGTTTGAAGCTCTCAACCCTCGTCACTCTATACCGTCGTCCTGGGTAATCTCATTCCATTGCTGGCTTCAGTTTTCACCCTTACGCTGATGATTCCCAAATCTGTCCCCCCAGCTTCCTTAGCACCAAACCCAGAGAGACACCTGCTTCCTAGATACCTCCTCGCGGGTGTCCTACGGGCCTTTCAGATGTAGTATTCTGAACTTGAGCTCATCATCTTCCCCACAAAACTGCCCTTCCTCCTGTGTTCCTCATCTCAGTGATGGACATCACCATCTCTGGGCCCAAGGTGGAAACCTGGGCAGTGCCCTCTACCCTTACCCCCGTGTATCCCCTACATCATCCATGTTCAAGCCCTCTGCTCTCTTTCCTGGGTTATACCCTCCTCACTAGCTTTCCTCCCTCCACCTCTGTACTAATGCTGCAGTCACCCTTTAAAAGTAACTCAGTCATAACCCTGATTAAAAAATGAACGGATAAACCCGGCCTACCAGGTCATTCACAATCCAGTCTGGCTTTTCTCTATCCATAGTTCATCACCCTCCATTTGAATCTTTGGTCAAATACTTCCTCTTTTCTGGAAGCCACCATGACTTTCCATATGCTGTTCCCTTTACTGGAGCATTCTTCTCTCCATTTTCCCTTCAAATGGCTAACTTCTATTCTCCTACTTCTACGCTCTCACTGGGAGACCTTGGGCAAATTTGTTTAACTTAGCTGTGCTCATTTTTTAAAAAAGATTTTTTTATTTATTTATTTTAGAGAGAAAGAGTATGAGCTGGCTTTGGGGGGGCAGGGAGGAGCAGAGGGAGAGAAAGAATCCTAAGACTCCACACTGAGCAAAGAGCCCAGTGCAGGGCTCGATCTCATAATCCCGAGATCATGACCTAAGCCAAATCCAAAAGTCAGAGGCTTAGCCAACTGAGCCACCCAGGTGCTCTGAGTTTCCTCATTTGTGAAATAAAGATAATAATACCTGTCTCGTGGGTATCAGAAGAACTAAATGAAGTAAACTGTGTTTAAGCTCTTAGGTCTTAGACTGAAGCATGGAAACTACTCAATAAATATTAGAGATTATTATTATTACTTAGAGAGCTCTGTTTTTATATGACTTCCTCCAGTCTCAGTGAGGTGACCTTGTAAGGAACTCCACGAACCAGTTACCCTGTCCTGTAAGCACCTGTTCATTTGTCTGTTTTCTCTCCTCACCACCTGCACATACACACACTTCTCACCAAGGTCGCCTGCGAGCCCCATGGGAATGGGAACCACACTGTCATTTTTGCTGTGGTATCCTGGAGTTTCGGTAGAAGCTCAGAATTTTTTGTTGACTGAAAAGATTGGGGGCAATATGATCCCAGGATGTTACTGCTATCTGCTTCTGTTCATTCTCCACTTCCTGGACCAGCTCTGAAGTTTCTGAGCCCTCATCAAGCATGGATTTGTGGATGTTTATAATCTTGCTAAGATTAGGAAGTTGTATTAATGAAGTATTGCCAAATGGTCTTCCTGACAGGCCTGCCCTGTTTAAGTACACCATAACTCTGATTACTCCTGGCAACACCCAGCAAATAATAAAATGCATCCTGCATATCCTATTGGACAGCAGTGGCTAGTAGGACAACAGCGTGATCTGTTTGGTCTTGGCACTTCTCTAGGAGACTTAAACTAACTGTAGTAGCCAGCCACTATGTTTCAAATATAACGTGGGGCCCATCCTGACTGGTGCTGGTGTTCATTTTCAAGTTCATACATACCAGTGGCATGGTAAATGTGTAACACCTGCAACTCCCAGGAGAAAGGCTCGAATTTGTAGCATCTGATCGTTTTCACGGTATAAATAGTGCTACCTTGGCTAATGTTAACCTGATGTTATAAAATTCCTAAAAATGGAACAGTGAGTTTTTGCAAGTGGTACACGTTGGCTCCAGCACACCGCAGTCTGGATGCGTGGGGAGGGGCACTATGTAAGCTTTGTTTTCATAAATTATCATTCATCTTAAATTCATAAGAGTTAACTCTTCATGACTAGAAAAAAATTCAGAGAGAAAGCAGTGATTTTTGAGATTGGCCTGGCTCAGATTATCTCTAGGCTGTTCCTTGGCATCTAAGGCTTTCATCATGCAAGCCAAGCCTCATACTGTTCCATCCAGGGGGAAGGGCATGGTAGGCAGAATAATGGTCCTCAAAGATGCCCATGTCCTCATGTTACCTACATGGCAAAGGGGAGTTAAGGGTGCAGATGGGATTAATGGTGCTAATCAGCTGACTTTAAAATAGGGAGAGTACGCTGGATTATCCAGAGTGGCTCAATGTAATCACACGGGGCCTTAGAGGTAGAAGAGAGAACCAGAGAGACAGCAGTGTGAGAAGGATTTGGCCCAAAGGTCCTAGATTTGAAGATAAAGGACCTGCAAGCAAAGGAATGTGGACAGCTTCTAGAAGCTGGCAGAGAGGCAAGGAAGCAGATTCTCTCTCCCAGTGCTGCCAGCCCTGCTGGCAATTTGTTATTAGCCCAATGGGACCCATGTTAGATTTCCAGCCTATATACTGTAATATAATAAATTTGTGCTGCTTCAAGCCTGCATATTTGTGGTATCTGCTATGCAGCGGTGGGAAACGAACACAAAGGGTTATCATTATTAAGCACTACTGAGGACCCTCTGCATTTGCCGAGAACCTGCTTACCTTCGACTCCTCAGCCAGTTGATTCCAGATTCTTGGCTCTGCAACCTTAACTGTGATTCTGCCTTTGGCCCTTTGATCTTACTCGTATTTCATCTTGTTGGCATTTGAAACCTGGCTTTCCTAAATAGACCGATTTGTCTAACTCCCTTCACCAGGGCCCATCGAGCAGGGACCCAGCCGGGTCACCCCGCATCATTCTCCTCATGAGGGAAAAGGGTGGTTAGTCCTAGTCCCAACACTGTTCCTCTCTTTTCCATTTCCTCAGTCCCCACTGTGTTCTGCATTTCTAACACCCAAATCCTAGACAATGACAAGAACCTTTCCTCCAACCATTAGGAAGATCAACCCTCATAAGAGAAAGAGCGAATGCCACCTGTGCTTCCTGACGAAAGTACAAACATCTTTGTTGGCATTCATAGCTTCCCTAATGTTGCCCCAATCTACTTTACTGAAGGGATTTCTAGATATTCCTCGACTGAAATGTGCAATTCAATCACAGTGGGCCTCAAGCTATTTTTGATTTCACAGCTTCTTAACTCATATCCATCATCTAACAAATATGTACCGAGTGTTTTTCTAAAACCTGTGCTGGGCACAGTAGATGGTACAAAAAAGTAAGACCAAATAAAATGAGTAAAACAATGGTTATGCTATTAAAGAACTCACAGCCTAACAAAGGACATTAAAATATGTCCACAAAAGTTCGATCACTTCTGACAATGGATGGCAGGGATACATGCCAGGCACCCCTGGAGCTTGGTGGAAGGAGGGGCCTAAGTTGTCTTCCTTGTGATTCCTTCCTCCACTCAAAAAGCTATACTTTCAAGGAAAGGGCCCTGAGCTCAGGAGCTAGAAACCTGGATTTCGGCCACAATTCTACAATTAATTTCTTGGTGAATTAGGTGAATTGCTGAGTACTTATTCATGAAGAAAAAAAAAGGGATGGATAATACTCATAGAATTGGGAGTAGCAAAAGTGAGAATTAATAATGCTCTATAATCTTAAAAAGAACATGCCACTCCAAAATATACCGCTTTGGCCCAAGGATTATTGTTTTTTGCTGAAGGCAATTAAGAAGCAGCAAACACACAAGGAGCTTCTTTTCGTTTGGTTTAAACGCAGGGCATAAATTTCCCTTTGTAGAGGTGCTCGCCCTCTCCTCTCCTGTACCAGAAAGAGAACAACCCTTATCACTGGAGACAGAAAGCCAATGCAGAGATGAGTCTGCACAAACAAACCTTACTAAAATAAACTTACTTCTCATTATATCCCCCCTATGTTTACCTTCCCATAATTTACCACTCCCAGAAACCCAAACTCCCTTTCCCTTGTCTTGTCACTTCTCCACAATTGATTGCCCCTTGTTAAAATGGTATATAAACCCTGGGGGCCTAGCCACTTCTTTAGGCCTTCCCTTCTTTTCTATGAAGGCTTCAGTGTGCAGAAACTTTAAAATACTGACATCAAATAAAATTTGTATGCTTTTTTCCCTGTTAACCTTTCTTTTGTCAGTTTCATTCATGGTTCTCAGTCGCAGAACATCAAAGGGTAGAGGAAAAGCTTTTTTCCTTCCCTATGCTTATTCAAATAAAACTTCTTGTTTATGGCTGGGGTCATATGCCATTTCCCCCCCTTCTTTTATATATATATATACAGTGCTCTTTTTTAATGGTCATCATTAAGGAATTTTCCCCCCATAAACTGTTCATAAATGTTCAGGTCAATGAATTATTGTCAAATAAACAATCTTGAACCCTTTCTAGAGTCAAAAAGAGAACCAGCCCCTGGGGCCCTGTGTGTACCTCATATAAGCACATTTAAGGTGCTGCCGTATTAAATTGTACTGATTTTGAAGACAGGCATATTAGCCAAGATTCTTATGTTGGAAATAATAAAGCTCAAATTAACCTAGTTTAAACAGAAGATGACAAGTTGCACACAAAATCAAATGGTGGGAAGTATGGGGATGGAGCCGGACTTGGGGTGACCTGGGATGAAAACACTATCACTTTCTCTCTCTTCCTCCTCTCTCCTTGCTTTCCTCCTTCTCTGCTCCTCTCTGCTTCATAGCCTCACTGTTTCAAGATGCTTCCCCCCAAAGCAAAAACAAAAGAAAAGAAAGGAAAAGAAAAACATCCTGGTAAAGGCCTATTGTCTGGCTGATCTGAGTTACATGCCCACCCCTGGGGTCAAGGTAGAGGGTTTGTTATGGGTAAAAGGATGAGGCAAGAGAAAGGTGCTGGTAATGGAAAACAGTAGCCATGACCTCAGGACCATTTCCTGTTCCATGTCCCAAATGATCGTTACCTCTCCTATAGAGGAGGCAATCCTCTCTTCAATGTTGCAGGAGTGCTTTTATCCTAAGGGGAAGCCAGAGATGAGGACCATGTTTAATATAAAAATACCAGAGGGCTGATTTTTGAGGACAGAATAGCTTTTGTTCTTCAGACTGCTCCATAGGCCAGCTCTCTGTGACACTCAGGTTGGAATCTAGAGAAGGATCTCTTTGTCTCAGCACAGGTGACAGCTGGGGCCAAACACTCCTCGTTGTGGGGGCTGTCCTGTGTTTTGCAGAAGGTTTAGCCGCATCCCTGGATGCCATCTCTAGATGACGGTGGCCCCCTCCTTCTCCAGTCATAAACAACAGCACTGTCTCCACACATTCTGTCCTCTGAGAGACAAGGTTCCCTTTGGCTAAGAACCGTTGGTCTGGAAGAAAGGAGCTACAGGGAAAAAAAAAAAAAGGTAAGTGAAGAGGAAAGAGCGGATGCCCAAGGCGCCCGTGGAAGCCGCACTTACTGTGTCTGCAGCAGAAGTGTCATCACCTCCTGTGCGACCGAGGATGTGTGGGGCAGGTTAACAGGGCTCCTTGGTGAAATACCTCTAAGACTACCGCAAGTCGGGTGGCTGCTTCCTGTTGAGCAGACAGGCTGAAGCTGGAGAAATATTTTTGTTATTTTTGACAGTTATTATGACCTATTTTACCTTTGGGTTGAGGTGACTGGGAAATATTAAAGTTTGAATGAAAGGATGATGTTAATGAATAAAGTTAACAAGTTTTTTTTCTTAATGGCAGGGTTAAATTCATGCATTACTGCTGTGGAATCAGAATTTTAGAAGTGTCAGTTATATTAATCTACATTACGCTACTGTAAAATAGTGATGAATTTCCTGTGAAAATTGATCCCACACAGATCGTGCTAAGATTAGAAACTAAAATTCTCGTGTATTATCAAGTGTTCAGTTTAAATGCCATGGTAAGGGGCCTAAACATGAGAGAACGATCGAAACAGGGTCCCTGAGATATCTTAACATTCAGGAGGTTACTCAGCACTTTTTGTAAGAATTTATACCATTGAGAAGAACTTTTATTATTTGTCTTAAAATAACAATTCTGATTCAACCCGAAATGTGCTTTGCAGCAATAATGGAGCAGAAGAGAAGGTAATAAAAGGAGAAGATGAAATTCTTCAAGTAGCTCTCCATTTAAAATTGAAAGATCATCAACAGCTCTTGTTTTTTTTACCTATGCAGCATCCCTTGCCCCTTATTGAGGTAAGAAAACGTCACTGCTCCTTCAGAGAACTACTCCTTCCCCATCCCATTCCACGTGGTCCTGTCCTCCCCTCACCCCACCTCCCCACCGCATAGTGCACACGCACAGTGTTGGGCTCAGAACCTAACTTGGGCCGCTTAGACTGCCCTGGCAATTTGCATTTTGAATGGAGTGATGTTATTTGAGTTCTGAGTCCTTCTCAAAGGTGGGCTATTTGGGTTTTCCCTCCCAGTCCTTCAATTCTCTGAGCCGCCGGCATCCTTCTAATAAAGCATATTCTGGCTTAAGTGATCCAGAATCAGGTTCTGCCATTTAAAACAGAAGCCAAGGGAACTGTAACTGGTACAGGAGACTCCGACCAAAATACTGTGACTGGTTTGTCACCATGGCTAAAGAGAAAGAAAGGGAGAGTAAGCAAAGAGTATAGGATCAGAGCCGACAGGTAGAACTCTTGGGCCTGTCCTGGCCATGTGTTAGAAATATGGGATCCACTGATACGTGTTTTCATTTGTTTATTTTTTAATGTTCTACTCATGTCAAGTTTATACACAGACGTAGTTATGTAGTTGCCAATACAGCCTGGTTGTTGTCAGGATTCCTAACATGTTTAAGTCATTTTTTTCTGACTATGATGCCTACTATTTGCCAATAATGCAATTGAGAGTATTATCACACCCATTTTTATAGGTTGATTCTAAAAAGTGTTACTTTTTATTTACAAAAGCATTTTAATGCTATACATTCTATTTGTGCTTGTCATAAAAATTATAAACAGCTCAGAAAGGTATAAAATAAGAAATAAAAGATCCACATGACCCTGTTTCCCAGAGAGAATAAAAATTTCACATCCAGGGTATTTGAAGATATATCTGGTATGTTTTTGTTCTTGGTGTTTCTTAGTACTTGGGACTATTTCTCATTCAACCAAGTAGCCATTTTACAAAACTTGCTTCAAAGAAGGGGTGACAGTACAGAAAGGCTTGGGAAACAAACAACAAGCTAGATTTGCTTTTTATGTGTATCAAAAGCTTTCCTCAGAGGGAAGGCTGGGTCTAATGTTCCTGGAAACAGAAACAGTGTAGGGGAAAAAACATGACGAGGGGGAACAAAGCTTCCTAACTGGGGCGGCTGGGGAGGCTTCCTTGAGTTAAAATGATGAGAAGATAGTGAAGACGTGGCAAGGGGGTATGGTCCCTGGAGCCAGGACAAGGGGTCTGGTCAAGAAGAATCCTTGAACAGGAGCCGAGGTGGCATCCAGAGACACCATCCGCCACCACGGTGAGCACTGCCCATCACCCAGGCTTCATTCACCTGAGCCCAATACAGCCGCCACCTGTGACTAAGAGTATGGTAGTTTTCCTTCCCATCAATGTCACACCACCTTCCAAGACCCAGCAAGAGAGATGTGCCCTGAGAGAGGCCCATGACCCTGTGGATGGCCTAGGGTGTATGCGAGCCCCCTGGGTCAGAGGGCCCATGATAGCGGTGTGACAGGGAAAGTCCCAGGATCTGGGTGTAGGGGGGACCGAACGAAGCCTGCTTGAGATTCACCCCTTTCCTCCCGAGCCAGTAAAACGGAAAAACACGTGATCACACACACATCTCTCTCTTGCCCTCCTTCTCTTCCTCTACTTTTACACGAGATCATAGTCCTGTCGATTTTCAACTTGCTTTTTTTCTCTCTAACCAATATGTCTTTGGCATCAGTGTGTAAAGATCTACTAAATTTTTTTTAATGGTCACTTGATAGCCCAATTGTTTGACTTGTCTCCACATGATGGACTCTAGTTCTTCCTCTCCCCACCCCCGTCCCTTTCCCTCTTTCCCTCTCTTTCTTTTGGATATTACTCAACTATCGTGAGTACCCTTTCACATAACTTTTTGCACTTTCTTTGAACTAATTGTTGGAAGAGGTCATGGAGAGGTTGTGACTGCTGGTTGACCTGAGAGCTGGACCCAGGCAATTAGAGGCTCCTCACCACACGCTCTGTCCTTGGAAGGTACATTCAGCCCACTTTTCCCATAGTGGGAGCCACTGTTGAGACATAGTCTTGGATGGTACACATGACTGAACCCTGTTAAGGCCTCTATATAAACTCTTTTAAGATTCTGGCAAACAGGTGCAGAGATCTCCTTGTCATGTGGCCACCAGAGACAAGCCTCTTACATAAGTTCCCTTGCTGAGTGAACCTGCCCCCTAGCAATCTGGAGCAATCTTTGCTTTGGTCTCTCCTTGCCCTCCATGTACCAGGGCCAGTTTGTGAACCAACAGTAACCCTAACATAGGGACACCTGGGTGGCTCAGTTGATTAAGCGGCTGCCTTCAGCTCGGGTTCTGGAATTGAGTTCTGCATCATGCTCCCTGCTCAGTGGGGAGCCTGCTTCTCCCTCTGCCTGCCTCTCTCCCTGCTTGTGCTCTCTTTCTCTCTCTCAAATAAATAAATAAAATATTTTTTTTAAAGAATTTATTTATTTGACAGAGAGAGAGACAGCCAGTGAGAGAGGGAACACAAGCAGGGGGAGTGGCAGAGGAAGAAGCAGGCTCCCAGTGGAGCAGGGAGCCCAATGTGAGGCTCGATCCCAGGACCCTGGGATCACGCCCTGAGCTGAAGGCAGACGCTTAACGGCTGAGCCACCCAGGCACCCCAATAAATAAAATCTTAAAAAAAACCCAAAACCCTAGCATAAATTCCTGCAAGTGGAATTACTATACCAAGAGGTATGTGCATTTAAAAAAAGTATATTGACAAGTTGTCATCCAAAATGTTTGTATCCACGTGCATTCTTGCAAGTTATTTACCCAGATGCTACCAAACACTAGGTATTATAATCTTTTTACGTCGTTGCCAATGTGATGCAGGAAAAAATAATTTATTTAAAAATTTGCCTTGCTCTAATAATGACTGAGAATTCCTTTTCATTACGTTTGTACCTACTTAGTACCACAATTAAAATATTCTGTCTTGTGGGTAGGGACTATTTTCTATCCAGCATACTAAATATTTACTAAGTGTCCATTATGTGTCTCGTTGCTTAGAGTGAATTAGACTAAAAGCAACATAAACAACAACAGTGCTTGGTATCAGAGGATGTGGCAAAAAATACAAACAATAAAAACGTTAATGGTAACAGACTTTCCCATGGTATAACTAGTTTTGAGGGATAGTGGCTCCAGACGAACAGCATGAATTAGCTACAAAATGTACCCATAGGTAATTGAATAAACTGAGGTGTTAGCCAGAGTTATTTCATATTTTCTGCTTGAAAACTGGATATATTAGCCCCAAATAAAATTTGGTATTCTAATTAATAATGATCTGTTCTCTCTGGAAGTACAGTAATTAGAAATCTGGCTCAGTGACTCCCTAATGTCATTACTGGTTTGTGACAGAAAACCATGAGTGTGGCATTAGGAATGATGCTTCCTTGCTCATTTGTGATGGGGCAAGGCAGCTATAAGGTGTTTGTTCTGGAGGTGAAGAAGGAGCTATGCCATAGCTCTCTTTTATGATGTAGTTTTACGTCGCAATCTGAGCTGTCTAGAGACAGTTTCAACTCTGATTATCACAGAGCTATTAAAAACACAGATTTTATAAAACTTGATAACACTAAATTTATGCTAGGCTTTCACATCTTGGTTCGTGGGCAAGCTGATGATTGAGAAAGCTACAAAAATGTACCATGTTCCAAAATGCTTCCTAAAGTGTATTGAGAGGTCAGCTAAAAAAGAAAAAGTGTTCTGTATTCAACCAAACTCTAGGATAGTTGTTAAAAAAAAATGAAAGAGGTTTCTTTACTGCAAGATCTTAGAGACTTTTATACAACAATGTGACGGGGAGCCAGTTTTCAGTGTTACCTCAACTCATTTGACCTGGGCTCCCTATTTCCTCTGCGAATGTTTGAATGTTTGCTGTTTTCCAGCCACCCAGGGTCCCCTTCTTGTTCTTAAATCTGGTGGGGCTGTGATCAGGGGTCCCTCCCTGCCCCAGCTATAATTTAGGACAACTGAAAGCTAGAATCTCACTTGGGAGTATCAAAGAACAATAGACTAGGGTGCACCCATTGCAGCACTGGAAGACGCCCGATCATGACCTTTCCGCCCCAACATGATCTTATCACGGCTTCTGTGCCCTTCTGAGCCTAGTTGTATGGGCTGGCTGCACATGGACTCTTAGAACTTCTGCTACCTTTCCATCAAATTCCTTTTTGCTTAAGTTGGTTGGAGTAGTTTTTTGTCACTTTGCAACCAAAGGATCCACACTTTTTATATTTCTTTCTTTAGCTTATCTCTCACAATATCATTAAATTGAAACAGGAACAATGCCTATTTATTGACAACTGAAAGCTTACACCAATTACACTGCTTAACACATTCTAAGAGTTCAAAAAAAATTGTTGAACAAATGACTAGTATTTCAAAGAACAGATTTGGGGAAGCATTGTTTTTTTGTTTGTTTTGTTTTGTTTTTTTAAGATTTTTTTATTTATTTGACAGAGATAGAGACAGCCAACAGGAGAGGGAACACAAGCAGGCGGAGTGGGAGAGGAAGAAGCAGGCTTACGGCAGGCTCCATCAGGAGCCTGATGTGGGGCTCGATCCCAGAACACCGGGATTGAGCCCTGAGCCAAAGGCAGACGCTTAACAACTGAGCCACCCAGGCGCCCCAAGGGGAAACATTGTTTTAAGCTATTTACTCTATGAGGAAAAATATCATATATAATGGTACCCACCAGAGAAATAGTGCCTAAAATCTATTTGCTCTTCTAGTAACAGCGTATACCAGAATACACATTTGTGTCAGGTTCTGATGGTTGTCTAACAAACTATGGAGTTCCTTATTTTAGAGAAGTAAAAGGTTTTGTTTTTAATTAAAAAAATCTATACTTTAAATCAACCTTAAGGAGCCCATAAGGGGAGAAAAATGCCCTCTCTGAACTAGACATTTTACTATACATTTAAGATATATTTTCTTATTTAATTCCTCAGTATCTGTGTGTCAGCCAGCAATATTTATTGAGCCCCTAATGTGTGACTGGCATTGTGCTGATGGGTAGGACTACCTATGATGAACAAGACAGACCCAGTTTGGGCAGTAAGAGACCCTACCATAGTCACACAGTTGGTGAGTTGGTGGCATAGACTTCTTTTTTCTGTGTAAATACAGTTATACTCTTTGTTCTTTCTATTTAACTATTTTTAATAGATACCTTTTGTTTATTCTAAACAGATAACCAATCATAGATGGATTTAAAATTTTAAATGCATTCACTATAGTGACCAATATTTTATGAATCTTTTTTTTTTTAAGATTTTATTTATTTATTCGACAGAGAGACAGCCAGCGAGAGAGGGAACACAAGCAGGGGGAGTGGGAGAGGAAGAAGCAGGCTCATAGCGGAGGAGCCTGATGTGGGGCTCGATCCCATAACGCCTGGATCACGCCCTGAGCCGAAGGCAGACGCTTAACCGCTGTGCCACCCAGGCACCCCAGTATTTTATGAATCTTAAAGAAGTGTTTATTTATTGACAGCAGTGATAGTATTTTGGGTTTAAACATGCTTTTCCATTTGATCTTCTGGTATAAAACCACACCCAATGAAAAATACCAAATTGCATTTGAAAAATTCTAGAGAGTAGTACTGCAACTAATGTTTGCAGTCAGTTGTCATTCTTCCAAGACTGCTAAGCTAAGTAGGTCCCCAGTGTCCTAAAGTCGAAATATCAACACCATGGGAATGAAGGACTGGAATCCAGAGAGTCAGGCCCCAAGGGGTGGGGGGAACAAACAGTCCCATAAAACCTGTGGGTCTGAAAGTGAAAAAACTGCCGAGCCATTAACTTGAGACTAACGAAAATGTTCAGGACATCTCACAGTAGAACAAGGCACTGTTCCTAGCCCAAGCGTAGAAGAACACAAACTCGCAAGAGACAGGACTAAACATTCTGTGAAATTTCATCTTTGTAGTGGTTTAAACCCTGAGCTTCCACGAAATACAGTTTACCTCAATTTAGAGTTTTTCTTCTTTCACCTGATGGCTTACCTCTACATCGGACCGAGATTTTCGATGCAGAAGTGGAATATGGAATATTTTTGTCTATTAAAATTATCCACTTTAAGTGTGCGTTGTAAGCATGTTTTACACAGGAATGACATCAATGACCCCCAACTGGCACAAGAGTGGGTCAGGCCCTGAAATTTAACGGAGATGTTCTGGGTTGTGGTCTGTTCGCAGTGTTAATGCTGAATTAGCTGCAACCAAATACCCCTCCTCATTTCCCAGTTTCAGGGTCTTCCGTCCAACCTCAAAGTTACCGTGAAATCACACTCATTACTATCATAAAGCCGAAAAGGGGCGGCTAAGAATAGAGGCAATGTGAACTTGACAAGTCAGTAGAGTCAGGGTCCGGAAGGTCACGGAGCGGGACAGTGCTCGTGGTCACACCGTCTGTTTCCACAGGTGGCTCCTCAGCCCTGGGAAGAGAGCTTGGGAGCAGACGAGTTGGATTCCTGGGTCTCACTCGTCGCAGGCGGGGGCGCAGCTCTGGCGGCACGCTGTGCTTACGACCCAACAGCCCACAGCGCAGCTGCCAAAGAGCACGAACGGGGGCTGCGCGGAGGAGGGGGACTTCCGGGGAGAGCGGGCGCGCGCCGGCTCGCCGTCGGGAGCGGGGCGGAGTGAGGGTGGGGGGTGGAAAGCGCAGCGTGCGCGCCTCCCCGGTGGCGGGTGTGGGGGGAGGGGAGCGTGCGCGCGTGCTCGACGACGGAGGGGGGGGCGGGCGTGCGCGCGGGCTCGCCGGAGGCGGGAGGGGGCGGAGCCGCCTCACGGTCTGAGCCCGCCCCAGGGTCCGCCAAGGTGCGTCTCCGGGCAGCCGCGGCCGCCTGGGGCAGAGTGATCGAGGACGCGCCACCTGCAGTGCTCGCTGCTGCTTTTTATTTACTAGCAAACACTGTTTCCCCGAGGGAGAGTCGGGGAGCGCGCGAGCGCGCGCGCGCGCACACACACACACACACACACACACACACACACACACTGACAAACGCGCGCGCGCGCACACACACACATTCAAGCTAGCGATCTTGTCTTCACAACTGCATCCCCAAACCGAGAGTGCGAAGCTAGTGTGGTTTCTCTTAACCTCAGCATCGCGGGGAGAAGCAGAGCCGTTGTCCATCAGGGAGCGCCTGGTGCCTGCGCTGCCGCCTCGGGTACATACATAACCCAGCAGACCGCTCACCCCATCGGGTAAGCCAGTCTCTCCTTGTAACCTGTTCGGGGTAGGTGCCTGCGGACCGGAGGGAGGGGGTGGGAGGCTGTTGGTGCGCCATTGGGGGCGAGACTGAGTTGAAATTTCAGGGGTATGCAGCCGGTGCGGCTCGACCAGCGTCGTCTAGCGGGAGCAATTACTACTCCCGTTACTTATTCTACCAACCCTGGAGTTGCTCCCCCGCCTTCTCCCCTTCCCCCAGCCCGAGATGTACTGTGCTCCTTGGTTGCCAAGGAGACTTGCTTAAACATCAGCCTTGGGACATTTATTGAAAAACTAGCTTTTTAAAATGATGCTGTTATTTATTCTGATTTTTAAACATAAAATACATACTGAGGACTAGGTGGTAATTTGGTAATCGTTAACGCGTATTTTGGGCATGGTTTCATTCAACTTCAAGAAAAGCGGTAATACACTATATGGTATGCTTTAAAACGGATTCGTCAGATGAATTTTTCAACGGATTGTGTCTTGAGTCATAAATTACTCCCATTTTGGTGATCTTATGAAGAACAGTGAGTCCGATGAAAATCCCTTTCCCCCTGTATTTCCACATTATATCCTGTGGTTCACTCAGGCATGATTATCTTAACGTTAAAAGTGAAAGAGGAATTAATTGTGGTTCCCCACACAAGGATGATCTGTTGTAAATTGACCAGAACAGGAATACATTAGTGAATTCCTAATGTAAGGAGATAGCACTCATGACAGAAATCTTTGCTAACATTTCTCTGTCCACTGCATCATTTAAGTGCAGTTTTCTGCACCTGTGCCCATTTCTAAGAAGATTCTGTTTTCTTTCAGGCCCCTCACTGTTTTGTTTTTTACATATATATTTATATGATGACAGATATAGATGGAGAACTTGTGCCATGGCTTCTTACTCCAGATTCTAAGGTTTTGGAGCTTATATTGAAATGCGGAGAGGAAGGAGGCACAGAGCAAGCTTTATATATCCTTTTGGGTTTTTGCTTGTTTGTTTCTGTTGGATTGGATCCTTTACTGGAGCACTGCTCATTATCTCACAGGTGCCCCTAATGACTGGGCTGTCTGTTTTACTCTGAGGCCTCAAGTGCCTGGTGGGTGAACTTAAAACAGCACTCGAAGGGATCAGCAATCCAATAATCACACTTTGCACTGATTTCATACCTTTATTAGGAACAGAACTGAACTAGTAAAGATCCACTGACATTCAACAGTTCATTTTGTTTTCCTCTGATATTTGTTCATCTTTTTACCTCTTATTAAATGAGGCAAGGGGATATATCAAATTCTTTTCATTTAGATTTTAAACTGTGTCATACAGAGTATAGTAATAGGAGCAAGGACACTAGGAACAGTTGAGGCGGGTAGAGGGCATTTATGCAACTGACAGGGGGCTGGGAAATGAATAAAAATGACGAATATTTTATATTACAATTTACAGAGTACTTTTCCTACGCTTCATTTTTTATTCCCTGCAACGGCCTTGTGAGGTCAAGGAATTATCTTCAGTTTAAAACTGGGGGACCCGAGACTCAGAGCCTATGGAAGGTCACAGAGCTAGTGAATGGGGAAACCCTTTTTGGATCCAAGTTCTTTGCCTTAAAAAAATCCTGTGTCTGTATTGCCAATGCACAGGTAAGATAAAGGAGTGCAGCGGGCCTAGTGGGGGCCATGTGGCAGAGACGTTGCTGTGGATTGTGGCCTTTGGAACATTCCAACCACTATAAGAAAGGCAGTTCCCACTCCACACTGTAACTGATTGTTGTCACCCCGGCTCTAAAACATTCTAATTTTTCAAGGGAAACAGAAGCTTACATGTTTTTATGTGAAGTGCCCTTAATTTTATAAACCAAAAGGACCACATTAAAAGTGTATTTGGGCCACATAAAGCCTGTGGCCTGCCAGTTGCAATCCATAGTTACTGAGTTCTCTTTCAATTCTTACCTATTTTTCTATTACATCCATCAAATACATCCATCATTATATGAGGGATTAGGAGTTTTCTGGTTTTGATATTAAAATCTAAAAAATGTGCCATATCCCTTCTTCAATAGACAGGTCCAACTTTGTTTTTTAGGGTTCCTAGGCCTCTTCCTATACCTCAGAGAGAATAAAAGAATGTGAAGTGCTCCAAAAGGGGAATTTTTTTTAGTCTAGTGAAACAAAAGCCTTTATAGCTTAAAAGTTCTTCTGCTCCTGGCTTAATTTTTTCTTTTCTGGACATGCAGTATAAACTATAGAAAAAGTAGGTTGAGTACATGACATTGTAGGAAGAGGTAGAATAAAAAGTTATTCAGAAAAAGGAGCATCCTGAGCCTTTCATGAAAACTTCTCATTAAGGTTTTAGGTAATTAGCTAAAACCCACCAAGAATACTGCAGTATTCCAAAGGAACGAAAACATAAATGGGAACTCCAAGGGATATTCGCTTCTAGGACCCTGACATAGAGAATGTTGTTTACTCCTTCAATAACAGCATCTTGTAATGAAGCATATACCTTTTGAGAAGCTGGCACCTTCTCATATTTCTACTAACACCTCAGAGATGTCAGTGGACTTCACTGAGGCAGACGTGGTGGGGTCAGAAAGGAGTTATTTTATTTATGTCATTTCTTTTGTGGATCCAAAAAGGTGTAGTTTAAAAACAAAGAGAGCCAAGTTTTGCACAGTGGCTTCTAATAGTTCTCTTATTTTAAAATCCCCCTCTAGAAGGATGTTTTGACAGTAAATAACTGCATTTCAGTTTTCAATTCATGGAAATACGTGTGCAGATGTTAGTTAATACTAATGTGACAGAAGTCCTGGCTTGGTACTACCGAGATAACAGCTCTGCCCTCAAGGAGTCAGAGCAAACACACATACTGCTCCTGGCAGCTTCCATTTTTCCAGCCCCGACTATGTTTTCCCTGTATGGAAAACTACTTTCTATATTGTCTTCCTAATGTCCCTGTAGAGTAGGGATCTTACTTTCATTGTATAGATAGAGAATCTGAGACTGTGTGAAGTGAAACCAGACCCATAAAAGACAACTTTAAACCTCAGCAGCTCTCCGTACTTCACACCATTATAGACATGTACATAATTGTGATTTGTGGCAGTTGTGTGTTAAATGCGGTAATAGAGACACCAGATGCCATAGAAACACTGTTACAGGAAAAAATTAGAAAGTGTGCTGATTGTGGAGATCGGATTATTCCTGTGTAGGAGGAGGATTAGTGCTGGACCCTGACAGCTGGATTTGATTCTAGTAAATGAAGATCCCTTCAGCTATGGAAAGAGGGTAGGCTCTGTGAGACAGTCAGGTGGAAATGTGAATTGAAAGGATCATGCTTGTGATGTCTCGTATTGATGAGCTCATCATTGTTGCTGAAGGGATGACACGAGCTGTGGTAAGACATACGGTCTCCAAGATGCAGTGCGTCAGGAACACAAGCAGGGGTGCGTGGCAGGGAGTAGAGCAAGACATGGTGGTGAAGGAGACTCACAGGGGTGTTGTAGACATAGAGGAGAATCTGGAGATAGGACTGATTCTTCTGAAAGACTGACATAAGGGCAGAGGACGAACAAGGTATTATGTTCTCTGTACACAGTCTGGTACACGGTAAATACCCAGTAACTATCATGGTGTGTCTGTATTCTTAACATCCAGCATCTGGCACATGATTTCTTCTCATGATACCATTTTTCCGTGGAAAGAAAGTGTACGTAGATATTTTACATGAATTGGAGTGGACAAATACCTGAATTTTCAAGAATGGGCAGGAGACTGTGCAAATTAGATGAGAAATGAAGAACATGTCAGTTGTAGACCTTTTCTTTTAGTAGGGCCATAGACTTAGAGGTCAGGGAGGCTCTGGCAGATGCAGATTTTGATGCTGGATACACCTGTGATGATCATCTGTGGGGCAACTGAGGAGAAATGTATATACTCAAACCCAGAGTGACCCATAAATGTACTCTGCTCGTGATCTTGTTTGGGCCACTATTTTTGTTACCTGAATGGAGATATGAAAAAAATGTGACGACCAAGCAGAAGTCAGATTTGTTTTGTTTTGTTTTAAAGAGTTTGAGAGAGAGAGAGCAAAAGAGCACAAGCAAGGGGCAGAAGGAGAGGGACAAGCAGACTCCCTGCTGAGCAGGGAGCCCAATGCGAAGTGGGGCTCAGTCCCAGGACCCTGGGATCATAAACTGAGTGGAAGGCAGACGCTTAACCTATGAAGCCACCCAGGTGCCCCCAGATTTGGTGTTAAGTACTAGATCTGCAGGGAGTGGGTGGGAGAGCCACCTGTTAGAATGGTGGGCGCAAGGTAATGGGATGAAATGAAATAGGAACATGTCCTAGCTACATAGAGTCTAGCACTGAAGACATTTGGCATGAGAGGACTTTGCTTTAAAGTTGGGGGGATTTTAACTCCCATCAAGCACAATATACGCCAGTATGATGATTTGCTTTTCACAGATATATGTGGCAAGTAATGGAAAATATTCTGAACAAATGATGGGAGGAGTCCGTCTTTCTTACCTGGCTCTTTGGTGACAGTGACAATAGACCAGTGGAGATAGTCTCTGCGCTAGGTAGTACTTTACTCCCCTTTCCTTTTCTTTATATACCAGTTCACATTATTTCAGAATTTCTTTCAGTGTGGAGAGTAGAACTTGTGAATTTATCCTCGAACATCTTACTTTCCTTCTTACTGGGACTTAATAGATGGGATTTATTTTGTTCACCTTTCCCAGGTCCTGTCGTATCTAAGTGGGCTGTTCATTCCCGTTCCCTTCTCACTGAGATCTTTCCTAAGCTGAGGAAGCACTGAACTTAATTAACTTCATATTTTTTTTGTTCTTGCCTTGTTTCATATGCACAGTGCAGTACATTAATGCATTTAATTTAATTTGCTTTAGACATACAACATTATAAACTTTGGATTTAAAAAGAACCGTATATAAAAACGGTTTTGCACACTTGACTTGGAGTCAGATTAGTTCTGCATACGGCAAAAACACAGAAAGCTGTAAATTTGTCTAAATTAGTTTTGCCAGGTTGAAATTACCGATCTGATAAGATGATTTTTAAATGAAGAAAGGAAATCTTTGGCAGTTTTCATAGACTCTTGACTTCTCCTACATGTTTATTTGAGGCATAATATATTCCTTACTTCATGCCAGATGAACCAATTCCAGCTACTTAGAAACAGGGCTCCCCCACCCCCACCTGTCTGGCATACAGAATATTGATCGAATAAGTAGTCCCATTCTGGCTGATTGCTTCAGTGGGAACACGTTCAATGCTAATGGGACCCAAGCCAAGAGCAGGGGAGGAGGCATTTTGCAATTTTTTAATGACATAAATTCTGGTACCTCATTTTAAATCATGACTGAGAAGCCTTATTATTTATGAGTTTTAGTTCTTCGATTGTATGTACAAGGTAGCATGGCACAGCCCATTGAACATGAGCCTTGGGGCCTCGATTTGATACTAAATCTGACCCTTCCTGGCTCTGTTATCTACAGTCTGGCTACGTATCCCCTGTAGGTCCTGCTTTCCTCGTCTCTAAAATGGGAATTCTATTACCTAGATTAGAGGGCTATTCTGAGATTAGATAAACTATGCCCAAGAAACATCTAGCACAATGCCTGGTGCGTAATAAAATTGGGGTACTTAGTAATTCTTTCCCTTTGCCTCTCCTTACGGCCCTACCTTTGCCTTCCTCAGCATGAGGGTGGGATACACTTAAATTTCACGTACCATATAAAAAGTCTTAATCTGGTCTGCCAGCCTTAGAGAGGAGCTAGCCTCTTAGTGTAATGGAGTTTTGAGTGAGTGGTGGGCATCTTGGGTGGGCCCTCAGGGATGTGTATCTTGGTGTCTTTCCTCCCTGGCAAGCCACCTCACCCTCTTGTCTGCAGGTCCTTCAGGCCCAGCCTGGCCAAGGGAAAAGGGGTGGAGGGTCCATTTCCTCCTGCCTAGGCAGCTCTGGAGGGCTCTGTAAGGCTCTCCTCAGGGGTCCCCGTCTGTCAAAAGCTCAGAGGCACCCCTTGTGTCCCCTGTGGAATTAATAATAGCAGCACCCAGTACCTCGTTGGTACAGACCTCCTAGTCTTTCTGTGAGGTCAAGCTCTAGTTGCCTACGTTTTTCTGGACAACTAGGGGTTTCCCTTCTTGGAGAATTATGTAAATTTTATGAAAAGGTCAAGAGCTCACCAGGCTCAAAGAAAAAACTCCTCAAATTCACTTTCAAGTCAGATAGGATTAAAGGCTTCCCGAAGAGAATACTTTTCCAGTTAAGTCTGTTTTTTTCCCCCTTTGTTCTCTGTACCACTATCTGCCCTTCCCCCACCCCCACCAAGCAACAGCTCATCCTCACGAGTGGTAGAGTAATTTCTCTACTTTTTTGATATCATCTAGTTCTCTGACTGCCTAGGAGTCCAGATGAGGTCAGTGCGTCTTGACTTTTTTCAGTGCGTCCTGTAGCTTGTGGACTTGGGGTAATCCAGGCAGTGGTGGGAGCTGTAAGCAGTCCACTGCACTGGTGACTTTTGTAGTAGTGATGACAAAAAGCATTTATAGGAGGGTAACCTGAACAGTAAATTTTAGGAATCCATATACCAAGCTAATATTTGTTGATATCGTATAATCAATCACAAAGCACCCCCTTCCAGAAAAGACTATTTTGTATGCTACACATGCTCTGGTGCATATGAATATATGTGCTTATTTCGGTGTTTCTTTAAATGTGTTGCAATTGAATAATTCAGAGGTATTTTTAGTAGTTGGTGAGTAATATTAGTTCATATACCTAAAATAAAAGAGGCTTAGGGAATTATTAATGCTAAATTTGTGATCGTTTGTCAAAGGTAGACTATCCTTTACCTGTTTCTTTTATCTCTATGGACCCAAAAGAGAATATATTAAAATTAAATTCCAACCATCAAATGGTTTGATGTGTAGTGGGTATTAGTTACAGGGAAGTGTGGATTCTGCAATGAAAAACACAGTAGCCAAGATGGCACCAGCAAAGTTATAAAATCATATTACTAAGAGAAAAATGTCTGCTTAAAATATGAAGATATTCTCAACCACTCCCCAAGTGATAGCTGTGGTTAATATTTTGGAAATTTAGGTTCAGAATTGAGGTAGATATCTGAATGAAAGAGATTTATTTTGGTAGAGTCTCTTTGTGACTTGCTTCCTCATCTACTCTGTTTGACATCTCCTGAAAGGAGACATTTTCTTTTCTTTTTCTTTTTTTTTTTAACTCTGTCACTGTGATAGGCAGTCGTTTAGATATAATCCAGTAACCCTTTGGCTTCGAAGATTCACTAGTCTTTCCCAGACTGATGTCCAGGAACTGATATGGCTGATTGGTTTTTTGAGAATTCAAAGCCTGAAGAAATACGGAATGAAGGTTTTGGTTCTTTCTCCTATGAAAACATTAATTACCTACAATCTGATTTAATTTGGGACCTGCTTATCTTCTTTAGCTTTGGGTCAAAGCTATTTATCATTTCTTGAAGGTATTTAATATCACCTATAGATAGGGCTTCCTGATTGATCAAATGTCATTTGAGAAACCCATGCACAGCCCTTAGGCCTTTCTACATAACATTTAATTAGGCTTTTTACTGAAATCCTAATTTGTGAATCTTAGTGTCATCTGCAGGGTTTTATGACCAATTTTCCTTCTCTGACCTTGTACTTTTGCGAAGTTGCCTATTTTTGTCGCTCACCAGAAGTTCACAGTTAATTTATTGTTGTCACATTGTATTGCTTTAAAATGGAATGTTACTCTATATGATGTATTTAACTGTCAGTGGGTTTGCAGATGTGGGTGAAATTCTCCGGCCAGCAAATTCTCTTCTGGGGCTAACGGTTTGGTGAGCATGGAATTGGGACAGGAGGAGTTAGTATGTGGTTTAACTATGTGGTACCAATGGCCCTACATATTGTCTGTGAAATTGAGGATGTACTTTACCTCTGGGTAAAGGACCTAATGGGGCATAAAATTCCCATACCCTCTAAATATGTGCTTTGATTACTGTATTTTTCTTTTGGTCACTGTATTATTAGAGTTCTTCTGCTTCCTCTATACTGACCTCTTTTTGAAAAGCCATATCTGGTTATGGTTTCAGAATTTTATTGCCATCATCCTTTGTTCATGTTTAAGCTTGTAGTGCCTCAGTCAGTGGCTATGGGTATACTGTTCCTTTTTTGACTAAGAGACAGAAGAAAGGATGTAAGAGGACCTCTTGCGTCACAGTATCATGGGTTGGACGCACTGTTAACCCAGGTATTTAGGAAGCTCGGGCTCACTGACTCCCGAGCTTTTCTAAGGATCAGGTTCCTCTCCTGACCTGAAGCCTCACAGTTAACCTCAGGGATGGGTGTGTATTGAGAATTTCAGGAGAGGGTCTTTCTATGTGATAACATAGCACCCACCAGTATTTCTGAAAAGAACATCATCTCATAGGAGCCAGCCACATTTCCCTCCCTGGCCAACTTCCAGGCTTCCTAATGGCCAGAGTTGATAAGGCCTTCCCAAGGCTGTTCTCACAGAGCAGAACTGAAAATTCCTCACTGGTGGCATTTCTGTGGAGTAAGGTGATGCTCGGGGCAGGTACAATGCCGTGAATTGGGAACGCAAGGGCACTGGGAGTCAGATTTTTTGAGTTTTCTGTTCTGCCTGTGGAGGCCTGATTTCAGAAGTCTGTGTCTCCTTTCTGTATAAACTGGGGATAACATTAGGAATCACGAGGACAAAAGAAGATATATTTTTAAGATGCTCTGTTTATGTTAAAAATGCTCTGTTAGTGGTTTTGCGTGGCCATTCTGGGACCTTGCTTTCGAAAATCGTGCATTCTGGGATCTTGCTTTAGAATATTATATCTTATCACTGTTCTACAAATAAGTCTAGCCCAGAGGTTTGCAACTAGGCCAAATTTCAGAATGACCTGGAATTGTTTTAAAAATGTAGATTCCTGGAGCCTCTGTGTTTATTGTGTTGGAATCTGCATTGGTGCTGAGCCACTGAATATTAAACTTTGCCTGAGTGAGTCTCAAGATAGGTCTAGTTCAGGAGCTGCGTGTCGAGAGCGCAGTGACCTGCTTACTCTCTGTTTCTTATTCTTACCTCCCTAGACTCAGCCATGCCATCTGGATCTGGGCCTCAGCTCTCTTGTCATTCAAACGCAACAAAAAATGGCCAGTCAGACCAGTTCTGAGGTCACACAGCTCTCTGGATACCCAATGGACATTTAAACATTGCAGGCAATTCTGTACTAACCAGGTGCCCCGTTTTGATAGAACTCATGATGTGTGCAAACATCTTCCCTGCTAGAAGAGAGAAGTTATGACTTTCCGCTCAGACTTGCGTACAGCTAATCAAAAGGATGGCTGTGGAGAGCATCTTTGTAAATGTCTTCATTATAACGTCCAACACTGAAGTTGTTAGATTGATTTTAAAAATGTACATTCCCGCCTAAGATAAAATCAGATGCTTTTAGTTTATACCTTTTTAGATTTAGACCATTGATGGTGATTCCATGGAGTTTCATGAGCCAAATGGAGAATGCTGTTTCTACCATGCATGAAATTTTATGAGTCATTGATCTCACAGGTCAGTAGTGAACTGCTGCAGAATAATCTAAGATCTTTATGGCAAGATTTCGGGAGCAGAAAAGTTACACCTTTGAATTGTCATTTGCTCCTTATTTTTGGGAGGGTTCAGAAAGGGCTGTGCAGGTTTTTAATAGGCTTTGGAAGGTAATATTATGTTCTTAGAGACAGACTGAAAGAGTGTCACTGTGTTTGTTTGTGTCTTTTATGTCGCAGGGGAATTTTGTGACCTTTGTAATGATCATCTACAACACCAAAACTTTTGGATTATCAGGCATTTGGGAAAGATATGCAAACTGTTAAGCACCCAATATATAGATAAGGGGATAAAGAAACCTTGCTGTTAGCTTGTGAAATTATGAATGAATTTTAGACAGCTGTGAAAATGATCAGAGTTGTGCATGGTGAGAATGTTGCCTAATTATAATTTTAAGAGAAGTCATTTTCAGGTATGTGTATGAGTGAAGGGCACATACCATACTTGTATTTATTTGTCCCTGGTAATGTAACCATCATCATGACTTTTGTGGTGGTTTCTCTGACACCAAGTTAGGGACACACTGGCTTAATCGCTATTGCAGGAAGGTTTTGTTTTGTCTTTTGCCAGAAAGCTTTTCATACTAAGAATATTTTTGAGTTGAAGAAAAAGGTCTTTTGACCTAAAGAATGACCATTTCAGAACTGGAATTTTTGTACTGAGTTCCTCTTTCCTCCCTAGAAAATCAGGTAAAATGCTGTGTTTAGAATTTTGCCAAAAAAAAAAAAAAAGAGGATGTACTTTTCTGCCTTTTATGTCAAGAATGGGGGGTGGGGTGGGGGTGGAGGATAAAGGAGAAAGAGAGAGAGAATGACAGGGAGTAAGAGAGAGAGAGGAGAGGGGTGAAATAACTGTAAAATTGCATTTACCGTCAGTTAGTTTTGAGGCTCCAGCCTCATTTGGTGTTTAGCACTTGGCCATTCTGCCAAAACCATCTTTTGGGCCATGTGTGCCAAATTATAGGAAGTAATGGCCTTGGGCACAGCTGCTGAGTCTAATTTGTATTTCTAACTCACATATTAATGATAATGATCACATGGAGAAGTCTGGTAGCCAAATCTGCAGAATAAATGGAGAGAACCAAACACACACACATAAATTTAGAAGTGCAAGAAGGAAAAATCTGTATTTCATATCATGAAATACAAGTCGGTATTATCTAAATCTCTAGATAAGAATTCAACCTTTCCTACCTTCATATCTTTACAGTAGCTTTCTCCTAAGGAGAAACAAGTCACAAGAGAGATTGACCTTGAGTTTTGGCACTTCTTTGGAGATGCTTCATAAATTTTGCTCTAACTTTGATATTTTTATAGGAGGTGGATTTCATTTGTATATCCCAGCTTCCATCGATTGGGCCTTGTTCCAACTCAGCCGGTTCCTTTCAGAAGAACTCCTCAGGGATGAGTGACTGCCATTTGGTGTCACTGCACTTTTATTGGTTAGCTTGGACCACCAACAGGACCTTCCTAGAAGTTAAGTCTAATGTCCTTAGAAATAAATTAAGAAGTTATAAGAGAATAATCTGTTCGGCAGCCCTCAGGATACAAGGAAGACAAGAATCAGGATTTTAAATAAACATTTCTACATTTTGTATGGCCAGTCTCATTTCTGTAAAATACTGCAACTCATAATGTATTGGAAGGAAACTCACCCTACAGCGATGTTGATCTTTCAAAGAAAGTTACCAAAATGATGTGAAGTGATTTTGGCATATATAATATAAGAGAGTCACGGAATTCCTGATACATGCTTTTTTAATTTTTAACTTTCTAAGATTGATTTATTTATTTTAGAGAGAGGGAGAGCGTGCGCGAAAGAGAAAGGGAGCACGCGCGCGCACGCACGCACGCACGAGTGGGGTGGGGGGGCAGAGGGAGAGGGAGAGAATCTCAAGCGGACTCCTCCCTCAGCGTGGAGACCCACTCCGGGCTCAATCCCATGACCCTGAGCTCATGACCTGAGCCGAAGTCAAGAGTTGGCTGCTTAACCGACTGGGCCATGCGAGTGCCTGTCCATACGTGCTTTAAAATTTTTTTCCTCCAAACCTGCCTCAACCAGAGCCTCTGTGTCTTCTGTTGCTCAAGCCCCAACCTTGGAGCCATCATTGCTTTCCTTGTCTCACGACTCCTATCCAGGCAGCGAGGAAGTTCTGTCGGCCCTACCTTCAGTATCCCCAGAACCTGCCGGTTTCTTACCCCATGACCACAGCCCTGCTACCGCCATCATCGCACTCCGCATCACTGCTTGCAGACCTCACTGCAGCAGGGGCCCAGTGGGTCTCCTTCGGCTCACACACAGTCTCCTCACTACGGCGGCCGGAGTGATCCTTTCAACACCTCAGTTAGGATGTGTTACTCTTTTGCTCAAAACTGCAACAGCTTCCATCCCAAGAACCAGTCTCCTCCACACCATCTCTTATCCTCTGTCTTTACCTTCTACTCTTTGCTTGTCCACTCCTGCCCTCGTCTCACTGGCCTCTTCTTCTGCTTCAGGACCTGCACACAGACTTTGTGGTTCCCTCCAGCTAGGGTGTGTCTTGTCCTGGCTACCCCCAGGCTCACTCCCTCACCTCCAGGCCTTTGCTCAGAGGTTACCTTCTCAGGGAGGCCCACTGTGATCATCCTCTTTTAAAACTGCCACCTGCCCACCGTTTGACTCTCAACTCTCCGTATTCCATGTTCCTTTGCCCACAGCTCTTAGCACTGTTTAAGAAGAGATTTCCTGAGGGATAATGTATATACCATAAAACTCCCCCAGTGTATTGAAGTACAGTTTCAGTAATGTTTAGTACATGTATATAGAGTTGTGCTGCCATCGACACAATCCACTTTTAGAACATTTCCATCACCCCGGAAGGTTTCCTTGCGTCACCCAGTGCAAAGGGTCTGCCATTTGGGGTGTGTCAGCCGATAGACCAGCCTGAGTCTCTTGGTTTGAGCAAAAAGTTTATTATTTGCAGCAAGTCAGGAGACAGGGAGATAGTTCTCAAAGCACTGTCTCCTTTAGGGGTTAGTGCAAGAAGCTTTTATTCAGTGTGCTAGAGGTAGGAAGCTTGATACATCAAGGAATTGATCCATACTTTGTTACTGAGGCACTTGGTCGTCGCCCCGCCCCACATGCCAGCAGGTCAGCACGCTAGTGCATTCATTGTATGTTCAACACAATGGTAGAAAACCCCACTCATTGGAGGAGATCTTAGTATTAGAATGAGCTATTTAGGGTAACTCAGGGGCTTCTGCACAGGTCCTCAGCTCCAATCTAGCTCACACTGGCTCACTAAGGAGGTACCTGGTAAAACACCTGGGTATACGTCTCCTGGTAAAACACCTGGGTATACGTCTCCTTGGCGGAAGCTGCTTGTTCTACAGAACAGACGCGTTCTTTCTCTGCTTTTGTCCCTTCTCCCTCCTCCTGTTTGGGATAGCCTGCAGCCCTCTGATCTGAGTAACTCCCTTTTGGGTCCTAGCTAACACTTGTATCCATTTATAGTTATTCCCATCCCCTGCCATCATGCTAGGCGGCCTCCATTGTGTATCTGTATCTGTCTTTCTAAACATTTGAATACTGAACTTGCCTAGCTGTACCAGCAGTGCTTAGCACGTGCTCAACAAGCGTGGGTTAGAGGAGCCACGTGTTCGTGTGAAATTAAAATATTTTCATATTTCATGTGTGTCTGACCTTATTTGCAGATAACTAGTGTGCTAGCTTAATATTCAGTGATCAGGGCCCCTCAGTTTCTTCCTCTCGGTATCTTGTGTGTCCTCCTCTCTCCTTCAGACCTGGTGGTTGCTCCTCTTCCTCTTCTTCTTCTTCTTTTTCTTCTTCTTTTTTCTTAAAGGTTTTTATTTATTTATTTGACTGAGAGAGAGGCAGCGGGAGAGGGAACACAAGCAGGGGGAGTGGGAGAGGGAGAAGCAGGCTCCCAGCGGAGCAGGGAGCCCTATGCAGGGTTGGATCCCAGGACCCTGTTATCATGACCTGAGCCGAAAGCAGACGCCTAAGGACTAAGCCACGCAGGCGCCCCTGGTGGTTGCTCTTCTGATTCAGGTCCTCCATTCTGTAGCTTCTCTACTGGTCTCTCTCTGCCACTTTCTTTTTTCTTCTGTCCCTTCCTGTGGGTGCTGTTGGAGTATTATCTTTAAAAACTTGTCTTCTGGGGTGACTGGCTGGCATAGTCGGTTAAACGTCCCTCTTGGTTTGGGCTCAGGTTTTGGTCGCCGGGGAGAGTCTGAGTAAGATTCTCTTGCCCTCTCTCCCTGCCTCTCCCTCTGCCTCTCCCCCTCATTCCTGTGCTCACTTGTTCGCACTCTAAGAGAAATTAAAAAAGCAAAAAACAAAAAACTTGGTTTCCATCATCTCACTCTTCTTTCTAAAAGATCTGAGGCTTAATCAGTTCAAAATGCATTTCCCCACCTGCCTTCTAATTTTTCTGGGTGTGAACCATCTCCCTTTACCAGGGTCTGTATATAAACATGCTTTTAAGAAATACTGCTTTCTGTTCAACCTCCAGTGTTATGTATGCCTGGTTCCTAAGCCTCTTTGTCAAGTAATGCATACTTTATTTAAAAACACACAAAAAAGCCCTTGAAGCCTGTGGAGTTGGCTATTTAAAGGAGTCTAGTAATTTTATCTGTATTATATTATCCGAAGTTGGGTATTCTCAAAACAACACACTTTCACATTTGCTTTATACCAAGTTTTTGTTTGTTTTTTGTTTTTTTTTTTTAAAAACAAGGGTTTCTCTGGCTACTAGTGTAGCAAAGGACAGTTCTAGGATTAGTTTCATAATGGAAAAAAAAACAGCACATGTCTGGCCAGGGCCCTCCAGCATCAGGACCAGACCTTTGTTCTCTTGGGTTTACTGTTCCCTGCGCGAGGGTGCTGGAACAGGGCAGGGTCCCACCGTGGAGAACTTTTCTTCTGGGATCCAGCCTTCCCATATGCTTCTCATGTGCTACAGCTGCCACATCTAACTTACTCCGTGCTGTTGTGACTCCTTTCTGGCTGTTCTTGATGACTACTGACATTAAAACTGCGTTTGGACTACATTGTTCACAAGGCATGCACCTCCCACAGCCCCTCAATTTTGGCTGTTTGCAGCTGCCTTTCTTTCTTCGTGCAGGGGCAGTGGTGGGGTGTGTTGCTGGAATGGCTTTGACGATAGCCAGACTCAAGGTTGAATCCTGGGTCTTTCATTTACTGGCTATTTGGCCTTGGGAAAGTTATTTATCTCTTAGAACCGAGTATCCTCATTTGTACTGTGGGTTCAGTTATACCTACTCTGCAGTATAAATATAGATCAAGCATAATAACGTATGTAAGTTTCCTTGTTCCGCGCAAAGTAGGCACTCGGTGAATTGTTGCAGTTTACTCTTAAGGCTATTCTTAAGCGGAAGCAGCAGAGCCTGGGTCACTCCCTTTTCATCCGGAAGAGCAAGTCTTTCTTCCCATTATCACCTCGCCCTGTGTGTGGCCTTAATGAGAATGTAGGCAATCTCATTTTGCCTACCACCTGTGAGTTCCACTATTCAGTCTCTCAGTCTAACGCTAATGAACAGCTTTGACTCCTGGACCGCACCTGAGCTACTTGGGCGGATCCCCCCCCCCCCCCGTGCTATACNCGCACCTGAGCTACTTGGGCGGATCCCCCCCCCCCCAGTGCTATACTCACATTTCAGGATGAAAACTATGAAATATTTTATCTTGTTGCTGCTTGAATGTGCTTATAGAAGCATTGCCAGTTTTCTCATTAATATTATTCTATTCTGTCAAGAATGCTCGTTCACCCCATAGTCACTGGGTATCTGTTGGCTAGTCATCAGGCACTGTGCCAGGTGCTGGTGAGCCAGTAGTCAGATCTCTGTCATCTTGGAGACACTCCAGTAGAAGAGATGGACATTCATCAAATGATCTCACAAATAAGGGTAAAATTGCAGTAGAAGTAGTGCTGAGAAGAGGTTTGTGGTGTTAATGAAAAGTGTAAAAAGGGTTTTGACCTGCTCTGAGGGGGTGGTCAGGAATTCTTCCCTGAGAAAGTAGGGTTCGGGTTCTAAAAGATGTGAGAAGTTAATGAGGTGAAAGCAGGGGGCTAGAGAATGCTTCCGGTAAAGGAGAAAAAAATCATATGCAGGGGCCCAGTGCAGTGTTGGGAAGAAACACAGCCTCAGCAAGGTACAGAGTGTGCAGAGCGCGAGGGACAGTGTGGGGGGAGATGCTGCTGGAGGGTGGTGATGAGGTCACGGAATACAGGTGAGGTTCAGTGGGGTGGAGTCCGGAGCCGACGACCAAGAAATAATTTTTGAGGCGTCTTTGGTGCAAAACTGGTGGTTTATTAAAGCACGGGGACAGGACCCATGGGCAGAAAGAGCTGCTGCCCCGGGTTGTGAGGGGTGGCTGATTATATACCATGGGGTTGGGGAGGAAAGGAAAAAGGGAGGTTGAGAAAGGACTTTCATATGTTAAAGAAGACTCACAGGATACCGAAGCCTTGCCCTTGTCAAGTCAAGGCCGTTTACCCCTCTCATAAGGCATTAACATGAAGATAGTCGGGAACTTCCTGGAGGCTTCAGACTACAAGGACATTCAATTGTATCTGCATTCCCTTCTAGAAGCTAGGTTACCCACAGAGATGCTTTCTTCTTGTAGACTGCTAAGACATTTGTAAACTGAGGGATTGTGGTATCTATAGGTTAACTATTTCTTTGTCCTTGAGGGCAGCCAATAGTGCCTGAGGAATGTCACAGACATCCCATGGCGGGGGGGTTGCAGGGCGTCAGTTTCTGCTTTGTGCTCAGCTTGCCTTCTGTTCCCTCATCAGTGGGAAGGGCAGGACCACACCTGGGCCTATCAGAATACCAGTCTTTAACCTGAGAACAGTGGGAAGCCATCCTGGAAGAGTTTCAATCAGAGAGTGACAGGACCTGGAAGGCTAGCAATGGCTTCAGATTGGAGGAGAGTACTCACTGAGTGTAGGGTGGCACTGGCGTCCATTTTTCTGGTTCAGATCAGAGTTTATGGTTGAGGCTCAGCCTGGAGAAGTGGGGATAGTAAAGAGAAGAGACTATATAAGGCCTGTTTAAGAGGTAAGATTTTCAGGTCTAGGTGATGGATCGGATATTGAGAATGAGGAAGAGACCCAGATCCATGTGGGTGGTGGTGCTGTTCCCATACAGCTGTGTGGGGGAAGGGGCATCTGCATGGATGGAGGTGTTCATCCATACAAGTGTGTGACAGTGGCAGTTCATGCAGCTGGTTTTGTGTTGGTACTGTTCATTGAGAAAGGAATTCTACAAGAGGAGCAATTTGGGATGGATAAGGTCAGTGCAGTTATGGCAATGTCAAATTTGAGCTGTCTTTGAGATGTTTAAATGGCGATGTCAAATAGGAGGTTATTGTATGTTTGGATACCATAGAAGACTCTGGGCCTGTGATACAATTTTTGATTGGGGTTGGAATTACCCAGGGGTAGAGTAGATCATTAAACTGAATCCCATTGAACTACAGCACTTAATGATTAGGTGGAGAAGAGGGAGGTGCTCAAAGGAGCAAAAAATGTGTGGTCAGAGGGGAAGGAAGAAAACTTTCCTGCTTGAGGGTGAAATCTTAGATGCCAAGGAAGTAGTATGATTCAAGGAGAGAGCATTTATGCTACTATCCAACAAGTCAAGGACTGAAAATGACAATTGTTTCAGTGACAGTGGAGTAAGGTATGCACGGTGACTTGGCACCCAGAGGCACCCAGCAGCCTAGCCCTACTTAGCAGCAAAGCCCTAACCCCTTTGCCAACATGTTAATCCCAGAATCACATCATAACCCTGCTTGACCAACCCTAGGAAGACAGAGCTTCTAGTGGTAGAAGAGAAATTACATCTCAGTTACAGAAAACAGGGAGATGAGGGACGCCTGGGTGGCTCAGTCGGTTAAGCATCTGCCTTTGGCTCAGATCGTGATCCCAGGGTCCTGGGATCGAGTCCTGCATTGGGCTACTTGCTCAGAGGGGAGTGTGCGTCGCACTCTCTGCCTGCCCCTCTCCCTGCTTCTGTGTGCTCTCTCTGACAAATAAATAAATAAAATCTTAAAAAAAAAATCAGGGAGACGAACTCTTAATTTTCTTGCACACCAGAATCTGCAGTAAGATTTGTACCTAATCTCTAAATGATGCATGCTTATTCATTTAGCAGACTTTATTGGCTACTTTGTATGGAAGCTAGGTCAGAGATGCTCCCTGTCGTGAAGATACTCACTGAAGGGTAGAGAGGAAAGACAGCTATATTACATCTGTAACTGTCATCTGGGCCTAATGTAAGCATCTCTAACACAGGCACAAATTGTTGGAGTTTAGGAAGGGAAAGCTTAATAGATGATGTGGAATGCCTAATCAAAAATAGAAACCTAAGATGCACAATCAAAAATTGAGCATACTTCAGGGTAAGAAGCCTTCTGGAAATCTGAGATAATTAACACCTTAGGATTTATGTTAGAGTGCCACTGATAGCTCATTAGTCTTTCTTAGGTGTCACTTCTTCCTTTATACTTTTGCAAACAAATTTTTTAAGTCTTCTTCAAAGGTTTGCTTACTAGGTTGAGATTTCAAAAAAATAAATTTTTCTGAAAATGCTTTTAAAGGGACAGCTTTTATGATTCACATGTTCCAATAACAGACTAAATTTAACTGGAGTATCCAAAAAGTCAGCACTCCTTTGGGCGCAGAATAAAGACCCAAAAAAGGCATATTTTGTTCTTTCAGCCTGGCTTGATGCTAGTTTCTAAAATCCTAATTTTGATAAATATCCCTACTAAATAACTATTCCTCTCTATTTAGGAAGTGGTCAGATGTGAATTTCAAATTTGACTTAAGAAGTATGAGGATTGTTACTCTTTTTTTTGGAAGCCTGTTTGTATCCCCGTTGAGAATTAGTCATGCTTAACTTGATCTATTCCTTGAATTAGTTTCCTGAATGACTTAGATACATTTTAGTCAAACAAAACTATAGCTCTGAGAAACTGATTTTATTATGTAAAAGAGGTTTGATAATTGAGGTGGTAATTATAAAGCAATTCAGATGAAGCCTGGATGTTGTAGCCAACTTTGTACAGCCCATGAAATTCCCTTTTACCAACACTTCCCTAAAAAGCAAGCCTGGGAAAGTACCTTCTCGTTCTCCCCCTCTGGAGCCTCTGTGGGGTCCCTGCTGCACCAGGATGACCTCAGAAGGTGCCACAGAGCTGCTCTTCTTCTCTCTTTTACCCTTTACTCTTCTGCCCCATCTGCACAATGAGAAGACCCCAAGGAAGATTTGTAACACTTTGTTCTCCTGAAGTCTTAGTTTTCCTGTGTTGTACATGGGTGGGATATGGGTTGGGTAGGGGAAGTTGTTGTCATGTACCTTTCTGAGAACCTAATAAATGGTGTGGATCCTTCTTCTCGTGCAAAATGCACGTATGCATATGGATTCTGATGAAGAGTGGCATAGATTGGCAGGGGCTGTTGCATACTGGAAGTCTGTTTATGGATCCCAGATTAGAACATTTTGCTGTGAGCTGTCCTGGGCATCAGAATCTGAAGGAGCCTCCCTAGTCCCATGTTTTCTTCCAGCATTCTCCTGCTTTATAGCCGTGGTGACTCTACAATAACTGCTGTAAGTTTGGGCTCTGTTGCTCTTTGCAGCCTGAGGTCAGCTGGCCCCACTAATCCTGGTCAGCCCCACCTGGCGCCACTCCCAGCACTGACACTGCACCCCTCAATGTCTTTCCAGGTCATGACCCCCTGCAGCTGCTTGGGCCTGTACATGCCCCATCCCTGGGGTGCTTCTTCTTTACCTCCTTCTTAGTTCAAGATCTGTGCACCAAGTTTAGTTCAGTACCTACTTCCTCCAAGAAACTACTCTTGATCAGCCCTATGTTACAATACTTTCCCTTGTTGTACAAGTCCTCATCGACTCTGCCACTCCGTTTTCCGCAGAGTTATGTTGTGTTGCCTTCTGTTGCTCTCTGGTTATGTGTTTCCTTAATTAGAAAGTTTCGCAATGGTAGAAGCTGTGTCCGAAGTGTTAGAGCAGGACAGGACATTACCAGCAGGATCCTTAATCTTACTCCACCGCAGCAGATCGGAGCAGTGACTTGCTGCAGCTGTGATGTGTGTGTGCATGTGCACATTAAGAATAGCCCCCAGAATGAACCATGAGAGACTATGGACTATGAGAAACAAACTGAGGGCCTCAGAGGGGAGGAGGGTGGGGGAATGGGATAGACCGGTGATGGGTAGTAAGGAGGGCACCTATTGCATGGTGCCCTGGGTGTTATAAGCAACTAATGAATCATCGAGCTTTACATCGGAAACCGGGGATGTACTGTATGGTGACTAACATAATATAATAAAAAAACATTAAAAAAAAAAAGAATATCCCCCAAGGGTCATAGTAGAATCTCAAGGGAGGGAGAGAGGAGAAGGCACAGAGAGATCAACGGTCCTTTACTCAGGTGATTCTGATCCCAGCCCACCAGCATTAATCCTTTGGTGCCCCCATTCTGCAGAGAATCACTCACTAATGCAGAACAGCTTCTGACCTAGCCTAAGTAATAAGTAGGCAACCTGTGTCACCTCTTTCTTGCCCACATGCCTTGGTAAAAATTAAATTAAGCACTCAGTGCAAGAGATTTAGAGGAAGGACAGTAGGCAAAAGGGAAAATAGCAATGAGATGGATTGTTCGTGCCTCCCCTCTATGCACGCACGCACACACCCCCACACACCCCCACACCCCTCCACACCCCTCCACACCCCTACCTACACATACATATACACACCTGCACAAACATGTATCTGTACACAAATACAGATCCTTACACATGCATGCACACACATCTACCTACACATACGCACTCCACAAATACGTTTGTACACATATGTGTATATACACGCGGGCACATACACATATTCTCATTCCCCCATCATGGGGTAGGGGACTATCATGGGGCCATTATTTTTTTTCGCAGAATTTCCTCAAAATGTATTTGGTTTATGGTAGATGCAGATTTGGTATTCTAGAACCATCTCTTAAAGGGCTGGGTCTCTTGGTGTGTTCACACAGGATCCATGCAGTAAGTAGTAGGATTTTTACTTCTATTTCAAAGAGGAAGAAGGAAAAACTTTATACTGTTCTCCAAGGAGATGTCTCACCTATACACAGGTTGACATCTGCTTTACCTATTTCTGTTGACCCCCAGCGTTGGATAATTTTACATAGGCTGCAAAGAATTCTGCAAACTGATTTAGTTGGGTCACTACTTCCCACACAAGAAAGAGGAAGCCCAGAGAAAGGAAACGGGCTTGCCCAGGAAGACAGTGGCAGAGTTGGGACCGGCATGCAGGTCTCTGAAGCCTTGCGTTCATTGGTTGGTCGTCTTTGGTTTTATCGCCCTCACCATGTCTTACATGGTACATGTTTTGTAAGCCTCACTTCTTCTTTTTACAGTTAAGTACTTTGAGCTTCCTGCTGTTTTTCCCTTGCCATATGCACAGACACTCACCCCAACCATCTGGGGAAGGGAAAAGTCATATCTGGCAGCGAATGAGTATGCAGATGCATTCTTTTTATAATTACGCACAAGAAGGTTGTTGAAGGTATGATTTATTTAACCAGCTTCTTCAGAGCTAGATTCCAAAGCCATTCTCACGTTCAGAAAATATTTTATTTTGTAGAAAACTTTCAGGACACTCATTTTCTCAATCTGTGCTCTCACTTTTCAGCGTGCGTCTCTGACTTTAGTAGCTCCCTGAAAGCTGGTACAACACCAGCATTAATGTGACCCCCGGCTGTATTCTTTTCCCTGTCAGTTCTGTCCTCCAGGCTGTTGCTCATGGTTATATCAAAGATGGGAGCAGCTGGAATCAGATGCCTGTGATTATTAAGACGGTAATTACTGATCATGCCGACACCAGCAATATTAACTAGTGCTTAAATAATTGAAAATGTTACCTATGAGGCAAGCATAGATTCAAGGTGTCAGAATAAAAGGCATTCTCCAGGATATCCCAGGCAATAATGAAATGTTTTCATTCTTGTTTTATTCAGATAGTCTGGCTAAAAATTCTCTGTAGAGATAATGAACTTCACCTGTAATCAGTTGTCTTTTTTAACTTCTTTACAAAATAGAATCATGTAATAGTATCTGGAGGAATCCTGTTTTGGGGGAACAAGTCAGTTTTCTTAGATTTGTCAGGTTGTTAGGAGACAATTGCCCCATCTGCCACAGTAGCAGAATGAGTTTGATGATGCTGTATGCGTATCGTGTACCTCATAGTTTAGAAAATCCTTTTCAATTCATCATTTCATTTAATGTCACCTAAAGTATACTGGAGAAAGTAGTTTTACCCCCGTCTTAGGGAGATGTCAGTGTTGGCTGAGAAAGGCTAATTGATTTGCCCAAGTTACACTAGTAGAATGTTGTGAGGTTGGGGTAGAACATGAAATTTTTTTCATGATTTCATAACACTTTCCAAATCTGTGAAGTGGCAGAAAACTCTATAACATACCCTTGGTATGTTTGGGAAAATATTAGAAATACTGTTTTCTCTGGTGGAACCTTCTGGATCTACTCTTCATCGGAAGAGTAAATGGTCACAGGAAGGAAAAACTTTTTAATGGAGAGAGAGAATTTTCTTCACTGGAAGAATGATCGTCTTTACTCTGAAGTTTATAACACTAAGAATACAATAATACTTTGATAACTTCTCACATATAGGGTATGACTTGTGCCCTATATTAGGTAGTTCCAATATTTATGTACTGAATTTATAGATCTCTTATGAACTATCCTAAGTATTTTAATTTGGAAAGTATTTCCTTGAGAACTTTGGTGTAGTTCCGTGTACTTCCTTTTTATTTGTTGTTGTTTTTAATTATTACCCCCTTACCAGCACATTGCTGTGCCAACTCTCTGTGCTTATTGTGAACAGTGCACAGCAAGTCTAACTCCAACACTTTTCCATTGCCCACCATCATGCAACATAACCCATAACTATACTTCCCTTCTAAAGAGCTAGAAACTCATATCCAGCTTCCTTAGAGCAAAAGTCCCAACACGTACCCTAAGAAGATTTGGGTGTATGTGGAGAACTTGTGGCATAAGCCCTTCTGAAGATCACAGACCTTGTGGAGAGCACAAAAGTTTACAAGCTTAGTTCTAGCCCAGCGGGCTAGTGTCAGAGTGAAGGCTTGGTTCCAAGTACAGCACAGTATCTACTGCCCAGATTGTCCCTGGGTCCAAGTTGACTTGGACTCAAGTCCAAGTCCTAGAAAGAGGGGGATTCTTTACAAAGAGCAAGAAAGATACAGAAGCATTGTTGGGCCGAAACCCCATGGCATTCTGAGTGGACAGTGGTATTGGTGAATTGGCAGTGCTGGCACTTAGAATTTGGGTTGCTTTAGGAAAGGGCACTCTTGGGCAGTCGCTCCCTCAGGGAAGTGGTTTTATGGCATTTAGGGGGTGGCACAGGCTTTACTGCCATTGTTAGTGATTTTGGCATGAGCTTGCACCCTGGTGTGCACGCTGGTGGACTGAGCAACGGACATTGCTGCATGGAGTGGACGCGTGAGAATAATGGCGGCTGAGAGCACAGTTTGATTTGAGAGCCTGTGAGACCAGCCCTGGAATGATGAGCTGGGCTTCCCTGAGTAGTGGGAGTTTCTGTGGTCACAGGTATGGGTGCAGCCCAGACAAGGAATGCTTTTTAACAGTTTCTGGGACTGCAGTTCTTACTCAAGTGGCTGGGGAAACAAGAGTAGACACAAATGATAGGATGTGACTTATTTTGATTAATGAGAAAATATTTATTTTACCAAAGATATATCAACAGAAGTAGTAAGTTTTCAGACATTTAAAGTGTGCGTTTATTTTGGGCAAAAAAATTTTTTTTAATTTTGTTTTAATTGATATACCATTCTAGTCAATCTAACCATTCAGGATTATATATAATATTTATTTTCAGTTCCTGATAAAAATGAACTTTTTACATGAATCCTTCATCTAGATGTCATTTATCTCACTAGATTTTTTCATAGCACTCCCTCCTATAATTTATACCCTATAATTTATTTACTTGTCATGTTTATTATTTGTGATCTGTCTTCCTAGGTAGAAGGTAAGCTCAACGGGGTAAGCATTTTATCTGTTCTGCTTGCCGGTATATCCCAAGTGCTAGTGATGGGGTGGGCACTCGGCAGATACTTGTTAATTATTGTGTCAAGAATCACTCATTTTACTGCCTATGAACTTGGAATTATTACATGTGTTTTATTGTTTTGTTTCGTGAGGAGTAGGGGCCTGGAGAATTTTTTTTTATGATATTGATCATTGGGCAGATTAAAATATGGGGGAGGGCCTGTAGTGGAAGGCCACTTCTGAATTTGTGATTTCCATCTAATGTTTTTGCCTTTGCTAGGCCATTAGCTCAGAAGCAGATTTCAACCCTGCTCCCACAGACCTGTGAGTAGGTCCTGATGAGATAATCACTCTTACATCTTCCTATCTGTCCCTTTCCTATTCTTTTTTTTTTTTTTTGGTAAGATTTTATTTATTTATTTGAGAGAGAGGGGAGCCAGAGAGAGGCAGACCCCCACTGAGCAGAGAGGCAGGGAGCCCGATGCAGTGCTTGATCCCACGACCCTAGGATCATGACCTGAGCCGAAGGCAGAGGCTTAACCGACTGGGCCACCCAGATGCCCCTGTCCCTTTCCTATTCTTAAAGATAGATAGTTTCATACCTTGGTTATTAAAAAAAAAAAAGATGCAGTTTAACTTAAATGAGAAGTGACTGGCGAAGGAAAAAGTGAGGGAACGGGCATAACATGAACCATGAACAATAATAGAAAAATGTGTACCATTAGGTTCTGGACGCTTCCTAAGAGTGGGAACATATTTCATTCTAGATGTCACTTTACAATGTGAAGCTTGATTAGTTACTTGATTTAAAGTATTTATGAATAAAACAAATCGATTGTTCAGGAGTATCGATATAATTCGTTTCTTTATATTAGGATTTGGAAGAAATCCCTCTCAAGATTCTCATTAAAAGGACACTGCATAGTGAATGTAATGATCAGTGTCTTCCAGGCATCTCTGCAGGGTTACACATCACCTTCTTTGAGGCTTTTATTTCCCTTAGACCTCAGTACATAGAGTGATGGTAATTTAGGAGTCAGATGGAAGATAAGGTGGGGTTGAAGTCTGCAGCCGTTTTTACTCTGGCATAATAATGACGACAGCTAACACTTTCACAGATTTTATTTTCATAGCACTGCTCTTAGTACTTTACTTATATTGACTCATTAAACCCACCCTGGCACCTGTGTTGTGAGGTAGGTAGTGTTATTAACATTATTTTACAGAATGAGGAAACTGAGGCACAGAGGGGTTTACTTGCCCAAGGTCCTATTGCTTGTGGGCTGGGTGTTGAAACCAGACAGTTTGACTACAACATTTGCACTCTTATCCTCGTGTTAAATGCCTCTCTGGAACCCAAAACTAGACTGGATTTTAGAGGGTCCAAAAGAGAAATAGCTGTTCTGAATATTTTCCAGAAAATTATTTATTATAGCCAACATTTTAGAAATTACTAAGCAGCTATGAAAGAGATTTTGCATTCCGGAAAATCCCTAGAGTCCCGCTATTCTGTGCTGCTAATACTGGAGGCAACATAGTCCATGATGAGGGATGTAAACTCTAGCTAGACTTGCCTGGGTTCCAGTCCTGGCTCTGCTGCTTTCTAACTTGGTGACCTTGGGAAAATTACGTTACTTTATACCTCAAACTTGAGGTTGGATTCATATCTTCTGCTTGGTAGATTACTATAGATGGCATTCCCAGCAATTTCTCCAGAGAGACAAAAAGTTTATTTTTTTAATGGTATAGATAAAAAATATTCTAAGACATTAAATAGTTTCTGAGACGTAAAGAAAATTTTGTGAATATAGGTCGGCAAGCCTGTTTTACTGTGATAGGCCGTTATTGAAATCATGGGATATAATTTTATGCTTTCTTCATGAAATAAACATGATGGCTTTATTTTCATTAATAGTGTGTAACACTGTATACTAGACGGCCCATGTATGGCTAGGATATCACCAAAGGGCAATAATAGCTTCATTAGAAAATAACTTAAAGTTGAACCCCAACATGATATGACCTTAGCTTTTGCACATTGGGGAAACCAGGATTGATGAAGGAAGGATTCTACCTCAGTCATTGTGAAATATCAAACATGATGGATTTGACAGCCTTTTTCCCTTCGACCTCCCCCACACTATTCTGAAATTCACCCTCCTACTTCTCGAGCTCACCCAAGCCTATTGACTGAGCCAAGAAAACAGACTCCACTTTCCTCCTCTTCTGACTCATGCCAAAAAGTCATGTAGCAATTCAAAACATGTCTCCAATCACCAAACATAATGTGGAAAACTTTCTTGTCCCTGACTTTGGAATATTCTTTAGTATTTTGACATTTGTGTAATCAAGTGATATTTTAGATTTAACTTCATTTCTTCAGAGGCTTTCCCTGACCATTCGCACTAACTGCTCTGTGATGCTGTAACACCATGCTGAGTTATTCAGTGTAGCACCCAGTTGCTATCCTGTGTTTTCTTTGCCTATTTGCTGTTTCTTTCCTCTAGACTGTAAGGTCTATGGGGACATTGTCCGTCTTGTTTTAAACTGTCTCCTCGAGGAGGGAGTGGCACATAGTGGGAGTTAATATTTTCAGCTGCGTAAGTGTTCTGAAAATCCTCCTGCCTTTCGCCTCCTGGGAATCGCGTCTTCAGAGCTCTAGCTCTGATACTCAGTCAGTGTTCTCTTTCTGCTGCACTGTTTCTGCTCTTTCATATCTGTCCACACTTGTTGCTACTCAGTGACCCAGATCCAGAGTCCCTGAGTCCATTTCCATTGTTGCTACCATCTTTTTATATAATGTTGACTCATTTCAAATTTGTTGAAATTTAGAAATTTCACTTTTATTTTTCAAAAAATTAATATTTTCCACTTGACTGAATCATAACAGGGTTGTACAAATTGTTAATGACATTTCTCATTTGTTCTCATAAGACAGCATCTTAAGATTTCCCCAGTGAGATTAGTGATTTTGTACTGTTTACAGATATTTCACTGTGTAATTGGTATTGTGAATAGAAAGCACAACATTCCCATCTTTATTCCCCCTCAAATGTGAATATTTCTCAAAGGTACTTAGTGGTATTAGTTAAAACTAAGGATGACAAAAATCAGTGTAAAATGTTTTCCCACTAATGATTGGAATTAAGTATACTGACTTTAAAAATTTTTGCTCAAATCAATGTTCTGTGTTCTCTTTGCTAAGTGTAAAGTTTTGATTTTAGTTATTTCAAGTACTCCTTATATTTTCACAGTGCCTCATCTTGCTGCCTAGCTATTCTATATGTAGAGGAAGAAAAATATTTTACCCTCTACCCTTCTGAGTTCTAGGTCTTTGTATCTCCACAACAAAAGACGGATTAACAATAAAAAGCATGTGAATGTCTTTGATATAAATTTTACATGACATGGAGCCTTCATAAGGAAATGAAGACTCAAAGAAGTGATTAAATCTGGGCATTTTTTATGCTAGGCTTGACAAAAAGAGACAATTCTTGGAAAAACATGCTAGGATAAAACATGGTATGAACTAAGTATAGTGTTGTGGGAGAAACAGCAAAGCCTGTTCATTCAGGCTCCTCCTGGCATCTTGGAGATAAGGATGTTCCTTTCCTCTGTGTGCAGGGAGGGTACCCCTTAGATCAGGGTTTTATGACCTGCTTCTGGAGAATGATAGAAAGTCCCTCTTGCACATGCAGTTTCTCAGCTTCCTTCAGCCTGTACATTCAGTGCTCCAAGGTGCCACATTTTGGTGTAGTATGTCCCGAACCTCCTCCGTATAAAGCAGAACAATGGGATATTGTCTTAAAGTTGAAGACCCTTACCTACAGGGTTTTTGTCAAAGTCAGAGTTTTAAAGTGATGTTATTTTTCAATGAAGATGAAATTTGGATTTCTTTTCGGTCTTTATATCTTGAAATGGTTAGGATTATGTACCTATTCTACATAGGATTATGTACATACATCCCAAAGACTTGGGATGCCTTTTGAGTGACAGAGGAAAGGGATTCTGGAACTTCTGCATCTGTGATGAAAGCCCATGAACTCCCTCAATCAGAACAATTTATAAAAATTCACTTATTAGCAAGTCTTCTAAGAGCAAAGCTCCTTCTAACACAGAGATGAATGGGACATGGTCCCTGCCCCTATAAGTCACACTGAAGATGTCAGTTAATGCGTAGCTTATTAGCCCAGCTGGCGAAACTTAACCTCAATGCCCACCTCCTTCCTTCTACCTTACATCTTTTTTTTTTAAGAAAATTATGTTTTAAGAAGTGATAGCTTTTATTACTTGTCATGTTAAAGAACCCCAGACATTTTGCTTTACAAAGTCATTTTAGTCTTCTTTGCACAGATTCCTGGTGTGTGGTAAATGCTATTTAAATGTTATATTGAAACATTTGTTACATTGTGACAAGGGTGAGAAGATGGTTAGTGAACAGTTAGAATAAATTCTCTGTTATTCATCCTGGTCAGGTCTGTGTTTTCAGGGAAAACCAAATATTTTGTCTGAGAGAATTAGCATGTTTATCACAGGCTTTCCAGATGAGAAGTCAACACAGCCAAGACTGTGAAGGCTCCTGAGTTATGCTTTTGTACCGGCTGGAGATGCAGGCGAACTTCCTGGCTAAAAAAGGTAGGTTCTGGAGGTAGACTGCCTAAGGGCTTCCTGGTTAAAAAGGGTAGGTTCTGGACGTAGGCTGCCTGGGTTTTCACCCTGGCTTCTGTACTGGTTGTATGACCTTCATGAAGTTCTTCATTTCTTTGAACCTCAATTTCATATCAGTAAAATGGGTATAAAAGTGGAGCTTTTGGTTAAAAGGCTTCCTGATAAGGATAACAGATGGAATACATGTCTCTTTCCTTCTCCAGCTGGTATATAGGGCTCTGCTTTGACCGAAGTGTAACTCAGAAGTCTTTGCATGTATTGTATTCCTCGTCTGGAAAGCCTTCTCCTTCCTGTCTGTGTCTTCGGGGTCCCTCCACTTAACCTCCCTCTGTCATTGTAGCTGAGAGCCAGCTAGCCCTTAGAAGGGCAGTGTGGTGCAGTAGGGTGTAACAGGGCTGGAGTTGAGTCTGGACTCAACTCACCAATTCCAGGTTTTTTGGTTTATTTTACCTTAAGCAATTGAGCTGGCTGAGCTTCAGCTTTTTCTTCTGAAAAATGGACCCATTTAATTCTTATGGTGCTAGATTGTGGTAAGAATTAAATGTAATAGTACGTGCACTCCTAGCCTCCTATGTAGCCACTTGAACTATAGTGCTTCCCCAGTTCTAATGCTTCTTGCATGTGTAAGATACGCATCAGCTCTCCAAGGGAAAAAATAGTAGTATATTAATGAATATATCACTTTAAGGTGCCACCTCAATTTTAGGAATTTAAAATGAGAAAAAAATTATGCATCACTCAATAGAAGAAAATTCCAAATATCTTGTACTATTACGATACTGCAAACGTGGACGTTATATCTGACTTTGTAAGTTATTTGAAGGGTGGAGACTATTTTTAATTCTTTTATGTCTGCCATCACACTCTGTTCAGTGATTACGGGAAATACATTAAGCCTTTAGGAGATATTTGAATGAATGAAGAGTCTGTGTTTAAAATTCAGCAGGAAGACTGTTTCTTCTTTTGAAAATGGAGTTTGGATTATATCTAGATTATAGGTTGGGGAACTGTAAACTATAAATTTTCCATCTGTTAAAAGACAATCATTAATCAGAGGAGAATGTTCCTTTCCTGTCTGATGAAGAACTTTTTCATGGATAATTTTCTAATGAAATAAAATAGTAATGTGAGGCACGCTGATTATTTTTTGCCGTACAATTATTTATCATATATGTAATTTATATACTAGAAACCGCTCAAGATCTGCATTGTGCCATGTATAAAGATGCAGATACACTACTTTTTCAGTAGTGTAAGAGCTATAAGAAATTCTTTAATAAAAAGTTTTTATGGCAACATTTTTTAAAAGCACCTTAGGATGTTATAATTGCCGGTTGGGTTATTTTGACAAGATGGTGTAACTGATCCAAGCATTTTATGTTTCTATTCATAGACGAGTGATAGAGCTAGAAATTAAATTAAAGTGAGAGCTGGAAAGGGCTGTGCTAATGTCATGGGAGGAGCTGCCTTAAACAAAGTATTTTAGTCTGCTTCCCAGGCTCTCCAGCTATATTCATGAGGTGACTAGATATGTCATCCTTGTTCTTATTAGAGAAATGTTTGATATTCAGTGCAGCATTTCAATCTTCTTAGGGCATGACTTTCATAATATAAACCAAAACAATTCAATATATGCAAATACTCTGGCATTAAGATCTCAAGTTCTTCATTCTAAAATGGAGATACACTGTACTTTTACTTTTCCTGACTTTGGGAATTTTGTGAGCATAATGGTTGTGCCAAGGGAGTCAAGACAGGGAGCAAGATTGATGTGGACCCTGCCTATATCGACAGGATGACCAAGTAATTTGTTGTACAAACTGGGAGACAAGAGAGGACAGTTGGGGGTGCAATTAGTAATTACACTGGGACAGTAGGCAGAACTGTGGTTACCCCTCAGGTGAATGGTCACCCCACTTAAGGAGCTCACTGCCTGGGGCTGGGACTATGGGAAGAAATGAGGCTGAGGCAATAGATTGTGCCTTCTCGAACAAGTAATTACACAGAGTGCTGATTATGCTGTATGGACGTGTAGGTGCTGTTGGACCATGTACGAGAATAATTAACTCAGACCGGGAAGGGGGGGGATCTGGGAAGGCTTCCCCAGAGAAAGTGACATCTGAGATTTGCAGGATGGATATGAGCTAACCAGGCAAAGAGGCATAGAAAGTCCTAGGCAGAGAACATGAGAGGTACCAAAGCCCTGAAGAGAGAGAACAGTTTAGCGTGGATGAGTAGATCTGCATGACTGACCAGAAAACAAGAAGTCCAGTGGCAGGACACAATGCTGGAAATGTTGGCAGGGGTCCATGGAAGGGAATTTGACTTTACACCCACGGTTTTAAGCAGAACAGATGGCTGAGGGCTTTTGCCTGTATTCATTTGAGGGCCACGTACCTGGGTGTCTTGGCTGGAGCTGGGTCTCCACATCCGCCAGCATGTGGCGATGGGTGGCGGTTCCTCCCTTCCCCTGTGGGTGGATCCAGCAGCAGGACTGAACTGGAAAGAGTGTGGACATTTGTGGTCGTTGTGTGATAGACTGGTGGGGTTACCTGTAGAAGGCAGCTTGGTAGAAGGCACCCCCTGAGGAAGATAATCACCTGAAGTTAGGTAGAAAGCTTGCCGGTGCAGATAGGCTGACCTTGGAGACAGAGTCTTGGAAGGTGGCAGGTGCTGTAGGCACAAGCCCAGTACTTCTGCACTCTGGACCTTCATCCCTGTGCTTGGGCCTCCACAGTACTTATGAAACCTAGGAAGGAGAGGGTTCTGGTGGAACACAAACTATATGCCTAGGAGTCTATGCAGTTCCCCAGAGGGAATGTCCTCAAAGCGGGGGGTGTTACACATGGAGGAAGGTGAGCATGACTGGAAAGGTGAAAGCAGGAAGCCAGGTACTCCTAGGGAGCAGCTGCCTGAGGCCAGGGCTCCTGTGAGGTTGGTGGGTTTTCAGAGTCACCTGTGGGCCAGCTTTGAGCAGAGCACGAGCTGTCCAGTCCTGGAGACGGGGTGGTCAGTGGGCATGGCACAGCCTGGGAGCTGAAGGAGCTCGAATAGACTGACAGATGGAGTCAGCAGTGTCTGGAGAAGGCTCATCTCTACGATGGAGCAGAATGATGGCAAGGCCCTACTCCTACTGGGCTGTGCCCACCCTCGGGACCTGTGTAAGTCTAGGGCCGCCCTAACAAATCCCACAGACTGGGTGGCTTAATTTATTTCCTATTGGTTCTGGAGGCTGCAAGTTGGATATAAAGATGTTGGCTTTCTTCTGAGGCCTGTCTCCTTGGCTTGTAGATGGCCGTCTTCTTGCTCTGTCCTCACATGCTTGTTTCCTCTGTGCTTCCATGTGTCCTAACCTCATAAGGACTTGCCTTTGAGCTCACCCAGATAACCTCATTTTACCTTAATTACTTCTCTAAAGACCTTACCTCTAAACATGGTCACATTCTGAGGGAATGGGGTTAGGGCTTGGATGTATCAACTTGGCGGGGACACAGTTCAGCCATAACGAGGACGTCCTTGGGAGATACCAGCCGGCGGTGGTTGCAGGTGCTAATCCACTGCTGGTGGTTTCTGTGCGTCAGGTGGGCCTAGGGCCATTTGAGTCCCCTTTAGAACAGCCTCAGGTGTGTTATGGTCCAGTTTTTGACTTCCAGTGGTCAAGATATTACCTTACGTGGTAACTTACTCTGTCTTTGGCCATTTTATTATTTTTTTAATTAAAAAAATTTTATTTATTTATTTGAGAGAGGAAGAGAGAGTGAGTGGTGGGGAGGAGCAGAGGGGGAGAGAGAGAGAGAGAGAGAGAAGCAGACTCCTTGCAGTGCAGGAAGCCTGATGCAGGGCTTGATCCCAGGACCCTGGTCATGACCTGAGCCGAAGACAGACGCTTAACCAACTGAGCCACCCAGGCGTCCCACCTTGGACATTTTCGATTATTGGAAACTTCCTTCATTTCGAGTTGGAGTTGATGTTGCCTTAGCTCTCCAGCCCTGGTCCTTTGTGCTCACAGCTATTGGTCTTGATCTTTCCAGCACTGCAGGGTGTGACTGTGTTCTGGAATATATTCCTTTTGTTAGCATTAATTGTGTTTTAGAGGATGGCCTCTGGAGCCAGCCTGCTGGGTTGGAAGCCTGGTTTCACCACTTCCCAGTTGTGTGGCTTTCAGCAAATTACCTGACCTCTTTATGCCTTAGGATCTGATCCATACAAAGGGGATAGTAAAAGGCCTGATGAATTAAAGAAGGTAAGGAAAGCACTTCTGTGCTGGACACTTACTAAGTGCTGTCATCTTCATCATCACCATGGCCTCCCTGTAACATGTTGCTGAGGGACAACTACACCGCCACACGCGATGTCCCCCACCCTTCTCCTGATGGCACCTGAGAGTCCTAGCAATTTTTCTTTCTCCAGCCTCTTTATTTTTTTTAAAGATTTTTATTTATTCATTTGAGAGAGAGAGCAAATGAGACCATGAGCCAGGGGGAGAGGCAGAGGGAGAGGGAGAAGCGGACTCTCCATGAGCAGGGAGCCCGACATGGGCCTCGATCCCAAAACTTGCGGAGATCGTGACCTGAGCTGAAGGCAGACGCTCTACCGACTGAGCCCCCCAGGCGCCCTCTCCAGTCTCTTTATGAGGTGTCTTTTATTGGACTTTCTGTCAGCTAGTAAGAACAGACAATGTTTATCGAGTACTTTACAGTTTGAAAGTGCTTTTCCGCTTAGTTTTACCCCATACTGGCCCCGAGAGGTATAGTTTATTATTGTACCCATGTTGTATATGAAGAGGCGGAGTCTTGGAAATAACTGACTTGCCCTAAGTTATTATGCCTGGTAAGTGCTGAATTGGAACACAAATAGAAATCTCCTCTTCTTGTTTACCCTTGTTTTTAATTACGCACAGTAAAGTACATGTTTATTGTAGAAACATTAGAAAAATACAGATGACCAAAAGTTTTAAAATCTTGCACGACAGTAATAATTATTCATATCTAAAATATGTATTTTTACAAAAGCAGTTTCACATACTACAGTATGTATTGTTTTATTATTCGTTTTCTCTTAAAACATGTATTTTTTCATGTCATGTATGGATCTACATCATCAGTTTTTATTTTTATTTTTATTTTTTTTTAAAGATTTTATTTATTTATTCAACAGAGAGAGAAACAGCCATCGAGAGAGGGAACACAAGCAGGGGGAGTGGGAGAGGAAGAAGCAGGCTCATAGCAGAGGAGCCTGATGTGGGGCTCGATCCCATAACGCCGGGATCACGCCCTGAGCCGAAGGCAGACGCTTAACTGCTGTGCCACCCAGGCGCCCCTACATCATCATTTTAAATTATTGCTTGGTTCTCAATTGAAGGGTAAATGCTATTTAACTCAATCCATAACATATGGATTGCTTCCAATTTTTGCTCATGTAAACAATTCTCCAGTGAACTCCCTTGTACATAGACTTTTGCACACTTATCTGATTATTTCCATAGGTTGGGTTTTTAGATGTGGAAATTCTAGATCAAAGGTTTTGCCCATTTTAAGGCCTTTGATACAGGTTTACAGATTGCCATCTGGAATGAGTACCCGTTTAAACACCTGCCTACGTGGATAAGAGCATCATTTTCCTCGTTCCCATGAGCTGCCCTCGTTCTTTACCAAGGCGATTGGTAGGAAATGGCAACTTACTGTTGATTTGTTTGCATTTTTATTACTAACCAGAGAGAACATTTTTATGTTTACTGTTCCTTTATGTCTCTGCTTCGGTGATTTGCCTGTTTATGCTCTTGTCCTTTATTTCCTATGGAGCTGTTCATCTTCTCCTTATTGATGTGCAAATACTTTATATATTGAAAATATTAATGCTATCTCGTGCTCTTTTGACAGCTCTTCAGAGTTGTGCAAATTCCTCATGTGACTCTTGAGCTCTCCTTCCTCCATTCTGATAATTGTTTTTTTAATGAAATACAGGAACATTTCTTGATCCCTGTTAACCTCCTTGTGTCAGATTCTACCTGAGGCTAACTGTGTCATCCAGCACGTTCGGTTTCTCTCCCAGCTCTGCTCTTATCTGTACTTCTGCCGAGTGCACCCTCCATCCAGGATACCTCCACCCAGGAGGTGGGGAAGGAGAGTCAAACTAATGTTTGAGTACCGCTGTGTTCCAAGCACGGCTGTAGATGCTTTGCTTTCACGTATGTCAACATTAAATAGCGCAGAAGCCCGGGAAGCTCTGCTCCGCGTGCTTCATGGATGTTGGCTCTCCTTTCCTGTTAGAGGTGTGGTTACCTGTCCATCACCTTATTTATTTATTTATTTTTAAGATTTTATTTTATTTATTTGACAGAGAGAGAGAGACAGCCAGCAAGAGAGGGAACACAAGCAGGGGGAGTGGGAGAGGAAGAAGCGAGCTCCCAGCGGAGGAGCGTGATGTGGGACTCGATCCCATAACGCCGGGATCACGCCCTGAGCCGAAGGCAGACGCTTAACCGCTGTGCCACCCAGGCGCCCCCATCACCTTATTTAAAACAATTGATGCTTCAGGGTGTTCCCTAATTTATAGAGTTTGCTCTCTTCCTTTACAAGTATCTATTTATCTGGGACGATTGTGCAGGGCCAGCTTACACTGGCTGTCTCCTGGCAACCTTTGGTGAGATCCATCTGCAAAAGATATATTTCACTTTTTTCCCCTCTCTCATAGGATTATAACTCAGCATATCATTATATACATAATTGTGTCTCTTATGTTGTAAAGAACTTACCGATTATATGTCTTCTACAATTTTCACCTAGTCTGTACGTTTCAATCTTCGATATGTCGGTAAAAGTAGTAGTTTTACGGTTTTTGATAAGGTTTAGGAGTTGAGCAGAATTATTAAGACTGAAAGCTTTGGAGTCAGACAGACTAGGATTTAATCCCCAGCACCATCAATTTCTTCCCAGTCCTGTCACTTTTGGTGAGTTACTCACCAGGTTTCTTGTCAATAAAGTGACCGTAATAATATCATCCACATAAAGTTATTGGGAAGATTAAATGAGATTATGCATGGAAAGTACTTCTTAGTGTAAGAGCAGTCAAAGAAAGCTTTTGGCTCATGGTACTAGGCAAAGTGGTTATTATCTTGAATTATTTTAATTTTAATTTTTTTAAAAGATTTTACTTATTTGTTTGAAAGGGAGAGACAGAGAGCATGAGTGGGGGTGGGGAGGGGCAGAGGGAGAGGGAGAGGCAGACTCCCCGCTGAGCAGGGAACCCAACCCAGGGCCTGATCCCAGGACCCTGGGACCATGACCTGAGCCAAAGGCCGATTCTTAACCAACTGAGCCTCCCAGGCACCGATCGAATTATTTTTAATTAAAACTTACAATAGCAGTTGGTGAATAGAAAGGTCTTAAAGTTATAATCTCAGGACTATGTTCTAAATGATAAGTCTTTTATTTTATATATTAAAAGGGTTGTAAGGTTTTGTAAGAATGGGGCAATTTTGTTCTTTTGGCCTAAATTTGTATTTAGGTAGTAAACTGCACTTTAATCACACATTAGACCTTTTCTGTTACAGTTAAGTCATCTCACTTCTTTTTAGTGGAGGGAGAGTTTAGTTATCTTTACTCTCTGAAAGAGCAAGCAAGCGTGCTTCTTAATTTTCAGGAATGAATATTCTATACGGGAAAGTATGCCAGTGGGGTACCCTTAAATGTTTGCCTTTTAGACTAAAGGGATACCTAATCTCATTTATTAGATACCACACAGTGATGTACTGGTGTGAAAAATATACTAATTTACTGGTATTAAAAATATACCAATTTATGAAATAATAAGTATTAAAGATAAATTATCACCATATGTAATATATTAATAAAATAATGATTGAGACTGTTGCATGTGTCATAGTTCTTCTATGCTTAGAAGTAACATTTCCTTTTAAGATGTATTAACTTGATATAATTTGTTGATTGGGGTCAATAAGCCCTTCAGTTTATTGAAGAATCATCTAATGTAACTAGTGTTTCATGGTAAAGATTTATACCTATAATTCATATTTTTAAAAATCTCTTGGCTTTCTTCCTATAAACCAACGCTTTATCTCTTGCATTTTATATCTGCCTGCTTGGAAGCTGGTGAGGGGCGCCTGGATTGTTCAATCGGTTAAGCCTCCGACTCTTGATTTTAGCTCAGGTCGTGATCTCAGGATCCTGCGATCAAGCCCTAAGTCAGGCTCTGTGCTGGATGTGGAGCCTGCTTAAGATTCTCTCTCCCTCCCCCCCGCCCCTCCCACCTTAAAAAAAAAAGCTGGTGATACTTCCCCTTAATTACTATGAATTGCCGGGATCAAGAATAACTAATATTTTTAAAAACTCGTTAAGTATTTTTATTTTTTTATTTTTTTATTTTTTATAAAGTTTTAATTTTTATTTATTTGAGAGAGAGAGCAAGAAGGAAAGCATGAGTGGGGTGGAGGGGCAGAGGGAGAGGGACAAGCAGACTCCCCACTGAGCAGGGAGCCTGACTCAGGGCTTCATCCCAGGACTGGGAGATCATGACCTGAGCTGAAGGCAGATGCTTAACTGAGCCATCCTGGTGCCCTAAAATCAAGTAGTTTTAAAAGCATAATACTAAAATATCATTAAACAAATACACAGAAATAGCAAGAATGAACTTCTTATATATGGGTAAGATTAGTGTATATCTTAATTACACTTAATTGGTGTAATTAAGGTAGCTTAATTTTTAGTTATGTTTGTTTGATTATATTCACCAAGACTAGTTCATCTAGGCTTTCTTTCTTTGCAAGTACACTTAATTGGTGTGATTAAGGTAGCTTAATTTTTAATATCTTATGTTTGTTGGTTATATTAACCTAGATTATCTAGATGGTCTTTCTTCTGCATGTAACCTGTAAGATACTTACTTTTTTTTTCTTTTCCCTTTCACACTATTATGGTTTAATAAGATTTTTTTTTTTCCCTTTGAAAATACTATATTTTCACTGTTCACTTCAAAAAAATCTAAGCAGGCGTGCCTGGGTGGCTCAGCCGTTAAGCGTCTGCCTTCGGCTCAGGTCATGATCCCAGGGTCCTGGGATCAAGCCCCGCATCAGGCTCCCTGCTCAGTGGGGAGCCTGCTTCTCCCTTTCACACTCCCCTTGCTTGTGTTCCCTCTCTTGCTGTCTCTCTCTCTGTCAAAGAAATAAATAAAATCTTAAAAAAAAAAAAATCTAAGCAAAGCTCTGGCAACCTTGACACATTTTAATGAAAATAAAACTATAAAGGTTTAACCTTACCAATCTTACATACCAACCAGGTTGTATTTGCAAAGAAACCAGTAAAAGAGGGGATTCTACCAACGAACATTTCCTAGGCGTGAGGCCAGTGAATAATTTTGATGTGTCAAAGAGTTGCTGTAGTTTTGAGAAGTGTTTGCTGCATTTCCCGAGGTGAGTGCAAGCTTCTGCTTCAGAGCTTGGAGTGGGGCCCTGAATCATCCCAGGCTGCAGGGTGTTGTACAGAACATTCTTGGGAGGATTGCTGCTATACATATTTTTGACATTTAAAAAAATTTATACTTAGCATGCAAACTACATTAGCAAAAAATGAAACAAAAGTAAAAGTTCCCCTGCATACCTGCCACCTGAGCAATTCGCTGTGCGATTCATACTTGTATGTATAATAAAGGGAGACACACTGATGTTTACTGAGACCCTGTGATTTATGTGCCATGCATTATAACAGCCCTGTGACAAGGTGCTATTATCTGTATTTTTGGAAAATGACAAAATGGAGATTTGAAAAAAGTTAAGTAACTAGCCCTTGGTTACATGACATCAGGTTGACATAAGAATGTGGCTCCGGTGCCTGGGTGGCCACAGCGGTTGAGCGTCTGCCTTCGGCTCAGGGCATGATCCTGGCGTTATGGGATCGAGCCCCACATCAGGCTCCTCTGCTAGGACCCTGCTTCTTCCTCTCCCGCTCTCCCTGCTTGTGTTCCCTCTCTCGCTGGCTGTCTCTATCTCTGTGGAATAAATAAATAAAATCCTAAAAAAAAAAAAAAAAAGAATGTGGCTCCATTTTATAAAGTATTTGTTGTATTTTGTGTTTGCAAGCTACATTTATTTGGTTGTATTTTTAGCTGCAAAGACTGAAGTGTACGTTACTACTCTTTTGGGGGACATTGCATGTTTTAAGAAGTATTGCAGCCCATCTTTACACTGATCAGTGGAAAGCACTGTACCTGCCTTGTGTTTTTATAGTAGCTATGCTGCAGAGGAAATCCTTTCTTTCCCAAGTTCATTAAGCTGAGCCAGGAAGCTGATCAAAAGATACTTAAAATTTAAGCACGTGTTTTCTTACAATTTTTATAAATATATTTCATGCCTTTAAGTGATATTTAGTGATGTCAGTAAATTCTCTCTTTACCAAAATAATATCTTTATACATTCAGTGGTTGACCACTAAGCCACAGGCATAAATAGCATTTTTCTCCTCATATAATGAATTTGTTTGGAAAACCAGTTAAAACTGAGTCTTCAGGAGCTTGGCCTTTTGAAGAATGTAGAGGAAACAACACTAAATGTCATAAAAATATGTATGTTAGTTATCTAACCCTGGTTTCTGGGGAGTCTTTGGAGTGGATTTTCCCCTAGAAGCAATAGCTAAAATTTAAATGATGGTCAGGTTTTCAGAGAAGCTCAAAATAAATGAATATGTGTATCTCTTGTGTTTTTAAAGCAGCAAGGTTCCTCCCTGTTTTCCCAAACAAAATCTTATGTAGGACCTTAATTGAATTTCTTGGGAATCGTTAACCCCCAGTTGACTTAGCTTAAATAAACAAGGTATTTTTTATGAAGATCTGATTTGTTTTGTGAGCCCCCATGGGGAGGGGGGGGAATGCATGGAAGATCCAGAATGTCCTCTCTTTCTGTCTCTTGCCTCTTTTTCTCTGTATACCTGCTGCTTTTCCCTGCATAATTACTTTCTTGGTTTCCTAATCCACGTGGCAGAAAACAGAGCGGAGACTAAGGTGAGACAGGTGAGGTGCAGAATTTAAGAGAGTACTGGAAAACTCAGTGATCCAGGTAAAATACGTATTTTTAAGTTTGTGGAGCATTTTATTCAGTTCTACCAATATCTGGTTTAGTTGCTTCACCTGATAAATCATCCGTTCAGCTTCAACTTTTGCTAAGCAGATAAAAATGTTAAATTCTATAAAATAAGCATGTATCTTACGTTCACTTATTTAAATGAGATTTATACAGATTAAAAGATTATTTAATTGTGGTCTCAATAAGACCTTGATATTTTTCAACATTTAATCAAGTACGATCTATCATAGATAGATTGTGCAATATCCCCCTAAAAGTTCATATATTAACTTGTGTTTTTTTAAGTTTTTATTTAAATTCCGGTTAACATATACAGTGTAATATTAGTTTCCGTGTACAGTTTAGTGATTAAGCACTTCCTTATAACCCCCAGTGCTCATCACAGCAAGTGCGCTCCTGAATCCCCCTCACCTGTTTCACCCATCTCCCACCCGCCTCCCCTTTGGTGACCAGCAGTCTGTTCTCAGCAGTTAAGAGTCTGTTGCTTGGTTTATGCCACTCTGTCTCTTTTTTCCCCTATGCTCTTTTGTTTCTTCAATAACATATATGAGTGAAATCATATGGTACTTGTCTTTCTCTGACTGACTTATTGCACTTAGCATAATACTCCCTAGCTCCAACCACCTCGTTGCAAATGGCAAGATTTCATTCTTTTTTTATGGCTGAGTTTTATTCCCTTATCTATATCTACCACATCTTCTCAAAGTAAATAACATTTTAATGCCATGTTTCAAAGTTGATGATAAGTAAAATGTCAGAATTTTAAGTAGAGGTGGGGTTAGTGTAAAAGAGCCACCAATGGCATTCCCTGTATTGTTTTCTGTTTGCAAGTGAGCAGCCCCACTGATCTGGAGACTGATGGTTCCAATTCTAAATCCCAGAGAAGGGCTCTGATTAGCTGAGCTTTGGTTAGGCCCAGTCTCTTAGACCAGTCAGCGAAGGCCTGGTGGTGGCAGGTGTTGATTGCCAACAGCACCTTGTGGGAGGCCGAGGCACAGTACCAGGTGTCCACTCTACAGAAGTACCAAGTTCATGCATGTGAGGAGACCGACTATGGTTGAGTGAGATAAGGAACTTGACACTTGGTCTCTCTTTCTCCCTACCTTAAGGTTTCTCCATAGACACCACCACTGAACTTATCAATCACTGAAGGGGAGAGTTGGGCCCACTTGAACAGGGAATTCAATGTCAGCCAACCAGTGAGTTAGTGCCAGCCATGTATAAGGCCCAGGAGACAAGTACTCGGTGTATTTGGTCAGGATAATAGCTGATGAGTGCGAGTAGATGCTATCCCTCAGGCAGGAAACCAGAGGGGTTTTGATGTTCGGGAAAGGTTGATTTTGTAAACTGGTGATTACTCTTATACAGTGGGCCAAAGAGTAGGACGTTCCCTTTTGTTCCTTTGGCAACCTTGGCACCTTTCCAGTAACCTTCAAACTACAGCCAGAACCTTCTTTTTAAAATGCAGATCTCATCATGCCAGTCTCTTGCTTTAAAACCTTCTGTAGACTCCCACTGATTTTAGGATAGAAACCATTATTCCTTTTTTTTAAAGTAATTTCTCTGCCCAGTGTGTGGTTCAAACTCATGAACCTGAGATTAAGAGTCACAGGAGCCACTGACTGAGCCAGCCAGGTGCCTGGAGACCCATATTCTTAATACTGCTTGTGTGGCCTGCCACCAGGCCTCTAATAGGGCCCTGCTTCTTTCTGCCTTAGGACCTTTGCACAGGCTGTTGACTCTGCCCGGGGTACCTCCCAGCAACTCTTCCGCCTCCCCCTCCCCCAGCTGATCTTTTAGAGAGCAGCTCAGATGTTCCATTGTCAGGGAAATCCATTCCCTGATTACACAGGATGAGCCAATTCCTCTGCTATATTAAAACAATAATCAATCGTAGATAACAATAAAACAACAGCAATAATAACAGCTAACATCATGTGACAGGTAGTTTCTGAGAATTTCAGTTTGTTTAATCCTCATAACAATAGTGTGAGGGAGGTGTTACTATTTTTAGGATGAGGAAACTGTACATAAAGTCCATTGCATTTATCAAAATTATGATGAAAGAATGAATTATGTGGGCCCTGGCAGTGGCTGGGATGGGGCTGAGGACAGCCTTTTGTTTAGAAGGAAAGGGCTAGGAGTGGGTCTCGAGGCTGTGTTTGTGGGGCAGAGCACGCCATGCCCTGGGTGGTGTGCTTACTCGGGATGGCTTTGAGAAGAGATCAGTGATGATTGTGAAGGCTAAAATACTCTCAAGCCACTCCATGCTGTCCACCATGGCCCACTGTCAGCCCTACGAAAGGAGGAACTCATGTATTAGCTGTTGTATCCTAGGAACTCAGCTCTGGGCCTAACATAAAATAGTAGTTTCTCAATAAATATTTGTTTTATGAATTATTAAAAAAAAATCTCCAAAACTTCGAAGGTATTTTTGAGCAAGCTGCATCTGAATTCTATCCTAAAGGTATAGCACTGATGAAGGGGGTTGTTCCCCAGGGGTTTTATTTGATCTTGGACTAACTGGTGGATGCCCAGGACTTGAGGTAGACACATGTGTGACCCCGTTTAGGGAACAGGTGAGCCAAGGGAGCAGATCTTCTGACCTCAGGAGTGCTGGTCCCTAGAGTGAGGCAAGGCTGGAAGGAGCATTCTTTTTTTTTTTTTTTTTTTTTAAGTTTTTTTTTTTTTTTTTTTTTTTTAAGATTTCATTTATTTATTTGACAGAGATAGAGACAGCCAGTGAGAGAGGAACACAAGCAGGGGGAGTGGGAGAGGAAGAAGCAGGCTCCCAGCAGAGCAGGGAGCCCGATACGGGGCTTGATCCCAGGACTCTGGGATCACGCCCTGAGCTGAAGGCAGACGCTTAACGACTGAGCCAGCCAGGCGCCCCCGGAAGGAAGGAGCATTCTGTCCCAAGTGGAAGTTGGTCAGAGGCTCACGCTCTTTACGTAGGTGATCACAAAGGCTCATTTGTGGAGGGGAATGTGTTACCTTTATAGTTTTGGGATCATGCTTATGGGAGGCTGAGCTGAGTACATTCTAGAACTCATAGAATAGTCTGGTCCTTTGATGCCATTGGGCTCAGAAAGGGACCTTGAATGTAATTACTCTTAATTCACAGAAAAAGAACTACCCTATATGCTTCCAATCCATATAGCACTACCCTTGGACTTGTGATTGTGCCTCTAACGGGCTGTGAGCCGCCCTAAGAGCTAGATACCCGAGGAGCAACTCTAGCCTTTCTTCTTATCGCTCTGCTCCTGCGGCCCTGCCGGGGTGTGCTAGCCCTGAATCCGGGTCCGGATTCGGAGGAGGGGAAAGGCCGGAAACTGATCCTTGGCCTTATGGGAAGAGGTAAACGCCCTGAGTTAGGAAGAAATCCATATCCCCTCCCCTGCCCCCCCCCCAGGCAAAATGCAAGGAAGCAGGAGGAGGGAGAGAGGTCTGGCTGAGTGAAGCAGACACTCTTCATGTAAGGGAAACTTAAAATACAAAAACAAATGTTACTTTTACCAAACCAAGAGTATAATCCAAGGACACAATTATATATAAGTATATATGGTGAATAGTAAATAATATATGGTAAAAATAGTAAATAATAAATAACAATAGACCTTTTCAGAGGCTACTGATTCTTTAACTCATTTTAATTCACCTTTAAAATGGTGTCCATTTCACTAAACTTTGTAGAATATAGAATATTCTAATTAGATAGCTTCTTTTATTTATTTTTATTTTGTGGAGCCCAGTGTGGGTCTTGAACCCACGACCCTAAGATCAAGACCTGAGTTGAGATCAAGAGTCAGACACTTAACTGACTGAGCCACCCACATGCCGCTAATTAGATAATTTCTGAGGAGGGCTAATTTAGTGAGTTGGTCTCCAAACAGCAACGGAATTTAATTCATCTTATGATTTCTAATTATATTTGGAATGTCTAAAAAATACCAAGTTAAAAGTGTCCTTCAATTTTGGATTATTTTAACTTTCAGGATTCTTGTTCTCCTATTGTCTAGTTATTGGAGCATTTACAAGACTTTCAGAAAGATAAGGGTTTTTTTTTTTTCACCTCTCTGTAGTAATATTCTTTTGCCATTTTAAAGTTCAAGTGTCCATCGCTGTTAGTGTTTGTATTAGCCTGGAAGAGCCTGGAGTTTATAACCTAGATTCTGGAAAGAAACTGTAGCACTGATAGGTTGCTAAGAAAGTCTCTCACTAATTAAACAACGTGCCTTGAATTATTCTGAGCCTCTGTACTGCTCAGTCATACTGGATCAATTGAAAATGATGCTCATTTTTAGGTCTGTCAAAACTTAAATTGGAAGTAAATGAAAGTCTAGACATACTATTTTCTATAATTAAAGAAAACCAGAAAAAAATATATAATTGTATGAAAATGTTCAAGACAACCTAATGTTGAGGAACAATGGAATACTTAAACTGTGGTATGTCCACATGAATTACTACATAGGCATACCAGCTGCAGGTCTGTATCCAATAGAACAAGTACTGTATCTTAGTTAGGTTGGAAATCATAGCTCTCCCTTTTATACAAATCAGAAATCAGTGCAGTTTAATATGTTACTTTCTTAAGTGTTTTCACCCTGTTACACTTTTCAAAATAAACTTGAGACAGAAGGGAGCCTGTTTAAGATTTATCCAGATTAGAATTAATTTTGCCACTTGAGTGTTTTAGAAAATGGGAGCTAGACCCACTAATGCGAGTTTTAAAGCATAGTTGTGGACCACGTCCCCGACTATTCAAATAATTTACTTCTCTGTTTAGAGTTACATCCATGACTGAAAACAAAGGCTGGGAGAGGGCCGTGAGGTGGGGGGTGGGATGAAGAGAGCCTGTGTAGCCAAGGAGCTGTTTCAAGTCTGACTTCATTCTGTTGTACGTTTCTGGTTACGCTAAGCCTAAAGCTTCTGTGAGAATCAGTGTTCCATTTCCTGCTAATTGTCATCTTCTCTACATGTTATTTTTTCATCTAGTTTTCAGAAATCTGCTTCTTTTTTTTTTTTTTTAAGATTTTATTTAGTTATTCATTTGACAGAGAGAGAAACAGCCAGCGAGAGAGGGAACACAGGCAGGGGGAGTGGGAGAGGAAGAAGCAGGCTCATAGCAGAGGAGCCTGATGTGGGGCTCGATCCCAGAACGCCAGGATCACACCCTGAGCCGAAGGCAGACGCTTAACTGCTGTGCCACCCAGGTGCCCCCAGAAATCTGCTTCTTGAATAGAAAATTATCTTTCCGGGGGTACCTGGGTGGCACAGTCAGTTAAGCGTCTGACTTTTGGTTTCGGTGTCTCAGGGTCATGAGATCGAGCCCCGTGTTGGGCTCTGTGCTCACCCCCAGTCTGCTTAAGACTGTCTCCTTCGCCTTCTGCCCCTCCTCTCCAAAATAAAGAAATCTTAAAAAAAAAAAAAAAGGTACTCAAAGGACTTTTAAAAAAAGAAAATTATCTTTCTGTAAATACTTAGCCAAGACACACTTGATTATAACCTCATTTATTCATAATATTCATGTTTAGAAGAAAAGTAAAATTGCTATAAAGGGCAAGTCAACTAGTATTTGTGGTTAAGACCTTTGTAGCTTTAGCAAATCTTATTTTTTCCCTTTGGCCATCTGATGTTTTAATTTTTACTGTAACCCTTAATTTAGCTATTGTTGGTTCTCGGACACATTTTACTCTTTAGTCCCTGAAATTCCAGTGAGGTGAAAAACTTAAAAACATCCCAAACCATTGCTTATTAAAGAGCATTCAGTCGAAATGTTGAATCTTGACTATAAAGCTCCCGCATGTGCATCCTTGGGGTTCTAAAGGATTAGCATCATGAAGGCCAGAGTGTGCTTTTTGTGCCTTTCACTCACCGTGCTTTTCTTTCTCGTCCTCTTATTCAGCTGGAATGCTTGTGAACTGCTGAGGCCGAGATCCTGAGGAACCCAGCTGGAGAATGCCGTCTGAACGCTGCCTGAGGTTGGCCCTGTAGGATGCTTCCTTGTTTGCTGTCGTGAGCCCTGCCACGGTCACACTGAGCATCCCAGGGCTGAGTGCAGAGCAGGGCTCAACACATAGTTGAGGGAATTAAGCAAACCGGTCAGAGTGTGTGTGAGTTTAGTATCATGGATTAAGCACTGTGATCTATTCACTGGTCATAACCATAACTAGGTACATCTCATGGTTCTTTTTTTTTTTTTTTTAATTTTATTTATTTATTTGACAGAGATACAGACAGCCAGCGAGAGAGGGAACACAAGCAGGGAGTGGGAGAGGAAGAAGCAGGCTCATAGCGGAGGAGCCTGATGTGGGGCTCGATCCCAGAACCGGCGGCCGGGATCACGCCCTGAGCCGAAGGCAGACGCTTAACCACTGTGCTACCCAGGTGCCCCCATCTCATGGTTCTTTGAACGAGACGACTTATTCTTTTCTTATTTGGGATATCTCAAAAAAAAAAAGTATGCTTCTATAAAGGTATATGATTTAAAAAAGAAGCAGATAACTGTACTTATATATGACATCATCCCCTTTAAAGCAGTCACTTTGGGGAGTGTGATTATGCATTCTCAAAGTACTCATAACATTTTCTTTTAATAATTCATGTAACAGATACTGAGCCAAGCACTGTCGTTGATGCAGGGGATCCATCAGTGAATAAAACAGATAAGGTCCTGCCCTCATAAAATGTATATTCTTTGGGTGAGACAGACAGTAAGCAAATCACACCCAGTAACAATGCAAGTATAATTGTGAAAAGTGCTTTGAAGGAAAAGTACAGGGTTGACAGAATGAGGAAGCGTCTTCCTGAAGAAGGCTCTGTAATCTGAGGTCTGAATCATGGGATGACTTGGGGAAATGCTCTGGGGCAGGAAGGAACTTGGCCCATTCCCCAAAGCTGAGGGTACAGTCAATTAGAAAGCACAGGACTTTTTTTTTTTTTTTTTTAATTTTCTTTNGGAGACAAGTCTCCATTATCCTCTGAGGCAACAGTCAAAAGGATCGTCAGAGCAAAGAATAGGAGACGTATGAGACATAGGAAATACTTTTCTTTTTATTAATGAAGAACTGGGTATGTCTATGAAATGATGAGAACAGTTTTCTTCTACAAGTAGGAAGCTGTTAGAGTTGAGCAGTTCCAAAAATACGTTCAGAAGTGGAGGGAGGCCTTGTACAGCCGGCACAGCTCCGAGTGTGTTGCTGTAGATAAGCGGTTCTCCGTGGGGGATGACTGTGCCTCAGTGTACATTGTTCAATATCTGCCAACATTTTGGGTGGCCCCTGGGGTTGGGGGTGCTTTTGGAATCTAGTCACTAGATACTAGGGATCCTGTTAAACACCTTGGAGTATGCAGGACAACTCTCCATAGCGAAGAACAGTCTGGCCCCAAATGTCAGTTTCACGGAGGTTGAGAACTCTTGCTCTAGATCCGTTATCCAGCCAATATGGCACCTAGAGACCATGGTATCTGCCACCACCTCAGCCAAGCGATGTATTTCTGGCTACCAGGATCTATGTGTGTTTCAAAATTAATTTTTACTTTAAATCTGCCATCTCTGCTCTTATTGATCAACTCTGATCCCACCACCCTCTGTCCTCCACTGCACCATCATCTTTCCTTCCCTGTTGTGATGTGGCGCCCTCCCTTCCCCACCTTTTAGACTTCCTTTGTGCCCTGAGGAACTGTTGCACCACGATTGTATGCTCTCCTCTACCATCACCATCACTCTGAAAAGCTCTTCTCACCTGCTGACTTCACTGAGACCTGTCCTCTCCTGAGGCAACACTTATCTTGTCACCCTGCCAAGTGTGACATTATTATCTCCTCACATCTCATATATTTGGGGTCTGGGTAGAGAGGTTGTTGTTACCTGGGGCATACTTTTGCTTCTCCATCATTACTCCTCAAGTTGGTTGTCTGAGAAGGCAACAGTAACAAAACACAACAAAGACATCCTCATTCTAGCGCTCTTTGACTCTTCCCCCATTCTCCTCTCCACTGTTGTCAGGGTTATTTCCCCTCCTTTGCTGAGCATCTGGCACCCAGCTTACAGTGTTCTTCCTCGTCACAAACCCTTTTCAATTTCCCAGTCTCCTCAGTGTTTGCGTGGAGAATCTGTCCAATTTGGTGACCTGGGATCTTCAACCTTCTTATCTCCAAGAACTGTCTCCTTCCAGTGAGCCATGCACTCCCACGGTTCCCCCTTGGACCTTGAACCCCCAACAGATCAGCCACTTTACTGTTACCAGGACCTCCTCTCTGTCTAGCCTGCTGGTTTACCTTCCCCCACTGTGGTTGTACTTTGACCTCTTTGCAGTGTCTCATCTACTGGCCCTGCTACTTTCTACCAACCCATCACCCCTTTCTTTCCCTCGTTTCCCTCTTACCTTGTTTAGATTCTACAACTCTTTTAAATTCTTAATTTCTCTTGCTTCCTGCATTTTTGATGCATTTGCCTGACAATATCCCAACCCAGATGAACCGAGATATCCTTGTTTCCATGGCTACATGGTCCAGTGGAGATTGGTTCCACTAAATCTTTATATTAACAAACCAAAAAAATGCTAAGAGTTTTAATATGTGTTTTTGGTCCGCCTGTTCCCTCCCTCCTGCTACTCAAAGGGCAGTCCTTTCCCACACAGAGCCCAGCCATCCTTCTGTATTTTGAACACTGTCTTTCTTCTTAGCTACGTTTGACTGTTGATTGTCTCTGCACTGTCTTTGGAGACACAGGTGTGCTTTTCCTACCCTCTCTATGTAAATGAGTCCCATATTTACCCCTCTAGCCAAGTCTTTTCTGAGTTCCAGACCCTGCACCTGCCCCCCGCCCCGCGCCGCCCCCCCCCCCGGGGTTTGAACAATTAACGTTCTGTGTGAGGGCCATGCTGCCTCCTACTTTGAGATCATACATAGCACTTGTTCTCTCCCATCTGGAAAACTCTTCTCTCCCCTTTATGCCACAATAACTCATTCTCATCCTTCATCCCCCAGCTCCAACTTTACTTCTTCTGGGAGGCCAGATTATTTGATGAGTGTGTAATTACCACGCTAAACTGAGTGTTCCACAAGGGGCGCTGCAAAGTGTGGTTTGTTCGCCATTTTATCTCCAGTATCTAGCACAGTACCTGGCACAGGATAAATAAATGTTTGTTGAGTGAATGAATGAAGGGAGGAATGAAACAAAACCATTTATAGTTAAGTTCCTTTCTGTATAATCTTTACTACTTCTTAATCATTCTCTAAGCATATTGTGTCCTCTTTGCTTATTATTTTGACCATTGCTCTTAATTGGTTAGCATTCATATTAAGGTATTTACAAATTTTAAAGTGTTCTATAAAAAAGAAAATTGAGTTCCATTATGGGGCTAACGGCCTGCCCACTTAAATAATAGGGCTGTTTTACTACTGATGTTTTTAATTTGTATAGAAATATTTTGACTGTGGAATTGAAGTGATTAGGGTGCTCACCCGATGATTCATCAATAGATTGAATTGAGATAATCATGAAGAGTTTCAGTACTATTAGCTTTTTCAGTCTTTTCTTTCTTGTGTAGTCTCTTGGAGAAATGAATCTCTTTATGCTAGCTGACCACGTTTGATTTATAAGTATGTAGTACTTTATTGGTGGCCTTACTTGAAAACTACTTGCATGTATTTTATATATCGTAGGTATACAATGATACAGAAATTGACTTGTATTTTAAAATTTGAAATGCAGACGTTTAAAAACCCAGATAGCTGTTTTGGAATTTCTGTCCTAAAAACTGACTGAACTCAGTCAAAATTTACCTTCTGTAAGTGAGGCCCTGTGAGATTTCTATGATCAAAAACGACAAGTCTATCGACTAGAAGTAGTGATTCGCACTCTGGCAGAGTTTCACTCTGAGTAGGCTGTACCGCGTTATGGACATCATGCTCTGCATTTGATTTTTTCGTTTTTGCCACCAATTCCAGAATGAACGTTAAAGACTTGAAGTCATGAATAATCCTGTTCCCTAAGAGCTCGTTTATTTATCTCCCTGTTATTGAACTTGGACATATGGCCAATCAGATGCTCCCTGGCACCATGAGAAAGCCACCTGCTGCTCAGAGAGCCTGGGGCTTCCCGTGTTGTACCCCAGAGGCTGTGCCCTGTGACACAAAGGAACAGCCATGCTCCTCGGCAGCCTGATGGGATGCCCTCAGCCCTTACAGAGTTCAGGTGGAAAGGCATGAGGGACAGGTCCCCCTGGGAACTTGTACACTGTCTGATACGACCATAATGATTAAAAATTCTCAAGTAGTTACATTTTAAAAAAGTAAAAGGAAGGAGGTAAAATAAATTTAACCATATAGTTTATTTAACCCGTATACCCCAAATATTATTATATCACCACGGAATCAATATGAAAATATTAATGAGATATTTTAGTCTTTTTTCATACTTCGCCTGACATCGACTGCATTTCACGCGTACAACACATCTCAATTTGGACTACCCACATTTCAGGTGGCCGGTAACCACCTGTAGCTAGTTGTACTGGACAGTGTAGTTCTAGGAGATCCCTCAGAGGAAAGACTATCAGGGTTGCCCTGGGGAAGCCAGATCACCTTCCGCACTTACCTGTGTGTTTTAAGGTGGCAACATTGCTTCCACAGGTGATCTTTCCCAGTTTTAGGATGACACTCAAATCTGTGTACCCTTGGGAAATGTGCTTCATGTTTTATGTTTGTGTTTTTCAGTAATTTAGGAAGTTTTAGGAATAATCTTCTCCTTCCTTCATCATTGTTTCTCAAATAATGGAGGGACATTGTTGGGAAGTCGAGTGTGCTAATTTGCTCTAAATTATAGATGTCCACGGGGCCATTTGCAAGCATGTATCTGCTCCTCATCTTAATGTAGACACAGTCCTTTAGAGTTTCTGATTCACCTCCTCCCCTGGTTTTGATCCTGGCCCTCATGCGATGGGCCTGCCACTTTCCAGCTGTGTGCCACGGTCACACATGCTTTAACATTTAGAGGGTTGAAGTCTTTTGCAGACTTACATCTGAAAGTTGAGTGGGAAGTTACTTTCAGAATACAATAAAGTCTTGTTGATTAGTAGGCCTTTATTTCTTGCCAAATGTTGGAGTATTTGTTTCTGCTTTTAAAGATTCCTAACATATTGGTTCCAAAATATTTGGGATCTTGTGCCAAGTGTTGCCTTAAATATTTAGCATGTTGTTTTCTTGAAGCTTGACTGTTTCAAGCCCAGCTGAATGATCCTGTGAAATTGCACAGCATCACCATTGTTTCAGAGCTGAGCCCTCTCTTCCTTGCCAAATTTCAGTTTACAGCTGCTCTTTCCCTGGTGGGATTTATTCGCTGTCAATAGATATCTGAAATGCAAATACTGATTCAGTCTTGATAATAAGGACACGAGTTGTGGCACTATATTTGGAAAATGAGTAAGGAAATACTTTAAGGCAATTATTTTAACATATTCTACTGTTCCACTAAAAATGAAATTTTAAAATACATTTATTTAGTGTTTAAGCTGATATTAAAAGAGAGAAAAGTAATGAGTGTTTCAAATAAATTTGCAATGAGTGGCTCAAGTAAGTGAGTAATGATTAGAATCTGGTTTTCTATCCCCAAACTTACCTTAGTTGCAGTGCAAAGATAAATACTTTTGAAGCCTGATTTCAGATATTTCTTCTTGCTGTCTCATGTTATTATTTCCCTGTGTATTCTTTTCAAAGGCAGCTTTGATTTTGGAGTAACTATACTATAAATACAAAGTTAATAGGGACTTTGTGATCCCCCCCCCCCCCCCTGCCTTTGGCTCAGGGCGTGATCCCAGCGTTATGGGATCGAGCCCCACATCGGGCACTTCCGCTATGAGCCTGCTTCTTCCTCTCCCACTCCCCCTGCTTGTGTTCCCTCTCTCGCTGGCTGTCTATCTCTGTCGAATAAATAAATAAAATCTTTAAAAAAAAAAAAAGAATAGTGACTGCCTCACTTAGTTGTTAGGATATTTTTTATTTATTTGACAGAGACAGCCAGCGAGAGAGGGAACACAAGCAGGGGGAGTGGGAGAGGAAGAAGCAGGCTCACAGCGGAAGAGCCCGAATGTGGGGCTCGATCCCATAACGCTGGGATCACGCCCTGAGCCAAAGGCAGACGCCCAACTGCTGTGCCACCCAGGCGCCCTGAGTTGCTAGGATTCTTAAGTGAATTAATAATTATAAATTGCTAAGACTACTTCACGGAACATAAGAACATATGTTTGTGAAACATATAAAAATGTCATCCTTTTAAGAAAGATTTTTCAAAAACTATCCTGAAGCTTTACTTTAGCTGATATGATATTTCTGTTACTATTCTATTCCCCTGTTTCTTTAATTGAGTGATGCTGATCAATCTCCATTCCAGGCTTTGCATAGAAATTTGTGTTAAAAAGTTACTTATGCTTCTAAATGTGCTGATTTTAAATGTCTGCTGGTAGCTGGAGCCTCTAGATGAATATTCGATGACAGTAACCATTTCAAAACTCACTGCTGCATTTCAACTGAAAATAATCCTCCCACTTCCCACGAGAACTTCCTATATCATCACCTCCTGTCAAGTTTTTTTTTTTTCTTTCAATAGTTCTGACATTTCTGAGGCTCCCCAGTCAGAAATGTCCAGTAAAGCTTACGGGGCTGTACTGTGCGTTTCACAGGAAGCATCTGGTTCACTTGCAGGGGGTGGTCTGTGTTGAAGGGCAGTCAGGTCACCAGCCAACCGGCAGCACGGGCCGGGCAGAGGCTGTTAAATAAACTAACAGTGGTGACTCCCTGGCTCCCCTGAGTGGCTCTTTCACATTCAGAGGGAAGAACCAGATGCAGGAGTCGTCAGGATAGGAGAGATGAGACAATGCTCTGTCACCCCCGTGGTATCTTCCCTCAGCTTCGAGAAGAGTCCAGAGGCCAGAGGCAGGGCCTGATGGCCCTTGTTCTCATTCTGGGAGTAACCTGTGACTGGTGCGGCGCCCCCATCCTGGTCTGATGCCAGTTCTGAGATTTTAGAGCGCTATGGAGACTCTATTCGTGGATCTAGGCTGGCGTCGTTCATAGCTGTCTACACATTCAGTGTGCCTTCTGTGTTTATGGCATCACTTCCACATTATTTTGGCAAGATCTGGGGTTTCACTTAGGAGTTCTAAAAGGACATAGGATGAATATTTTAAAATGGGCTAAGGAGTGCAGGGCTAAATTTCACAAGGAGTAAATTTAGCGATTTCAAAAAATAGAACAAAAAATAAAATTGTATAGTCATTCCTAAATGTAGTACAATGACCACATGCAGAGATTGAAGACTGATAATATAGATATATTTTACTTTCAGCCTTAGATTCTCTTCATTTACCATGACGTTTCTTTTGATGTTCTCCCATGGTACATAGTTTCCCAAGTTTAGTAATCATCTGCCGTGGTTTAATTAATTGCCTTTTACACGAAATGGTCAGTGGCAGCCCTTTTATCTCTAACCAACATTTACTGAATATTGTTTTATTTATTAATGTAGTATTGTGACCTGGAGACTTGGCAACTTCCTGTATCTCTAATGAGTCTTCTGGGTCCTGCGGATTCTGTGTTAGATCAGTGCATGATGGTGGTGACATTCTGAACTAGCACTAACCCCACACAGGCAGTACAGAGCTAGAGAAGGAATTAGAGAGTTGGGAGTGGGGGTCACAGAGGTACACACATCCAGATACACATCCAGAGAAAGCTCTGCCCTCAGAGAAGTATACGTATGGAGGGGACCGAGGCCCAGAAGCAGAGGCTCACGGGCCCACAGACATGGGACAATACACAGACACAGACGGACAGGCACCAAAACACAAATTCAGAAAGAGAAGCACTAGTAGGAAAGAGAAAGACACCCTGAGGGGGTGAGGAAAAGAGAGAATTAGAGAAAAGGAGGGCAAGGGAATAATAGAAGGAAGTGGGAACAAGAAGGTCCCATTCCTATAGTGAGCTGGGACCCGCACCCCTCACCCTGGTGCTGGAGGGGTGAGGTCGCACGGGGGTGGCAGGGGCTGGCAAGAGGAGGAGTGTTGATGTGATTGCTCTCTTTCGTAGTATTCAAGAAATGCTGACAGGCCAGAGGCTCTGCCACTCGGAATCTCACAATGATAGTGTCTTGGCAGCATTGAATCAGCAGAGAAGTGACGGCATCCTCTGCGATATCACCCTGATTGCCGAGGAACAGAAATTCCACGCTCATAAGGCAGTCCTAGCAGCATGCAGTGACTATTTCCGGGTAAGTTGGGGTCCTTTGTTTGTTTCTGGTAAGATATCTATACACGGAGGATGACGAAGTTTCCTGAGGTGGCATGCAACCACCCGTCAATTAGATGGCAGTCCCCAGACCTGTGAATATTGGGGGCCTTTCAGGGGCAGAATGAGATTAGGGTTCTGGTGGGATTCTCCCCAGGTTGGCCACCTGCATGTCCCTCCAGTGGAGAGCAGACTTCGCATCTGAGCCCAGGGGTGTGTGATACCATCCCACCGTAAGACAGTGTGGCATCGTAGTGCCCCTAATGGGGGTGTGAACTGGGGAAGAGGATGTTTCTGGATTCAGATCAGAAGGACAGTCTGCAAAACACTTTGTTAAAATTTAAAACATCCATAAATATATGTAGTGTTTCTGATCTTTTATTTTCTGTGCGTGTTCTTGTCTAAATGCTTTCCAACTATTTGCTCCAGAGATAGACACAGTTGGCTTAATGGACTTTTATGGTTGATAAGTGTATGTTGCTGAAGGCATGTGGTCTTGTTTAATAGAACTTTGGAACTTAATTTTCAGCGGCTAATGTGTTATGGTGATATGTTTGTTGCTTTATTGTATTTCGTTTTGATTCCAGTATAGTTAACATACAGTGTTATATTAGTTTCAGGCATACAATCTAATGATTCAGCACTTTCATCACAAGTGTGCTCCTTAATCCCCATCACGTATGTCACCCATCCCCCTGCCCACCTCCCCTCTGGTGACCATCAATTTGTTCTCTATAGTTAAGAGTCTGTTTCTTGGTTTGTCTCTCTTCCTTTTTCCCCCATGATCATTTGTTTTCTTATATTCCGCATATGAGTGAAATCATAGAGTATTTGTCTTTCTCTGACTGACTTATTTCACTCAGTATTATACTCTCTAGCTCCATCCATGTCCTTGCATGCTTATTGTTTTTTTAAAGATTAAAATGTACAGTATGGTTATAACTACCTAAATGCCATTTATTTAGTCCTTCCTATGATTTAAGTGGTAGAAAAAGAACTTTGTATACATATCATGAGATATGTAAATGAGAATAGGAATTAATTGTGATTTTTTTTTTTAATTTCCCTTAACAAGGTCTTAAAATGCTACAGAAAACCAACTTAGGCCCATGGGCAATTTGTTGGTTTGATTGGTCTAGTTCCAATAATAATCTCGGTTTTGATGTCTAAGAGACAATATCAGCTGCACTCAATTGTCAACTAGCAGTTAAGCAGAATTTTCAAAGATGCCAAATCATAAAAGAAAGCCTTTTTTTTTTTAATGTTTTAGATGTGATGAGACCTAGTGCTGTAGAGGGTCAAGTACTTAAAATGTCTACAAATAAAATTAGGGATTTAATTCTCAACTGCAGAATAACTGAAAAGTGACCTTTTAGGTGCATTTATATAATGTTCCATTTTATACACTCACACGTCGTCAGGCATTCGTCTTCCAGGAAGGTTATATTATTCAGGAGGCTTTTCAAACAGTGTACTTTGGGTTGTTCTGTATAGCACAGGCACGTTATATAATAACATAATATACTAAGTTTTGTTTTCCTATAGACCATAATATAGTCCTGTTGCTACTTAGCGTCTCTCCTCTTAAGTCTCTGCCAGTTGGCTTTTTAATGTAATTTTGGGGTATGGTTTGATTTTGTGCATGCGTGTATGTGAGAGAGAAAGCGTGTGAGTGCTTGTCGCTTGTTGGCCTGGACGAGTGTTTGCTGCTACTCCCAGGCTTTCATCTCTCAGTGCCTGGATACTCTGAGAGTGCCTCCTTTATAATGAACACCTGTGTTCAAAGCTCACGAAGAAAGCTTTATTATTCCCGTGATGCAGATAAGGACACTGAAGTGCAATATGGTGTTTTGTTTCTTTTTTTAAAAGATTTTATCCATTTATTTGACAGAGAGACAGCTCAAGCAGGGGGAGCTGCAGAGGGAGAGGGAGAAGCAGGCCCCCCACTGAGCAGGGAGCCTAACTCAGGGCTTGATCCCAGGACCCTGAGATCCTGACCTGAGCCGAAGGCAGATGCTTAACCGACTGAGGCACCGGGCGTCCCTGAAGTGCAGTATGTTTAAATGACCCACCCACGGACTGCCAGATATTAGGTGAAAGAGCTGATTTTCACACATGAGAGCATATTTCCTGGAGGACTGAATGGTGCTTTTTCCCTTTCACCATGGGCCCTGCTGGATTCATACACAGTTCCTGTAAACTCACAACCTGCCTGTGAGATAAAAATTAAGTGACTTTTGTAGTGAGTGGTCAGATGGAGAAACCAAAACAAAGCTGGAACAGTTGGTACTTTTAACTCTCTTCTAGGCACAGTGTTGAGCACTGGAGTTACAATATTTAACCACACATACACTGAGCCCTGTGGCATTTGCAATATAGAGATTATACTAGAAGTAGTTTTAGCCTTGTCCTCTGCCCCTTTTGTTAGTTTTTGTCCCAAAACAAACCACTTCAAAATCTAGAAGTGGAATAGTTCCTCCGGTCAGTCAGCTCTGCTGATCAATGCTGGATTCATTCTCACATCAGCAGTTAACTGGACTGTTGGCCGGAGGCTGAATGACCTGAATTGGCCCTGTTCACATGTCTGGTGATTGTGAGGCTCTTGGCTGAGGTGGTAGGGGACACTGGGCACATATTTCTCACAAACAGGCTAGTCTGGGCTTTTTCACGTGACAACTCAATTCTAAAAACAGCCAGCAAGAGGGTAAGCCTTAGTGTATAGGTACTTTTCGGTCTTCTATTTTTATCCTGTTTTCTGATGTCCCGTTGGCCAAGGAAATTACATGGCCAAGCCCAGAGTCAGTGTAAGAGAGTATACCAAAGGGCACAGTTGCAGAAAGGGAATGAATTTGTTGCCATTTTTGCAACCTTCTGCTGTCAAGAACTATCAAGACTGAGATTTTATCCTACATGCAAGCCAGCACATTAGCCTAACACAGTTTCATAGATGCTGGTAGAAGACATGAGACTCCAAAGTCAGAGACAAAAGACAGGTTATGACTCATAGCTATAGCAGTCTATGGGTCTCAGCTCATTTGCACCTATTCCCTGAGCCTCTGTTCCCAGAGGTGACATGAAGAGGGCTGGCTTCCATTACTGTACCCAAAATGGACTGCCTGACCAGAGAGGATCATTGAGTTCAGGAAACCCAAATCTTTTATAATGGTTCGGAAACATGTCTGTTTTTTGTTCTGGAGTGACACAGTATTATACTAGACAGTAAGCATGCCTGCCCTTTGCTCTGTAAAGAGACACCGTATCTTCTAGGACTGTAAGCAAAACTGCCCTTTACTCCTAAGGGAGACACTACTCTGTCTTCCAAAGCTGTTTGCTATAGAAATATCCTTGAAAAGAGAGTTCAGAACAAAGGACAGTTAGCGCCTCACTCATAATATGTGCAAAGATGGAAGAGACCCATGGAAAATTGTCTTCCAACAACCACATGCCCTAAACTAGCATTATGTTTGTTTTCCTTGTGTCTTACGCTCTACCACGCTGAAACACCTGGAAACAGTATCCTGCTTTAGTAATTTCTGTATCTCTCACAGCATTTATAATGTTGCCTCAGGCTTACTGCTCAATAAGTGTTTATTTTCTAATTGTCATAGAATTCCATGTATATTTCAATTCTTAATATCCTGAATATAAAAAAAATATGTGAATTATTGATGGATTTTTCTTTCTAGTGTAATCTGTTCAAGTTAATTAAGTACCTTCCTATAAATCAGACTTTGTACTTTGTACTTTAACATCTGGCAGATTATTTTGAATCAAAATTGTTTTGATTCAAGGAAGGTAGTACTGCAAGAGTGAGAAGGCCCGAGTTTTGATGTAAACTGCTGCTTTACATTGATCTGAGAGTTGGTACCAGCTTTTCTTGCTTAAAATATAAGCAACAAGCAGTTGAGCAAAAGGACTGTAGCTTCCTGTGATTATCAACATTTTAAAAGAAAAAGTGAAAACATTCTTCAGCCAAGTAATAATGATTTTTAAAAAATAAAAATTAGGCTGAGTATCAGAGTGTAAGCACAACATGGCAATAGTCAAATGCTATAATCAATTCAGACCACGCACTTTTTTTTTTTAAGATTTTATTTATTTATTTGACAGAGATAGAGACAGCCAGCGAGAGAGGGAACACAAGCAGGGGGAGTGGGAGAGGAAGAAGCAGGCTCATAGTGGAGGAGCCCGATGTGGGGCTCGATCCCATAATGCCAGGATCACGCCCTGAGCCAAAGGCAGACGCTTAACCGCTGTGCCAACCAGGCGCCCCAGACCACGCACTTCTTTTATGAGTGGAAGCAGGGGCAGAAGGAAGAAAGGGAAGAGCTTAGGAGTCAGGTCTGTGTTTGTCTCTGTTCACCATTGTTTCCCAGAGTGTCTGGCAAATAGGTGCTGCTGTTCTTTGTTTCTTTTCTTTTCTTTTCTTTTCTTTTCTTTTCTTTTCTTTTCTTTTCTTTTCTTTTCTTTTTTCTTTTTCTTTTTTTTTAGATTTTATTTATTTATTTGACAGAGAGAGAGGCAGCGAGAGAGGGAACGCAAACAGGGGGAGTGTGAGAGGGAGAAGCAGGCTTCCCACCTAGCAGGGAGCCCGATGTGGGGCTCGATCCCAGAACGCTGGGATCATGACCTGAGCCGAAGGCAGATGCTTAACGACTGAGCCACCCAGGCGCCCAATAGATGCTGTTCTAATTAATATTTCTTGGTTATTAATCCACTTTTTATTGTCTAAGCATAGGTGAGTCATCTTCTGTGAATCTGTGTTTCTCCATCTGTAAATTGGTGATCATAAAATACAATTCTCGGACTGGCTAGACGTAGAGACTTACATGAGATAAAGTATATAATGCACCGAGCACTCTTTGTGACACACAGTAGATTTTCAGTAAACATTTAGCTGTTTCACTCCTTGTACTAACCTGAGAGTCCTGGTCATGCTCTGCCGAGCTACTTGTGGGGAGAGGTAACAGTTTGTCTTTGGGTTTACCAGGTTGCTACTCACTCACCTTTTGATGGGTCAGGATAACTTTGGTTCTATCCTTTCCTATCTTTTCATTTTCTGAATCTGACACCTCCTTCCTTCTTACCTAGAACATTCCGGTAGCCATTTTCTCCTCTACTGTTGTCCCTTTGCAAATCATTGTGCAAAGGACTGCGTGGTTAGCTTTCACTCCCCAGCTCAGATCCTCCAGAGCTCCTCGCTTGCACGTTTGCCAGACTCCCAGAGTGGAGTGCACCTTCCTGCTGTGTCATTATCATCCATCTTCATCTTTGGTCCCCCATCTGTTCATTGGAGGTTACAGCCATACTGTTCTCCAGACATCCTCCATTGCACACCTGAGGGTCTTTCTACTTCTCAGCCTTGCTAATGACCATTCTTTCTACCCTAGCCTCCTACTTACCTTAGTTTGCCCTGCCCATCTTCCAAGTTTATCAAAACCAACAAGTGTGAAGTTTTTTTGTGAAGATTTATCCTGTCCACCCTCTGCCACCTCCCTAAATTCATATTCAGAGTCCCCCTTTTCTGAAACCTTAAAACTGTAACTTGTCTTTCTCAAGGATTTAAAGATCAACAGAATGAAAGGACAGCCTGTGGAATGGGAGAAAATATTTACACAGCTATCTGTTAAGGCATTAATAGCTGAAATATATAAGGAACTCATGCAACTCAATAGCAAAAAAACAAAATAAAAAACAACCAAACAAACCCAAAATAAATACTGTGATTAAGAAGTGGGCAAAGGATCTGAAAAGACATTTTTCTGAAGAAGATATGTAAAATGGCCCCCAGGGACATGAGCATGAACAGTTTTAAGCTCACCGTCACTAATCATCAGGGAAATGCAAGTCAAAACCACGATGACGTATCACCTCATACCTGTTAGGATGGCTGTTACCAAGACAAGAAATAACAAGTGTTGGTGAAGATGGGGAGAAAAGGGAACCCTCCCACACTGCTGGTAGGAATGTAAATTGGTGCAGCTACTACAGAAACAGGTATGGAGGTTCCTCAAAAAATTAAAAAATAGAATTACTGTACGATCCAGTAACCCCCATCTGGTTATATATTGAAAGGAAATGAATATCTCGAAGGGCTATCTCCCATGTTCTTTGCAGCATTATTCATAATAACCATGATATGGAAACAGCATAAGTGTCTGTCCACAGATGAATAGATAAAATGTAGTGTGTGTATGTGTGTATGTGTGTAACCATGAGAAAGAAGGAAATCATATTATTTGTAACAACACTGATAAACCATGAGAGCATTATGCTAAGTGAAATAAGTCAGAGAAAGACAAATACTGTATGACCTCACTTAGAGAAACAGAGGGTAGAATGGTAGTTGCCAAGAGCTGGGGAGTGGGTGAAATGGGGATATGTTGGCAAAGGGTGTACATTTCCAGTTATGAGATGAATACGTTCTGGGGATCTAAGTACAGCATGGTGACTATAGTTAACAATGTCGTGTGATGGACTTGGAAGTTACTAAAAGAGCAGCTCTTACAAATCCTTACCACACACATGCGTGTACGTGCACGCTCATACGTACATACAGGAAAAGGTAACTATGTGAGGACTGAATGTGCTAACTAACCTTATTGTGGTGATCATTTCACAATATATGCGTATTAGATCATCACGTTGTATACCTTAAACTTACGCAGTGTTGATGTCGATTATATCTCAAAGCTGGAAAATTCTTGTAAAAGGAATTAAAGATTATGTATCATATGTTTCAGCCTCTTTCACTAAGAACTTCTCTGGGCAGGCCTGTGGTTGGATGAGGACTAGTCAAGCCCACGGAAGTGCTGTTGAACAAAGTTGAATGAGAAAGTACCGCCCCAGAGGTCACAGGAGAAATTAGGGCCTTGTGATCTAGAGTGTGTGTGAGAAGTGGGAGGAGGCAGCCCCTCTGACTGGGGACACACAAGTCGCAGGGCCCCGGTGTGGGCAGCCCTGGGCTGTGGGCCACTCTGCAGCGTCTGGAGGCTGTTGTTTTAACATTTGCTATCTCTAGCTCCAATCTCCACGAACGCCTACACTTACTGGCCAAGGAAGCAGATGTCTTGACTGTCTAACATAGCTTCGCATATGTGATGGTAAAGTGATTCAAATATGACATTTTGGAAAGTTAAATATTTGAGCATCATTTTCCATTAGAGGCTGAGTGTGCTCTGCCTATGTAATTTTTTAGTCTTGAGACAAGCAATGAAGCCATGGCTTAAAACAACAAAAAAAATCTATGTTCTGTGTATTTTTATAATCAAACCCTGCAGTCACTATTTGATTAAAATGGCATAAAAGGCTATTAAATGAGTATATGATATGTAGTTAGAAATAAATGTTTTTGAAATTCAATAAGCATTTGTAACCTTCCTACTATTTTCTAGACAGAATGAATTCCTCGTCTGGTAGGATATACAGACAAATGAGCAAGTAACTACAATGTGCGTAATAGTTTTAGAGGTTTGGGATGGTGTTTGGGCTCGAGCCTTGTTTTTATCCCTTTTCCATTCTCTGGCATTCTCAGTCGATAAGCACAACAATCATAGCTGCTACTAATTGAGTATTTACTGTGGTACAGGCAGTTTGTTATTCTGAGTGTGTATCAACTCATTTTAGTTTCTAAAGAAACCTGTAAGATGGGTATTATTATCATTATCATCTCCATTTTAAAAACAAAGAAAAGGAGGCTCAGATTGAACTAATGGGTGCAAAGGGCATGAAGTGTGGTTAAGTCAGAGAGGATGAAGGAGCAGATGGGGGAGAGAGGAGGATCTGTGTGTGGGAGTGGTTTGCAGGAGGTAAGGATGGATGGGACTCTGCTGGCAGAATCCGCAGGGCCTGTGTGATGAGGGGTGAGGGAGAGGAAAGACTCAGGAGGGAGGGAGGCCCCTGGCTGGAAGATCAGGGATGGCATGAGCAAGGGGCCCACAGACGCCGCAGACCCGGGGCCTGGAGGGTGTTGGGAAAAGAGCAGCCGCAAGGCATTTTGAAGGAAGCTGTGTAAGCTGGGGATGGGGGGGGGGGCGGGGAAGGCTGAGTGTAAGCCCTTGATTTTTTTTTTTTTGCTTTCCTGAACATTGCATCTCAGGTGCCCGGCCTGGCGTCCCAAAGATTCCTAAAATCCCATTCTCCCCTGTTGCGATCTGATGGGCGCGGTTTCTTGCTGTGTCACATGGGCGGGGCCTCACCAATCCCTTCCTTAGAATTTTTCCCCTAAGAGCACTCATGACCTGTATTACTTGTTGAACACATTTCTTTGCCTTCTTTCCTAAGAAAGTGCCCTGTAAGTACTTGAAGGTCATCGCGCCGCTGCCCTTAGAACACATAAATGAGATCCCTGTTGGACTCCACCGGTTTCCTGTTTGGTGGTTTTATAGATGCTTCATTAACATTTCTCTTTCTCAGAAATCCTATAGAAGACATATTGTGTTTATCAAACATTAAGGATAAACAGCAACATAACATTGGCAGTTACTCTGCTGCCAGCCACGGAGCCTGCAGCCTCCTGCCTGTATCCCTAGCCTGCTCCTCAGCTCCCATCGCTTCTGCAAGCCCCCGACAGGCTTCCAGGACATGATCTCTTGGCTTAACAGAATAAAATCAAGAATAAAAATAAATGTCCTTTGTAAACCCTCAGGTATTGTGTGAATGTTAAAGGATTCTTAATAGTTTTTGTCTTTCATGTAGTCACCCTGCCAACGGCTGTCTTCTGCACACATTCCGAGCAGGTGCTGGGCACCATGCTGTAATTTTGATTCACTCATTTTGTTTATAGGAATATCATCACAGTCTGATTACTGCAGCCTCAAAAATTAAATTTTAGCTGAGGATTACTTACAACTAACCATCCTTTGCAGAAAAGAAATGAATAAAAATGCTAGGGAAATAAACCTCCAAATCCTCCCATACATATAGAAATTATTTTATCTTTATGATAGTTACTATAAGCATATAAATCTCTACTGCCATCCTAAAAGAAAAGCATGACTTTGCAGTTATTTCACTGCTGCATGAATATCACTAAAATTAAATCCCATGATGTTCAATATTTTCCATAGTCCATTTTACACTGGCCTATCCCGTGATTAATTACTTTGAGGTTGAACAAGCATTACTGAGTTCTGTGGTTATTGGGTGTTTATGCTGAAACAGCAGCATTACTAATTCTTGCATATTTGCACACTGCTGTGTTCTTTCCTTTCCCTAACATGTATTTCATGCGTCAATCACAGAAGCACCAGAACATCCTTATTATAGTACATTTCAGTTATGTATTATATGCTAAACCGATCATTGTTTTCCACCAAATGAATACTTGTTTTAATATTTAATTTTATAAAATCTGCTTATAAAATAATTAAAAAGTAGAGCAGTGTCTATTCAGAACTAAGAAGTATGGCTAGAGAATGGGGTTTTATCAGCTTGGAAAAGAATGTGAAGACCTCTTGTAAGGAGGGTAGGGAACTGAAGGAAGTTTAAGTAGACTAACGGGCAGATTAAGTAGAATATGGGAAAGTGATTCAGATGTACAATCTTTTTTAAATGTGTATTACCTTTTTTGAGTTTTGATAGCAAAGCCATTAAGAAGATAATTTGCAAGTGTAGCCATCTGTTTTCACTATTTGATTGAATTTTGAAATGACGAATTTTTGACAATAGAAAAAGATAAAAATCCAATATTAGGATCATTGTATTTCTGTTATATTCCTTTTCTGATAATAAATTAATTTTGCTCTATGCAACTGTAAAATTATTTGCCTCTAATATTTTTTATTTTAAATATTTTAACTGTTTCTATTTTAATTTTCTTTGATTTCACTTGGTGTTTAATTTTATTTAATATTTTCAATACAGTAACTATTGCTACTTAACAGATCAATGTGCTTCTTTAATATGGTAAGAACAAATTAACTGTATGCCTGATAATAGTGCCAAATGCTACACATAATTCACTACTTTCTTAATTCCATAGGCATTAACTGAGCATTTACTGTATGCAGAAATGTTTGTGTTGGATGTTGCAAGGAATGCAAAACCATCACCACTGTAGCTTCTGCGTAAGAGATGAAGGTTGAGACCTTGGGGATATAGGAGATTGCATATTAGGAGGGAAAAGAGCAGAAAAAATATAGAAAAATACAGAAAAAAATATATCTGTAGTTAGAACCTAAAGGATGCCTTTACTCAAGTGGCAGAAAGAGAATGAGCATATGGCCAAGGGGGAAAAAAGGAAGAGTCAAAGATATATAATCGGCATGTACATTTTAATCAAAGCCAGAAAAGAAAAGAACTTCGAGGATTGATATATTCTGTAGAAGACCAAGGAGGATACAGAGAAATGTACTGTTCTTTGAGAAGGTGGTTTCAGTACAGTGTGGGAAAGGAAACCAAAATCTAATGGGTAATATATAAAAATATCAATTAGTGCTACTTGTGGTCCGTGGACCAGTGCCAACCTGAGAAATGCTTGTTAACAGTCCATGCTGATGAGCTACCGGATGTAAATCAGCTACATCATGGAACACTGTGTTAGTTCAGCTGGCATTTTTCACAGGAAATCTTTCTCAAGGAAGCAAATAATGAGTTCATTTGTATTCTGGCAGGGATTTCTTACCTTGTGTCAGATGTATAAGAAGCAGTTTGAAGACAGCCTACTTTGAGGAGCACTGATGCTGAAAATAACAATGCAGAAACACACACAGTTCCATTTTAATTTTAATTTTTGTTTTTTATTTAGCTTTATGGAGATATTATTTCATATAACATTGCATAAGTTTAAAGTGTACAATGTGATAATTTGCTACATGTATGTGTTGTAAAATGGCTACCACAATAAGGTTAGTTAACACACTCATTACTTAACAAAGTTACCTTTGTGTGTGTGGAGGGGTGGGTAGGAGATGGCGGGGGACAATTAAGATCTACTCTCTCAGGAACTTCCATGCCTACAACATAGTATTGTTAATTTATTGTTGATTTAGTCACTGTGCTGTACATTAGATTCCCAGAGCTTACTCATCTTTTAATTGGAAGTTTAGATCCTTCAACCAACTTCTCTTCATTTCTACCATCCTCAAGCCCCTGGCAACCAACATTCTGCTGCCTCTATGATTTTGGCTTTTTACGATTATACACATAAGTGAGATCAGACAGTATTTGTCTTTGTCTGATTTATTTCACTTAGCATAATGCCATCAGGGTTTATCCATCTTGCAAATGGAAGGATTTCCTTTTTCATGGTTGAATAATATTTTGTGTGTATGTGTGTGTGTGTGTGTGTATACATATATATCCATTTCTTTTTTACCCATTCATCCATAGAAGGACATGTCGGTTATTTCCATGTCATGACTACTACAAATAATACTGCAATGAACATGGGAGTGCAGATATCTCTTCAGGATCCTGATTTCACTTATTTTGGATATATACCCAAAAGTGAGATTGTTGGATCATATTCTATTTTTTTTTTTTGAGGAACATCTGTACTCTTTTCCATAGCTCCTGTACAATTTTCAATTCCACCCATAGCATGCAAGAGTCCCCTTTCTCCATATCCTCACTAATACTTGTAATTTTTTCTCTTTTTGGTAATAGCCATCCTAACAGGTGTGAGGTGACATCTCATTGTGATTTAGGTTTTCATTTCTCTGATGATTAGTGATGTGAACATCTTTTCCTGTACCTGTTGGCCATCTGTATGTCGTCTTTGGAAAAATGTCTGTTGAGTTCCTTTGCCCATTTTTTAATTGGATTGTGTGTTTTTCTGCTATTGAGTTGTAAGAGTTCTTGACATAATTTGGATATTAATCCCTTATTAGATACATGATTTGCAAATACTTTCTTTCATTTTATAGCTTGCCTTTTCACTTTGTTAGTAGTTTCTTTTGCTATGTGAAGCTTTATATGATGTACTCCCACTTACTTATCTTTATTGACTTTGTTTTGGTGTCAAATCCAAAAACTTATCACCAAAACCGATGTCAAGGAACTTACTGCCTATGTTTTCTTCTAGGATGTTGAGAGTTTTATCATGGAAGGATGCTAAATTTTGTTAAATGCTTTTTATGCATTTATTGAGGTGATCATATGATTTTTATCTTTCATTCTATGAATGTGGTGTATCTGTTATTAATTTGCATATGTTGAACCATCCTATGTGTCAGGGATAAATTCCACTTGATCCTGGTGTATGATCCTTTTAATGTGATGTTGAATTTGGTTAAATTTTATTGAGGATGTTTGCATTTTTATTGATCAAGGGATATAGGCCTATAGTTTTCTTCTTTGTAATATCCATATCTGCCTTTGATATCTGGGTAATGCTGGCCTCATAAAATGAGTTTGGGAGTATTCTGTCCTCTTCAGTTTTTTTGGAAGAGTTTAAGAAGAATTAACATTAATTCTTCTTTAAATGTTTGGTAGAATTCACCAGGGAAACCACCTGGCATTGGGCTTGTCTTTTTTTGGGAGTTTTTAAATTACTGATTTACTGTCCTTGTTATTGGTCCGTTCAGATTCTATTTCTTCATGATTCCGTGGTGGTGGGTTGTATGTTTCTAGGAACTAATCCATTTCTTTGAGGTTACCGATTTGTTGGGATGCAGGTGTACATAGTAGTCTCTTACGAGCCTTCATATTTTGTGGTATCAGTGGTGATACCACAAATTCATTTCTGATTATATAAACTGTGATACCTCCATACAATGGAATATTATTCAGTGATAAAAAGAAATGAGCTATCAAGCCATGAAAAGACATGGATGGACCTTGAATGCCTGTTAGTAAGGGAAAGAAGCCAGTCTGAAAGGCTGTATAACTGTATGACTCCATCTAAGAATGGCATTCTGGCATTCTAGGAAAGGGACAACTATGGAGACGGCAGAAAGATTCATGACTGCCAGGGGCCAGAGGCCAGGAGGGACAAACAGGGCACAGGCGTGTTTGGGAGCAGCAGTGCTATTCTATTTGATCCTATGTCAGTACATACATGCATTGTACAGTTGTCGAATCACCAAATGTACAACGCTAAGGACAGACCTGAATGTAAACAATGAACTCTGGTTAATAATGATGTATCAATGTTGGTTCATCAGCTTTGCAACGCTGGTGGGGAATGTTGATAGTGGGAGGGGCTGTCCATGGGGAGTGGGAAGGGGTGATATGGAACTCTCTGTACTTTCTACTTAGTTTTGCTGTGAACCCAAAACCGGCCTAAAAATAAAATCTATTAGTTAAATTTTTAAAAATGAAAGAAAAAGTTATAGGCATCTCACTACTTTCTCATAATTGTTTTATTGTGTTCATGGAAGATGACCTTTTAGTTCTTCTTCTTCTCCTTCTTTTTTTAAACATTGAGTGAGCAGTTAGGTTGTAAAAATTAAACATATCCCTTTGGTGAATAGACAGCTTCAATACAGTAAGTCGTGATTCTAGGAATAATGAGAGTAGATATTTTTAGATGGCAGGCAGCACTCTGGTGATGCTGACTTGCTCTTCCATTAAAAGGCATCGTAATTCCTCTGCACGGGGTGTTGAAAAGCTGCCTTTGCAGGGTATTGTATGATACTGTGGCAAGAGGATGCTGTGAGTTCTGGCGTGAGTTCAAGTTGGAAGGTGAAAGATCAGTGTTGCAGCTCAGAGACAGGCGGAGAGAAAAAAAATCTTTCTTTTTTTTTTTTTTTAATAATTAATTTTATTTTATTATATTATGTTAATCACCATACAGTACATCCCCAGATTCTGATGTAAAGTTTGATGCTTCATTAGTTGCGTATAACACCCAGTGCACCATGCAATACGTGCCCTCCTTACTACCCATCACCAGTCTATCCCATTCCCCCACCCCCTCCCCTCTGAAGTCTTCAGTTTGTTTCTCATAGTCCATAGTCTCTCATGTTTCATTCCCCCTTCTGATTACCCCCCTTTTCTTTATCCCTTTCTTCCCCTACCGATCATCCTAGTTCTTATGTTCCATAGATGAGAGAAATCATATGATAATTGTCTTTCTCTGCTTGACTTATTTCACTTAGCATTATCTCCTCCAGTGCCGTCCATGTTGCAGCAAATGTTGAGAATTCGTTCTTTCTGATAGCTGAGTAATATTCCATTGTATATATGGACCACAGCTTCTTAATCCAGTCATCTGTTGAAGGGCATCTCGGCTCCTTCCATGATTTGGCTATTGTGGACAATGCAGCTATGAACATTGGGGTGCATATGGCCCTTCTCTTTACTACGTCTGTATCTTTGGGGTAAACACCCAGTAGTGCAATGGCTGGGTCATAGGGTAGTTCAATTTTTAACTTTTTAAGGGACCTCCACACTGTTTTCCAGAGTGGCTGTACCAACTTGCATTCCCACCAACAATGTAGGAGGGATCCCCTTTCTCCACATCCTCTCCAACAATTGTTGTTTCTTGCCTTGTCTATCTTTGCCATTCTAACTGGCGTAAGGTGGTATCTCAGTGTGGTTTTGATTTGAATTTCCCTGATGGCTAATGATTTTGAACATTTTTTCATGTGTCTGTTAGCCATTTGTATGTCTTCATTGGAAAAGTGTCTGTTCATATCTTCTGCCCATTTTATGATTTGTTTATTTGTTTCTCGTGTATTGAGTTTGAGAAGTTCTTTGTAGATCTTGGATACCAGTCCTTTATCTGTGGTGTCCTTTGCAAATATATTCTCCCATTCCGTGGGCTGTCTCTTAGTTTTTTTGACTGTTTCCTTGGCTGTGCAGAAGCTCTTTATCCTGATAAAGTCCCATAAGTTCATTTTATCTTTTATTTCTCTTGCCTTTGGAGATGTGTCGTGAAAAAGGTTGCTCTGGCCGATGTCATAGAAGTTGTTGCCTATGTTCTCCTCTAGAATTTTGATGGATTCCTGTCTCACATTGAGGTCTTTCATCCATTTGGAGTTTATTTTTGTGTATGGTGTGAGAGAGTGGTCAAGTTTCATTCTTTTGCATGTAGCTGTCCAATTTTCCCAGCACCATTTATTGAAGAGACTGTCTTTTTTCCACCGGATGTTTTTTCCTGCTTTATCAAAGATTAGTTGCCCAAAGAGCCGAGGGTCCATTTCTGGGTTCTCTATTCTGTTCCATTGGTCGATGTGTCTGTTTTTGTGCCAGTACCATGCTGTCTTTGTGATCACAGCTTTGTAGTACAGCTCGAAATCCGGCATTGTGATGCCCCCAGCTTTGTTTTTCCTTTTCAACAGTTCCTTGGAGATTCGGGGCCTTTTCTGGTTCCATACAAATTTAAGGACTATTTGTTCCAGTTCTTTGAAAAATGTCCTCGGTATTTTGATCGGGATAGCATTGAAAGTGTAGATTGCTCTGGGTAGTATGGACATTTTAACTATGTTAATTCTTCCAATCCATGAGCATGGAATATTTTTCCATCTTTTTATGTCTTCCTCAATATCTTTCAAAAGTGATCTATAGTTTCTAGCATATAGGTCCTTTACGTCTCTGGTTAAGTTAATTCCAAGGTAACGCATGGTTTTTGGTGTTATTGTAAATGGGATGGATTCCCTAATTTCTCTTTCTTCAGTCTCGTTATTCGTGTATAGAAATGCAACTGATTTCTGGGCATTGATTTTGTATCCTGCCACCTTACTGAATTGTTCTATAACTTCTAATAGTTTGGGAGTGGATTCCTTTGGGTTTTCCATATAGAGTATCATGTCATCTGCAAAGAGAGACAGTTTGACTTCTTCTTTGCCGATTTGGATACCTTTGATCCCTTTTTGTCTTCTGATTGCTGTTGCAAGGACTTCTAGTACTATGTTGAATAATAGTGGCGAGAGTGGGCATCCTTGTCGTGTTCCTGATCTTAAGGGAAAGGCTTCCAGCTTTTCCCCATTGAGAATAATGCTTGCAGTAGGCTTTTCATAGATGGCTTTTATGAGATTGAGAAATGTACCCTCTATTCCTACACTCTGAAGGGTTTTAATCAGGAAAGGATGCTGTATTTTGTCAAATGCTTTTTCTGCATCAATTGAGAGGATCATATGGTTCTTGAGTCTTTTCTTGTTGATATGATGTATCACATTGATTGATTTGCGAGTGTTGAACCATGCTTGCATCCCAGGTATGAATCCCACTTGGTCATGATGGATAATCCTTTTAATGTACTGTTGGATTCTATTAGCAAGGATCTTGTTGAGGATTTTGGCATCCATATTCATTAGAGAAATCGGTCTGTAATTCTCCTTTTTGAGGGGGTCTTTGCCTGGTTTGGGGATCAAGGTAATATTAGCCTCATAGAATGAGTTTGGTAGCTTTCCTTCTGTTTCTATTTTTTGAAATAGCTTTAGGAGAATAGGTATTATTTCTTCTTTGAATGTTTGGTAGAATTCCCCAGGAAAACCGTCTGGGCCTGGAGTTTTATTATTTGGAAGGTTGTTTATCACTGACTCAATTTCTTCATAGTTAATTGGCCTATTTAAGAAATCTATTTCTTCCTGTTTCAGTCTTGGTAGTTTATAGGTTTCCAGGAAGGCCTCCATCTCTTCCAGATTGTTTAGTTTTTTGGCATATAGCTGTTGATAAAAGTTTCTAATAATCCTTGCAATTTCAATGGTGCTGGTCGTGACCTCTCCCTTTTCAGTCATAATTTTAATAATCTCAGTCCTTTCTCTTTGTTTTTGGACAAGTTTTGCCAGTGGTCTATCAATTTTATGGATTCTCTCAAAGAACCAGCTTCTAGTCCTGTTGATCTGCTCTACTGTGGTTCTGGTCTCTAATTCATTGATTTCTGCTCTAATCTTGGTCAACTCCTTCCTTGTCAGTGGGTTAGGCCTGTCCCTCTGTTGCTGTTCCAGTTTCTTGAGGTGAGAATATAGAAACTGCATTTTAGATTTTTCTATTCTTTTGAGTGAGGCTTGGATGGCTATGTATTTCCCCCTTAGGACTGCCTTTGCAGTATCCCATAGGTTTTGGACCGTTGTGTATTCATTCTCGTTGGTCTCCATAAATTGTTTAATTTGTTTTTTGATTTCCTGGTTTATCGAGTCATTCTTGAGCAGGATGGTTCTTAGCCTCCAAGTGTTTGAGTTTCTTCCAGGTTTTTCCTTGTGGTTGAGTTCCAATTTCAGAGCGTTGTGGTCTGAGAATATGCAGGGGATAATTTCAATCTTTTGGTATTGGCTGAGACCTGTTTTGTGTCCCAGAGCATGATCTATTCTTGAGAATGTTCCATGGGCATTTGAATAGAATGAGTATTCTTTGGTTCTGGGGTGTAGTGTTCTATATATATCTATGAGGTCCAACTCGTCGAGTATGGCATTCAAAGCCTTTGATTCTTTGCTTAGTTTTTGCCAGGGTGTTCTGTCTATTTCTGATAGTGGGGTGTTGAGGTCCCCTACTATTACTGTGTTCTTATCTATATGTCTCTTTATTTTGGTTAAGAGTTGGCTTGTGTATCTTGCTGCTCCCCTGTTGGGGGCATATATATTAATAATTGTCATATCCACTTGTTGAATACTTCCTTTAAGAATAATATAGTGCCCTTCTGTATCTCTCTCTATGGCCTCTAGTTTAAAATCCAGTCTATCTGATATGAGAATTGCTACTCCAGCTTTCTTTTGAGGTCCATTTGCGTGGAAGATGGTACTCCATCCCCTTACTCTAAGTCTGAATGCATCTTTGGGTTCAAAATGAGTCTCTTGTAGACAGCAAATGGATGGGTCATGTCTTTTTATCCAATCTGCAACCCTGTGGCGTTTTATGGGAGAGTTTAAGCCATTTAGATTGATAGAGATTATTGACAGATATGATTTTAATGATGCCATTTCTCTTTAAAGTCTTTGTATCGGTTGTGACTTGCTGCTCTGTATCACTCTTGGGGCCTTTTTACCTTTATAGAGCCCCCCTTAATATCTCCTGTAGGGCTGGTTTCGTGGTTACGAAATTGGTTAATGATTGGCGATTTTGGAACGTCTTTATTTCTCCATCAATTCTGAATGACAGCTTTGCTGGATAAAGGATCCTTGGCTGCATGTTTTTCTCTGAAAGAGCTTTAAAAATGCCCCCCCAAGCCTTTCTCTCATTCCAGGTCTCTGTAGACAGGTCTGACGTAATCCTGATACCTTTGCCTTGGTACGTGAGAAATTTCTTTGCCCTGGCCGCTTTCAATACTGTATCCTTGGATCTAATATTTGCGAATTGCACTATGACATGCCGTGGCGTAGGTTTGTCCTGGTTGAGCTTGGATGGGGTCCTCTCTGCCTCTTGGACACGAATGCTTGTTTCCCTTGCTAGATTAGGGAAGTTTTCAGCTACAATTTGTTCAAATATCTCTTCTAGACCTCTGTTTTTCTCCACCCCTTCAGGGATGCCGATGATTCTGACATTGGATCGTTTCATAGAGTCAGTAATCTCCCGTAATCTACATTCGTGGGCGTGGATTTTTTTAAGACCAGCTTCTATTTTCGTTTTTTCTTCTACTAACCCATCCTCCAATTCGCTAACGCGTTCCTCTGCCTCGGTGACCCTGGCCGTCAGAGCCTCTAGTTTTGACTGTATTTGGCCCACTGAGTTTTTAATTTCTGTCAGATTCGCTCTCATTTCTGCCCTTAGGGATTCTATATTCTCAGCAACGCTTTCTCTGATGCTTTTTTCAAGTTTACTCATCATCTTGACCATTGTTGCTCTGAATTCCATTTCTGATAATTGGGATACATCCATATGTATTAATTCTGTGGCCGAGGCCAATTCTGTGGCAGAGGCCACAGACTCATTATCTTTTCTTTGCTGGGGGGGACTTCTCCTTCTCGTCATTCTGATGAAGAGAGATTGCAGGGTTGTCCAGAGCCCAAGTGTTGACTGGGACCCAGGCCGTGCGCCCTTGTTTTATAGAGATCTTAGGGATGTGGGCTTCTTCCTTAAAGAGTTTATTTATTTATTTGAGAGAGAGAGAGACAGTCAGCAAGAAAGGGAACCCAAGCAGAGGAGTGGGAGAGGAAGAAGCAGGTTCCCGGTGGAGAAGCCCGATGAAGGACTCCTTACGGAGCGTTGTGATCACACCCTAATCCGAAGACAGGTGCTTGGTGACTGCGCCACTCAGGCGCTCCGGGTTGTGGGCTTCTTGATTTTTCAGCCTGCCTTCTGGGGGAGGGGCCTGCCTGCCGGTACTCAGAAAACCCTGTTTGGGTAGAGTCTCTGTGTCCCTTGCGAGGGGGGATGGGGATGGGCACCCTGTGAGCCGGTATTTCCGGGCTTTTGTTCTCTGGCGGCTTTCCCTGGCGGTTTGCTATGCCTCTTCTGAGAGAGCAGCAGCGGCTGAAATTCAGCCTCTGTCTCAGAACAGAGGGATCGCGGATCGTTCTCCACTGATGTTCTGGCCACTTTAACTCTGTTTCTGTTGGTGCTGCTCAACCCTGCAGCATCCCGGGCTGTGCGCCCCACACCCGGCGTCCCAGCCCTCACTTCCAGGGCCGGCACGTCTCTGTCCTTTGTGTTTCCAACCCCGCCAGCCGCCAGCCGCCCCGCGCGGGCTCCCGGAGCTCCCCGTCTCAGTCTGGTGTCTCACGGGTGCTGACCGCGAGTCCGCCTGCTCCCCCGTGCAGGTGGCCCTCCAGCCGCCAGCCGCCCCGCGGACGCTCCCGGAGCTCCCGGTCTCAGCCTCGATCCAGTGAGCACACCGGAGCTCCGGAGCTCCGTGAGATGCTTGGTGGTGCACGCTCCCGGCTCACGGACTCAGTCTGCCGTTTCCAGAGTGCGGGTCCGCGGTCCGCCCGCTCCCCGGTGCAGGTGGCCCGCCAGCCGCCCTGCGCGCGCGCTCCTGGAGCTCGCGTTCTAAGTCTGTTGTCTCGCGGGTGCCGTCCGCGAGTCCGCCTGCTCCCCCGTGCAGGTGGCCCGCCAACCGCCAGCCGTCCCGCGTGCGCTCCCGGAGCTCCCTTCTCAGCCTGCTGTCTCAAGCGTGCGGGTCCGCGGTCTGTCCGCTCCCCCTTGCAGGTGGCTACCGCTTCCCGGCGCCCTGACACGGCGGCTCCCTCCCCCTTCTGTTTAGCTTCCGATATCTGTGCGCGGTTTCACGGCTCCCCGCTTCGTACCTCGATACTCAGCGCTGGAGATGTTCATTTGTAGAGATCCAGATGTGTCTTCCTGCGTCTCAGGCTGATTCCCGTGGATATTCCTGCTGGTCTGGTACCTATCCAGCTCAACTCAGGGGACCGTCTGAAAAAGGGGTCCCCTACTCCTCCGCCATCTTTAATCCTCTCCCAAAAAAATCTTTCTTACTCAACCTTTTATTCTATATAGGCCTTGAAGGGATCAGATGAGCCCCCCTCCCCCCGGAAAGGGCCCCCTGCTTTACTCAGTCTACTGATTCCCGTGTTAATCTCACCCAAAACAACCTCACAGGCATACCCATTAAGGATGTTTAATGAAATATCTGGGCACCCCATGACCTAGTCAGTTTGACACATAAAATTAACTATCACAGATATTATCTCTGTCCTTAAAAAACTCATAATTTATAGAAAAGGTAAAACATACACACATATTTATAATTCAAGGCGGAATAACATAGGAACATATAATCTGAATCTCACCCTTTTGGGAAGTCAGGTTTTTGTGTGGGCCTTGGGCTTCCTTTGATACTGTGTCTCATACATCCCTCCTCTCCTGTAACTGTCTGCCTTCTGACTCTCCAGTCTCTTCTCTAATACCCCAGCCTTGCACAAATCTCACTACTTGTTGGCTTTTTCATTTATCAATTTCTTTTTAAAATTATTCCTTCATTCTGCAGTTGTGTATTGATTGCCTACTAAGTTCTAGGCACTGTTGTAGATTGTGAGGCTGCACTAACATGAAGCACAAGATCTTTGCCCTTATGACACTTCCATTATAGCTGGACAAGACCGGCTGTAAGCAAATAGGTAAGTAAGTATGGAGTGTGGCCAGCGGAGCAGGGTGAAGTAGGGAGTGCTGTTTGTGGTGGTGGTGGGAACTGCTCCTTTTAACAGGGTGGTCTGGAAAGGGCCACTGAAAAGTGAAGGAGCGAGCTGTGTACTGCTTGGCAAAGGGCATTCCAGGCAGAGGGAACAGCAAAGACGGAGCCCTAAGTTGCGAGGTACTAGCAGTGTTCGTGAGCATTAAGGAGGTCAGGGGCTAGTGAGCCGGGAAGGCTAACATCTGAGGCCAGATCACAGGCTGCTCTTAGGGGTTTGGTTTTTATTTTCAGTGAGATGGGAAATTCTTGGATGGTTTAGACAGAGATATGACATAACCCAATGTGTGTGTTGAAATGGTAATTCTCTGTTTTTTGTAGCAAGATGAGGGTGGAAGCTCTCTAATAGGAGGTTATTCAGGTAAGACAGGGACAGAATGATGGCCTGTACTGGGATGGTGGGGCTGGAGGTGGTGAGAACTACTGGTTGCACTTTGAAGGGAGAGCCCAGGGAATTTGATGGTGAACTGGCCACAGAGTGTGAGAGAGGCATGAGGCTGACTCCAAGGCAGGTGCCTAAGGCACTGGAGAGATGAAGTTGTCATTTACTGTGCTTGGGAAGACTGTGGGAAGACTAGTTTTGCAGTCATTTGCATATGTTAATGACACATTATAGGCTTTCTACATGTTATCTAGTAGTCCATGCACATATCGTCTCCCCACTTTTCCTGGGGGAAAAGTTTTCGTCTTTGTGATAGGATCTGGTTCTTCTTTGTCTAGCCCCGTGCCTCATGCAGTTGGTGCCCAGTGAGCATTTGAGGAATGAACAGACTGGCTTTATTGCAGATAGGTTGCAGTTTAACTGCATTCTGTGGTCTGGGTAATGAATGTGTGCTGAGCTGTGTTTCTGATAGTCTTGATGGTTTTTGTATGGTTTTGCTAATTAGGCTTCACACTATTGACTAGGACTAGGGAGGGTATTTTCTTTCTTTCTTTCTTTCTTTCTTTCTTTCTTTCTTTCTTTCTTTCTTTCTTTCTTTTTCTTTCTTTCTTTCTTTCTTTCTTTCTTTCTTTCTTTCTTTTCTTTCTTTTTCTTTCTTTCTTTCTTTCTTTCTTTCTTTCTTTCTTTCTCTCTCTCTCTCTTTCTTTCTTTCTTTCTTTCTTTCTTTCTTTCTTTCTTTCTTTCTTTCTTTCTTTCTTTCTTTCTTTCTTTCTTCTTTCTTTTATTTTATTTATTTATTTGACAGAGAGAGCGACAGCCAGCGAGAAAGGGAACATAAGCAGGGGGGAGTGGGAGAGGAAGAAGCAGGCTCCCAGCGGAGGACCCTGATGTGGGGCTCGATCCCAGAACCCCGTGATCACGCCCTGAGTCAAAGGCAGGTGCTTAATGACTGAGCCACCCAGGCGCCCCTAGGGCATTTTCTTGATAATGGAGTCATACAAAGGTCTTCAGTCTCTGTGGGACTGAAACATCCAGCAAATGGCGTTTTGTTTTGTTTTTTTTTAAATGTCTGGTCCTTCCAAAGCCCGCGTTTTATCATGTTGTTTTCCACCGTGGCACATAGGTTCTGTTCCTTTCACTCCATTGGCAAATGGGAGGTGTGTCCTGCCGTGAGCTCTGCCTGGGTCTGTTCCCCTGAGAGTGCACCAGGGCTGAAGGAACTCCCTGAACTCCTGAGGCTCGTGTGTGCACCTCACCCCTTGACTGGCTTCTCTCGTATCCCCGGTTGCCTCTAATAAGTTCACTTTTAAAAGTTTCACATAAAACAATTTAAAAAATGTAAGTCATACAACTTAAGAGCAAGAAAAAGAATGTATTTTGCACGCTAATAAAAAACCCTCACATTTTAATGTGAGAATTAATTATAGAGGCAGTACAGTTTTAGACTGAGACCAATCTGGTTTCTAACAGCTTTGTTCATGTATTTTCTGGCTGTGTGTGTCTTCCAGCAAGTGGTGTAGTATCTCTAGGTTTTATTTTCTCCTCCAATTGTAAAAGTAGAGGAATTGTCACTTCATAGGCTAAGTGGAAATTAAACAAGGTAATAAATGTGAGGTGCAAGCCAAGGGTCTGAACTATGCTAGATGGTGAATTGATGGTTTACCAGTATTGGTGGTGGTTTTTGTTTTTCAAGCGGAGGAGAGCAGAGTTTGGTTTTTAAACCAAAATTCTGTTAAAAAGCAGCATTGTTTTAAGGCTATTCAGCAAAGACAGTTTTTGCCAGGTTTGTCTGTATTTTAGATTTCAATGTTTCTTTTATTTTGCAATTATTTTTCCCAAGGCTATGCTTTTGAGATATAAATCTCCAATCCTTTGAACCTGCTCCAAGCTCTCCAGGCACAAAATTCTCTTCACTGTCTGTCTTTAGGATTTCCTGGCCATGCCGTTGCTTCTGCCATAATTTACCATCCAGGATTATTGTGAATGTAATTTCCAGTGTTTGGAAAGTTGTTTATGGGGTTAAGAAGAATGCAAGTAAAATGTTCCTGTGGTTTCTATTTTATGAGAGGGGAGTGTGTGTATGTGTTTTGTTGTTGTTGTATATGCTAGCTTACTGTCTTGAACAGACTTTGTTTTCTACTTTGAATTTCCAATCTGATAGATGTGGAATGAAATCTTGCTGAACAGTGGAAATGAAGGAAGGGAAGGCTGCCTGTATGTCATGCTGACACCTACCCAAAGCATCATAACGATTTCACATCTAAGAGCGGTTTTTAAAGTGTGTAAGGGACATCTTGACCTTAATCCTAGTGTCATAGAAATGTACATAGAGATGAGAGCTTTGAGGTAATTTGCATTCCTCATGAAAGAGCTTTGCTACCAGTTCTGGTGCCTCCAGGCTGTTGTCAGTCAGAGGGCCTCACACATAGGCTACTGTGTCTCCAGCCCGCAGCCTACGAGCACTTCCATTCAGCCCCAGACACAGGAAGGCAAAATAAGCTAGCTGAGATGGTCAAACACGCTGCTGTTTTTTTCCCTACACTATGGGGAGAGAATAGCATTGGGACCTGGGTTTTTTGTTTGTTTTTTTAAAGAAAAAAGCGAACATATAGGAAAATATTTATAGGACACCTTATGTCATACTTCTGGCTCGTTGGAGATGATCAATAAATGAAAGGTAGTAGAAGCAATGGTAGCAGCAGCAGGTAGAGAACACAGACAGGGACCACACAAGCCACTGTGGAGGGCTCCCGCACACACACTGGTGGAGTGGGGCTGATCTGTGTCAGGACTTGCCCAGGTGTCACTCTCTCTCCCTTCTACACCCGCCCCCCGCCCTGACTGGATACTCAGCCCCGGGCCTTCTATATAATTGGTACAGCAGATATTGTTTGAAACATTTATGAACATCATTCAAATTATCACAAAATATTTTATAATTCAGAGTCCTATAAAGTTCTTTGTTCCCCCGAATTATTTCTGATGATACATCATCATGTGATCTTAGATGTAGAGTTTATCCCTCATCTCTCCTCAATTTTGTGTGTGTGAGAGTGAAGAAAGTACTACAAAAGTGTTTTCCTTAAAAAAAAAATGCCTGTTACCTGCTCTATATTCTATTTTGGTTCTGATGTTGAAAAACATCCAAATGACCTCAAAGCTTGCCACCTAGAGAAGGAAATAGCAATTTTTTTGGATCTAATAAAGGTAACCTAGAACACTAAAAGATAACATTCGTTTATATCTCTTATTAGGCCCATTTTTTTTTTTCCTTTTCTTTCTCTAAGCAGCAAGCAAAACAGTCACTAGTTTCACCAGGTCTTTGGATAATAAGTTAGAAGTTTGGAGTAACAAGGTTACTGTTCTTTCCCTCAGATTTTCCAGGAAGGCAAAGCAAATATTTGTGAATGTATGGAAGTATTTTCTGGCCCTTAAGTCTTATACCTGGTCTATACTGCAGGCTGCCTATAACAAGATTCTCCTTCTAGTTAGTAAATGAGAGATTCCCGGTGGAGGATTATCCTATAGGGGTGGGATAGAAGGAGGGACAATGTTGGGACACGGTGTGTTTAATACATATTCCCATGATTTCGTTGCTAAGTCGTTCATCTCTTGTCTGGCCGAATCTGCATCAGATACTATTACATTGATGTTAGAGATCTTATGTTAAAGCTGCTGTTTTTTAGAATGGTAAAGTTTTTCTTTGAGTCCTCTAAGAGATGGTTGTTGAAAATAATGTGAATCATAGCTTCATATTGTAGGCAAAAGTCAGTTTCAAGAAGCTTGGTGATAAATCACCCAGAAAAAAACAGTGAATTATATCCTAATGATTGGAACAAGACAAGCTTTCTAGTAGTGATGACAATTACTAATCACTTATCACAAAGTATATATGTAGTAGGAGCTAATTTCAGAGCTATAATAAAAAGAAATTTGTGCTTTTTTACATAATGAATGAAAAAATAGCCCTTTAAGAGGGCAAAGAATACTCTTAAATTTTTGAATTTCTTTGCTGCAAACTTTAAAACCTTTGTAAACTGTTCTAAAACTCCAACTCACTGAAGTATGTTCTCTATATATGTATACATATGTTATTTATAGTCCTTTTTTTTTTTTTTTAAGAGAGAGAGAGTGCACATGAGCTGGAGGGGGAAGGGCAGAGGGAGAGGCAGAGAGAAAATCTTTTTTTTTTTTTTTAAAGATTTTATTTATTTATTTGACAGAGAGAGAGAGACAGCCAGCGAGAGAGGGAACGCAAGCAGGGGGAGTGGGAGAGGAAGAAGCAGGCTCTTAGTGGAGGAGCCTGATGTGGGGCTCAAACCCAGAACTCTGGGATCACGCCCTGAGCCGAAGGCAGATGCTTAACCACTGTGCTACCCAGGCGCCTCCAGAGAGAGAATCTTAAGCAGACTCCATGCCCAGCTCAGAGCCTGACATGGGACTTGATCTCATGACCCTAAGATCTTGACCTGAGCCGAAATCAAGACTCAGTCATTTAACCAACGGAGCCACCCAGGCGCCCCTAGAGTAGTCTTTTATCTTGAGTTATAATTAAGCATCAGGATTATTGCAAACTAATATTTAACATATAAATGTTAAAATAAAATTATTTGAAACTTCTTAGTGGAAAGAATATTAATAGTGCAAGGATTGGCCAGAAAATGAATATATTCCTTACTAAGGAAATGATAGTTGTTATTCAAGCTGCAAAGTCTGAACATGGAAGGTGAGGTAAATTGCCATTCATTTAATATCTTTTTCTTTACTAGCCTCAGTACTCTGTGTATTCACATTCCTTATTTTTTTCTTTCTTAAGATTTTATTTATTTGTCAGAGAGAGAGAGAGGGAGAACACGTGCCAGGGGAGGGCAGAGGGAGAGGGACAACCAGGCTTCTTGTGGAGCAGGGAGCCCGATTCGGGGCTCCATCCCAGAATCCTGGGATCATGACCTGAGCCAAAGGCAGACGTTTAACTGACTGAGCCACCCAGGAGTCCCATCACATTCCTTATTTTCATTTAATCCCTTAATAACTCTTAGATGTAGATATTATGACAATTTTATGGATGAGGAAATTGAGTTTGCTCAACATTGAATAATTTAAGATTGCTCAGCTGCTCAATGCCAGAGTCCAAATCCCAGCCTAAGTCCGCATGCTGCAAACCTCCAAAATTTTCCATGACACTAAGCTGCGTGGACCTCAGAGAACTTTTTGTTTATGCCATTATCTGTGAGCATTGTGGTAGGCAAAATAGTAGCCCGAAGATGTCCACATCCTAATCCCAGGAGCCTGTGAACGTTCCTTTACATGGAACAGGGTCTCTGCTAATGTGCACCTGAAGGACCTTGAGGTGGGAAGTTACCCTGGATTCTACACATGGACCCCACATAATCATGAGGGTTCCTGAAAGATGGAAGAGGGAGTCACAGGAATCAGAGGAGATGTGACAATGGAAGCAGAGATTGAAGTGACATGATTGCTGGCTTTGAAGGCAGGGGCCATGAGCCAAGGGATGCCGTAGCCTGTAGAAGCTGGAATACACGAGGTGGCAGATTCTCCTGGAGACTCTGCAAGGAACAGAGCCTGCTGACACCTTGATTTTACCCCAGCAAAGCCCATTCCAGACTGTAAGATAATAGACTTGTGTTGTTTTAAGCCATTACCTTTGTGGTAATTTGTCACAGCAACAATAGGAGACAAATATAAGAATTTTAATGGTAGCTAGCTAAAGTGAACTTTTCTTTGATTTGTGCGTGTGTGTGTGTGTGTGTGTGTGTGTGTGTAAATTTTCACATGTGGTTTTGCTTACCATCATTTCTGTCACCCTGACCTCCCAGGTGCTACCTGATCCTGTTGGGAAATAAGACCTGATTGTAGTTCTCAGATTTGAAGAGCAATTAAACTACATGTAGGAACCATTGTATAAGAAGTAATTGGGTTCCTTTATCTCAAAGGAAAATGGCAGAAGAGTCAGATGGATTTGAAATATCAGTGTAGGAAACTTAATTATTGTTATAGTTATGCCTTATAAATAGTAAGAGATCACTGTGTCCTCAAATGGTGCCTGGCTGGTGAGTTTTGTAACCTTTAACAGTGGAAACCCCATGAGGTGTGATTTTGTGAGAAAAGGGTACTTATCCCCCTAGTCTTTTTTTTTTTTTTAAAGATTTTATTTATTTGACAGAGATAGAGACAGCCAGCGAGAGAGGGAACACAAGCAGGGGGAGTGGGAGAGGAAGAAGCAGGCTCATAGCAGAGGAGCCTGATGTGGGGGCTCGATCCCATAATGCCAGGATCACGCCCTGAGCCGAAGGCAGACGCTTAACCGCTGTGCCACCCAGGCGCCCCATCCCCCTAGTCTTTAAATAAGTGAAGTATAGTAAGTGCTCTTAAAATAAACTTTATATTTGCTTGTGGGCAATAACATTGATGGTACTTTCTGAGGAAAAGATTTGTGAAGTTGTGCATTGTAGTAAAAGAAGAAGATTTTAAAAGCCAGGGTCTCCTGCAGTCTGGTGTCAGGACAACACACCTGAGCTGTTACATGATTAGTTGTTAGAATCTTCTCTCAATTATTAACTTGTCGCATTATCTTAGTAAAATTACTTCATTTTTTTTGTGCTGGTTTTCTTTGTTTGTTAAATGGGGATAATACTATCTGCTCCATTATATTATTAAAAGAATGTACTACAAAAATGTAAATAGCAGTGATAAGAAAAGAATAAAAATAGGTATTCTGATGCTCAGTAGTATTTTTGTTTTTGATAAGAAAGTTCCTGATGTGTGAATGTGTATACACATACGTGTGTATCAGGTCTAAGATTGAGAGACCCAGAAAGGCCGTCTAATTCTGTGGAAGGATAAAGTAATATTTAGTAAATGGTGTTTATTAAGTGTTTATTAAGAAGTTAATCAGGGGCACCTGGGTGGCTCAGTCAATTAAGCATCCGGCTCTTCATTTCAGCTCAGGTCATGTTCTCGTGGGTCGTGGGATCGAGCCCCTTGCTGGGCTCCACGCTCAGTTCAGAGTCTGTTTGACCCTTTCCCTCTGCTCCTCCCCCCACTCATGCACGCTCTCTCTCTCTCTAAAATAAATAAATAAATAAAATCTTTAAAAAAAGAAATTATTCAGTCTTTTGATATATATTCCACAAATACCTTCAATCAGAATTTATATTAATTTTTTAGCGGGCCCAGAGCTGAAATGTTTATCACCCACTGAGGCAAAGGAAGTAGCTAACTATGGGAATCAAGCCAACATTGCAACTTGCTGTGACTTACTTAATTAGATTACCTCCCCTTTTGTCATGGACGATATTTGTCAAAATGGGTAGAGTTAGTTAATAAATTTGTCATAAAGTGTAAAAGTCTGAAAGATTAACGTTAAATGCACTGGTCTCTCAGGTAGGGGTTTGTGTACCCCTGAGAGTGCAGGTGAGCTCTGGGGACGTGGGGGAGCATTTGCTACCTGTAAATTTTTATGTCAATTTTATTTGTGCTTTGGGGTTTGTTTTATAATGTATATAACAGATTGGTATACAGTATATCTATGTAATTTATAAATACATAAATATTAGGGCTGCTCCTCCAAATGTGTAAATGATGATCGCACAGGCAATAGAAAGTTTGCAGAGTGGTACAACAGTGAACCAGAACACAGGGTGTAGTATTGAACATTCTTGCTTTATCATGTACTAATTAGCATTGTAGTATAGAGAAATGTGTTTGGGGTTGCAGCCTTTTTAATATTGCCAGAAACCAAAAGCCAAAGTTAACAAGGAAGTGATTGACCATGGCGAACCGTTACTCCACAGCGGAGGAAAGAAACCTTTGTTCTGTAAACAACAGACTCAGTTCCACTTGTAAACATCAGGGCAGAGGTTTTCGTGTTTCTTATTCACTTCTACATCTGCGACATTGCTAACAGGCATAGCGTAGTAAGCATTCAGTGAATAGTTTGTGAGTGAACACAGGAATTGGCTGGTATTGTGTACCAAGAAGCAACATGGCATTTTGCTTATAGTTGCAGGAAGGCCACAGTTGTGTATCATAAAAGAACCCATGGTAGAGTTGTTTCATGAAAGTGTCACCCATTTTTCTCTGCATGGTTTGGGTGACTCCCAGTGGTAAATGCATCTCTCAGTCCATGCTGCTCTCTGTGACTGTCTGCATGGCTATTTCTGGATCTCTTTATGTATCTGTCTTCCTGATTTCCTCCGTGCCACCATTCCTTCTTTTCTTCACTTTTAATCTTTTTTCACTGATACTTCCCTTAGCTAATTTAACTATTATAATTCTTCATTGTGGCTGGGGAATAGTTAGTTAAAATTTTAGTTAGGAGAAAGAAATATATCCTTTTTAGATCATTATGCTTAGATTGTTGTATACATATAATACAGTAAGTATAAAACATTAACCTCTAATAAAGCATGAATTATTGATACAATAAAGCATAGACGTATGATTAATTATATATAATGCTAAAATTATTCTGTTGAAATTTAATCTCTTTTTCTTTTTTAAAGATTTTATTTGTTTATTTGAGAGAGTGAGAGTGAGAATGGAGGGAAGGGGCAGAGGGAGAGGGCGAAGCAGAGCTGAGCAGGGAGCCCTACACGGGGTCTCGATCCCAGGACCCTGTGATCATGACCTGAGACGAAGGCAGACACTTAACCAACCGACCGCGCCACCCAGGTGCCCTGAAATTTAATCTCTTTTGAGATTCAAAAATCATTTAGTGTTTTCCTTGCCTTAGAGGGTGCAATACATTTTCAGTTCTCATTTATGTTGCCATAGAAAAAAGCAATAAACACGCTATCTGGTATTTGGATACTAGATAAATAGGAGTTGGCTTTTTAATGGGGAAATCATGTATGTTGTTGTAAGTGGTCTATCAAAAAGGATTTAAAATGAAATTAAAGGGCCATGAAAACATATAGCAAAATAAACCGCAGAGTCTGATAGATGTAACTGGCAGGAAGTAGGTAAAATGATAAGCGCTGTATGTTAGAGGATAAAACAACAGGGAAGTGGGCGGTGAATGTTTGTTACTGAGGTGCTCATATATCAGTGTACAGAATTACAAGGCAAGAAGAAATTAATTAAAATTTTTCATCTAGGGGGCGCCTGGGTGGCTCAGTTAAGTGTCTGACTCTTGATTGTGGCTCAGGTCATTATCTCAGGGTGTTGAGATGGCGCCTCACGTTGGGCTCCATGCTGGGTGTGGAGCCTGCTTAAAATTTTCTCTCAACTTCTCCTCTGCCTCTCCCTGACTTGTCTCCCCCTCTCAAAGAAAAGAAAATAAAAGAAAAAGAAAAGAAGAGAAACAAAGAAAGAGAAATTTTCATCTAGAATTAGGAATGAGTTCATGGGCACTCCTGAGATTTGAAGGAAAAGAATTCATTGACTCATTTGACAAATTCTGATTGACTGCTTACTGCAAACCAGGTAATCTGCATTTTTGTCATTAAGTCTATGCAACAGTTCTCTGAGACAGGTACCTTCATTTTGTGCTTAGGCTTATGAAAACAGAGGCTTAGGGAGGTAAGGTAACCTGGCCAAGGTCACATAGCTAATAAGGAATGCAGCCTTAAGGCTCAAACCCTTATTTATTGGACTCCAAAGCCCAAGTTCTCCATCCCTTGCTCATCTGCCTCCTGCCCTGCTGAACGCTCAGTGTCAGAGCAAGTTAGAATGGCTTCTGGTTCTTGAAGAGGGTATGACTAGGACTGGGGGAACAAATATAACATTTCACTGTACAGATGTGCATTTCAAGAAAAGAGAATCCTAGATATGCCTTCATGGGGTTATTCCATGCAGTGTGTTTGGGATTTAGAGGATTAATAAGCAGAGTCAAGCTGGTTGTGTCTAGAAGATTTTACTTGAGCTCAGAGACAGATGGCAAAGCTAATTCCAGCTGGGATTTCTGATTCCCAAGGTTCTCATCTAAGGCTTATGCCACCAGACGGAATGCCCTCATCATTAGGCAAGGAACTGGTCTGTTTCCTTGTAGGTAAAGGTTTGCTGGCAGCATTCCATTCTGGAGGGGTGGGGGCTGATGGAACAGATAATGCCAAACACAAAACAGAAGGTTGGGATCCATGCAAGGATTTGGTGGACAAGAGCATAGAGCATAGAGAAACGAATTGTGTCGTGCAAAGGGGCCAGAGTTTCCTATTGTAGAAGTAGTGATAGACAAACCAGATAATTCAGGAAGGCATAGAAACAGGAATGTGGCAGAGATAGCCGGCTAATTCCCAATGGTTTATGCTTCCCTTCTGGAGTTGTTGCTTGGAAGTGTCTACTCAGCCAAGGACTTGCTTTCCCAGCACACCTTGCATCTTGGTGGGGCTGGGTGGCTCGTTCTTGCCAGGAGCATGTGATTAGAAGGTATAAGTCTGCAGGATGAAGTGGTTATGAGCAGAGGTTGCTGTTCCACAGTCTTTTTCCTCACCTACAAGCCAATTAGGAACTCTTAGGAGAACAGAACCCTAAGACGGAAGGCGCCTAGACTCTAAATTACCATGTGGATTGTTGTTCATCTAGGACTACACACACTGGACTGTGTCATGAGGGAATGAAGCCGTGGGAATTGGGGCTTTATCTGTTCTAAAACTATGTAAGAGTATAGCGTCACATGCCCTTAATTAATATAGAATCATCAACAGACTCAACAAATGTATGAAACTATGACAGTGTGGAAGATGGTTATTAAGGCAATCAAAAAGAGATTTTACAGTAAGTGTAATTAATGTTTAATGAAGAGAACTTTTTCATTGCTACATATATCCAAGGGAAAAAAGGGAAAAAAATGTATGAGAAATAACACAACATAAGATGGCAGAAATTAGACCAAATAACGTAGTGATCACAATATGTGCAAACTGTTCAAAGTCATCCAAAGGCACAAACTCAGATTCATTTAAAATATAAATCTAAGTATATTTTGTTTATAAGAAACATCCCAGAAAAATGTATTAGTCAGACACTAGCGAAGTATGTGTAATGGTATTGATACGACACAAAGTAGAATTCAAAATGAACAGAATTAGAAGGAACAAGAAGTGATGTTCTGTGCTGATCAAAATCTATGAAGAAGACAATAGTGATGGACCTATATCCACTTAATATAAAGCTTCAAAATATGTTAGGAAAATAATAAGATCATTGAGAGAAGTCAATAAATCCTAAGTTCTGGTTGGAGATTTTTAATACTCTTCTCTCTGAGACTAGTAGATCATGTAGATTAAAAACAATAATAAAAATGTAGAAAAAGGATCTGCGTCACACACATTTTCAATGCACATGAAATAGTTACAAAAGTTATAAGTAAGGAGGTGATTCTGACCACATAGCGAGTAGGCCATGAGGAACTCATTGAAACTAGGAATCAGTAACAAATAGGTCTTATCTCTCATACACCTGAAAATTTTTTTTTTAAAAAAGCACTCTTCACAATTCATGAGTGAAAAGGAAAATGAATGCCCAAATAACAAAATATTTAAGTGCCAATTAATGCATTTTTCTTAATATGGATTTGGAGAAGGACAATTGTAGCCTTTTTTGCAGTTTGGGTTCCCTGGGAAGAAGACTCGCAGACAGTTTAGTGTGAAGATCCCTGGGAATCAGGATGTAGCGGGGAGGGAGGTGAGAAGGGTTTAGGAGGAGAAGCTGATCTTTGATGTCAAGCCCAACAACAGTCTCAGCTGACTCTGCAGGGAATTCTGGAGCTAAAATGCCCTTCAGTGTGGGCTGAGGTGGCCAGGACTTCATATTCTTGCACCATCAGTCATTAGATGTGGGCTACCCAGGGAAGGGGTATGACCTTGGACAAGGTGCTCTCCGTGGTGGAGGCCATCCTCAGTTTTCCCAGCAGCCAGGACCACAAATTCTGCTTTAAAGAGGGATCTGGGTGACACATCACAGTGTCCTCTCCAAACCTTGATGTGTCCATTTAAAAATAGGAAAGACCCAGAATAATGAGCTATGTTTTCAACTCAAACATTGAAATTATAAAATAAATGCTAATAAAATATAGCTGGAAGGAAATAAGGATAAAAGCAGGTATTCGTGAAATAGAAAAAAATTAATGTCAAATATTTTTCAACTATTTTTGAAAAATATGAATTATTTAGAAAAATTTGGCCAAATGCATTCAAGAATTGTAAAAAAGGAAGGGGAAATATATAAAAAATGAGTTTTTTTTATATAAAAAATGAAAAAGGTGATATTTAGAGGTAAAGAAAGGAAAAATGATTATTAGCGATACCATAGAAACTTTATACCAGTACACTTCAACACCTTGGTGACTATGTTTCTAGAAAAATATGAATTACCAAAATTAGACCAAAAGACAAGGGAATATAGAAAATTGGGTAGTCATCAAAAAGTAGCTACATACCTCCTCAGAAAGGCAATGGGCCCAGATATTTTACTTGGTAGTACTACCAACACTTTACTTAACAGTTATTTCCCATATTATATAAACTTTTTCTAAAGTCTAGAAAAAAATGGAAAGCCACCCCTCACTTACAAGGCTAGCATAATTCTATTGCCAAAACACAAGGGCAGCAAAAGAAATGAGAGCCATATGTCACTTAGGCGCATAGATACAAAAATTGTAAATAAAATATAGCCAAATCCAATATTCAATTTTCTGTCCTCTTTTTTTTCCAACTAATCATCACTTCCTGTTTCTTTTTTTTTTTTTTTTAAGATTTTATTTATTTATGTGACAGAGAGACAGCCAGGGAGAGAGGGAACACAGCAGGGGAGTGGGAGACGAAGAAGCAGGCTCCCAGCGGAGGAGCTGGGACTCCATCCCGGAATTCCGGGATCACGCCCTGAGCCCAAGGCAGACGCTTAACGACTGCGCTACCCAGGCGCCCCCACTTCCGGTTTCTTGAAACACTTTCTTCACTTGGCTTTTGGGTTTTCCAGGTTTTCCTCCACTTATTGACTGCTACTTCTCCATATTCTTTTCTGGTTTTGCCTCATTTCCTAAACTGCTTAAAATTAGACTGGCCTGGATTCAGTTTTTGCACTTCTTTTCTGTCTGTACCAGCTTTCATGATAATCTCATACTGTTTCATGGCTTTACCTGGCTACACACATAGATATGTATATTACATATATATATATATATGTATATTGTATATTGAATGTATGTATATTACATATCTATATGATATATAAAATGATGCACTAGGACTCTCCATAGAAACAGAATCAATAGGACAGTAGGATTTTGTAATAGGATGAGAAGTTTATTATAAGAAATTGACTTATGCAATTATAGAAGCTAAGAAGTCCCAGGATCTATGCAGTCAGCAAGCTGGAGACTCAGGGGAACCAATAGAGTAGTTTCAGTCTAAAACTGCAGTCTTGAGACCCAGGAAGAGCCAGTGCTTCAGTGTGTGGCCAAAGGCAGGAAAAAAACGATATTCCAGTTTGAGGGCAGCCAGGCAAAGAGAATTCTCTGTTTTTGAGCCTTTTGTCCTATCCAGACCATTAACTGATCATACGAGGCCCACCCATTTTAGGAAGAGCAATCCCCTTTACTCAGTCTGTCCATTTACATGTTAATCTCATGCAGAGACACCTTCACAGATACACACAAAATAATGTTTGACCAAATATCAGGGAACTGCATGATTCAGTCAAACTGGCAAAATTAATCATCACAGATGATGGCTCCTGAATTGATATCTCCAGACTGGAGCTTCTCCTAAAATGCAGAATTGGTATATGCAACAACCTGTTCAACATCTCTACTTGGATGTTTAAGAGGTATCACGGGGCGTCTGGGGGCTCAGTCGGTTAAGCCTCTGACTCTTGACTTGAGCTCAGGTCGTGATCTCAGGGTCCTGGGATCAAACCCCTCATCGGCTCTGTGCTCAGTGGAGAGTCTGCTTAAGGATTTCTCTCCTTCTGCCCCTCCCCCCACAGTCTCTCGCCCTCTCTCTCAAATAAATAAAAAATATATATGTATTTTTAAAGATTTTATTTATTTATTTGACAGAGACAGCCAGTGAGAGAGGGGACACAAGCAGGGGGAGTGGGGGAGTGGGAGAGGAAGAAGCAGGCTCCCATCGGAGGAACTGATGTGGGGCTCTATCCCAGAACGCCGGGATCAAGCCCGGAGCCGAAGGCAGACGCTTAACCACTGAGCCACCCAGGCGCCCCTAAAATATATATTTTTAAAGATTTATTATTTATTTGACAGAGAGCAGGGGAGAGAGTGAGAGAAATGCACAGGGAGAGCAGCAGAGGGAAAGGGAGAAGCAGACTTCCCACTGAGCGGGGAGCTGCATGTGGGACTCGATTCTAGGACCCTGGGATCATGACCTGAGCTGAAGGCAGATGCTTAACCACTCAGGTGCTCCTAAATGCGTTTTTTTTTAAGAGGTATCCCAGACCTAATGTGTCCAAATCAAACTCCCATTTTCCTCCCACAAACATGCTCACTGTGCAGTGTTCTCCACTTCAGTTAATGGCGACTCTGTAGTTGATGCAGGCCCCAAACCACCCAGTAATTCCTGACTCCTTTCTCTGGCATCCAAACTGCCTGCAAGTCCCATGGTGCTACTTTCAGAATATATTCGGACTCCAACCACTTCTACTACTACCAGCTGGTAGAAGCCACTCTCATCTTTTACCTGGGGTTTTGCAGTGTTCTCCTACTTTATCATCCTCCCTCAATCCTTGGTCTCTTGGAATCTGTTTCAGTACTGCAGCCCCAGTGATCTTAATGAAGATGCGAGTCAGATTGTATCACTTTTGCTCAGCCCCCTCTGATGACTTCCACTTTCAACTCAGAGTAAAAGCCAATGTTGTTTGTTTACCAGGTCCTGCCTCATCAGGCCTCCCTCAGAGGACTTATGCCCTCCTCCCTCCCTCCACTCCAATCACACCGGCTTCCTTGCTTTTCCTCAGACACACCTGTCAATCTCTCACCTCAGGGCCTTTGCACAGCTATTTTATCTGCCTGCATTACTGTTCTAGGTAACCACATGACTTGCTCCTTTGCCCTTTTCAGGTTTTGCACAAATACTACTTTGTCAGAAAGTAAGACTTTCATTTTTATCTGTGATAACTTAATTTTTAAAGAAGACTATATTCATGGATTACTTATATTAATTAAAAAAAATGGTAAAGACAAAAAGCCACCATTTCATTTTTTTTTTTTTTTTAAACTTTGGGTCGCTGGAAGCCCAGTCAGCCACAGCCCTTTCCCGTCTGGGGTTTTGGATTAGATTTATTCAGCAGTGACGGGGATGCCTGGGTCCACAGATAGAGTTGTAAACATAAGACTTGTCAGCGATACCTGTGTCAACTTACATAAGTAAAAATGATCTCCATTAAAACTGTCACTTTTTGTCTTTGATCCATATAGATCTCTCTATATAATTGCTGATGTGGGGGTGGGAAGCAGAAGGATGCTCAGAGACGTGGGGCATTAAACTCTGGTTTCTTCCCATGCCTGAGAATATGGCATTGCTGATGCCAAGACTGAATTAAAGGCCAGGAGAGTGATGATTGTACCAGCTGCCTAACATAGAACTTCCTAGGTTCTTAGAGGGTGTGTACTGCTGAAGGGGGTTTAAGTGCTGAGTCCAAAAGACTTGTGACCCAACAGACTTTGCTGTTTTTCCAGATCCAGCTGGCCTAGTCTGACATAAGACGTATCACCTAAAGCCACTAGGGAATTAGGAGCCGGAAAACTGGCCACCTGGCTGCTTATAAGTTTTGAGTCCTCAGCTCATTAATTGGGAACCTAACGTGGTAGTGTATGGTCTTGTCCCCTCAACGTATAACTCCAAAAATACCAGAATCTGGTTCAGAAGAGGGACCTAACATGCTGCAATAGACTTTTCTTAAGGCGATGGTGACTTTTAAAATAACCTACGAACAATTATAGTTCCAAGGAGCTGTCAAAAATGACCAAAATCACCCACAGTTCAAAATGTGCTCAATTTCTCACCTAAAATATAACTGCTGTTCATGAGTAGATGTTGGCATTCTGCAACTTGTATCTGATGATTAGTCATTTAGTTAATATCCACCAAGAAGTGGCCTCGTGAAATAGCTTTTAAATTTAGCCAGAAAAAAATAGCACCATTAATGATGGCCTTGACATTCAGCAAAGCCAAATTAAGCACTCAATCTGACATTTTATAGACAGTCTATTACAGAGCCTCACACTTGGTGGACATTCGATAAGCGTTAATCGCCTGGCTGACAGTGAACAACTACACTTCTGCTTGGTACAGAAACTGCAGTCTGGGATAGCGAGGAGGCTGAATTTGGGTGTCCTGTGGGATAGGGCCTCACGAGCACCAAAAGGTGTATGGGTTGTGTTTTTGTTTTTTTGTTTTTTTGCTTTTTGAAAAAATTAAAATGGCTCATAATTTCCTTTTAAAACTGAACACATTCATTAAAAATAGAATTCCCTTTGTCAGTTCAAGGTGAAACACCAGTTCATAGTGGTCGTTGGTCAAATGTTATTTCCTTTTGAAATAGAAAGCTGAGAGCCTCTGAAGAATCATTGTCACATTCCCTTTTAAAATTGTTTGCATCAGTGCCAGAGAAGTCATACACATTTCAGACAGGGTGACTGTTATTTTCATTATTGTGCTGATAGTGCAGTGTATTCATTATAGTGAATGAACGGTGAACTCTAGGGTCTGCATTTTATTCCTTCATTTAAACCGATTCACTTCTCCTGAATATAAATATTGTGAAGCTAGAAAAATATTTGCAACACGAAATAATAGCTGACTTTAAAAAATCATTTATTTTATGCAGTCGTTGTGCTAAGCTTTTTATGTATATTTGTTTCAAGTGTGTGTTGAAAGATTACTTCACTTTTTCTGCCATATCTCTTTCATGCTTTTAAAATTATAGCTTTCATGCTGTTTTATTTAAAAATCAGAATTTCACTCATGCTTATTTAATCACAGTGATACAGTGAACTTTAGCTTCATCTGAAAGAACAAGAATGCATGTTTGAAGGATAATAAGGCTGATGAAAATTTTAAACCTTTAGAAATTGAATATTGAGTCAAGACAGATGGTTTCTAAAAGAGGGGCAAGACAGCTGATCATGTGAATCGAATGAATTGATGTAAAGAATTATTGGGATCTATAGATATGCTCTGATTCTGTTCATCATTTTTATAAAAAACTGATTCAAAATGAAGTGTCCACGCCGGGATGATCCAGCTGCTTGTTGAATCAATTGCTTTTAATTAGCCCATCTGATGTGGATTGGATTTTGGGCCTGCATGCCTGGATTCCTGAAAGATTGAATTATCAGCATTCTTCTCATTTAGAGGCATGTGACTCCAAGGTGATAAGAGAGATTTCCATATCAAATCATTCATATCACTTTAAAAATTATATATATGCACATACAAATTTTCATAGGATTAAAAGAAGTTCTTCAGTTAGTTACTTTTGAGAAGTATTAGAACTCTTGAGGACTATTCCTAAGTTATTTTTTTCTCCCTCCCTAAGATATGGAGACTTTGCGAGTCGCCTGCATGCACAGAGCACCCAGTGTGTTTGCAGAAGAAGTGAACTTGGACATATGTGACAACCCAAACACTTCCTATTCAACTGGCCTGTTCTGCCTTGGATCAGGAAGGTTCCAATGAAGTGGTTGCTTAGCAACTAATGGAGTTAGAAGAAACAGCGTGTGAGCTGGGGCTCTGTCCTCATCTGGGTATAGCCAAATAACGCAAGAGTGGCTCTGGCAGGGATTGCATAACTGTGAAGCCACTGGGATGAATAAAATGAAAGATGGGAGAGAGATTCTGTAGCTGGGCTGGGTGCCTGTATCTATAGTTGTACACACCTTATTTCATGGTAGCACACTGAAGAAAAAGATAGGAAGAGAGGATGAAGATATGAAGAGAGGATATGAAAAATCAAAGAAGAACTCCTGAAATTTTGGGTTAAAATTTGAATAGTGGTCATTAACTTCGTCTGGGTTTTTAAAGAGAAGAATGATAAGTGATAGTTATGGCAATTCCTTAACTTCAACATTCTTCCAAAAAGTTATCTGAAGAAAAGAGGAACAGATTTTATGTGATGCTGTCATGAATTCTAGGACAGAGACGGTGTGTTTCAGTGCTTGTACATATGGATGCTTTATCATGCAGGGCTGGTCCTTCTGCTCCTTCTCCCTGTTTATACCCACGACAGACATAATGACAAGACCCTGACTGCTCTCAGCTGAGTCTGGGTGTGGCCTCACAGCCCTCAGCAAGGCTCCAGGCAGCCACTACCGATATCAGATTGGGCAGGCAGGGTGCCAGTGCCTTGTCATTCTTTATGGCAAATGAGACTCCTTAAAAGCTTCTGGTTTTTGAATTCCGTAGGAATGGGTCTGAGGGGTTTGTCAGGAGCAGCTCCATGATGGCCACGTGAAATTCCTCTTCAGGATGATAAGAAGGAGATGACCCAGGGGCGCCTGGGTGGCTCAGTCGTTAAGCGTCTGCCTTCGGCTCAGGGCGTGATCCCAGAGGCCTAGGATGGAGCCCCACATCAGGCTCCTCCGCTGGGAGCCTGCTTCTTCCTCTCCCACTCTCCCTGCCTGTGTTCCTTCTCTCACTGGCTGTTTCTCTCTCTGTCAAATAAATAAATAAAATCTTTAAAAAAAAAAAAAAAGGGAAGGAGATGACCCAGAGAAAGTCAGCCAGAGTCATTGGGGAAAGGAGAGTGGCCTGAGAGATTTACCTGCAGGCTCCTACCACCACTTCCATCCAAGAACATAGGATGATTTACTCTTCCAGAGGCCTTGTTCTTGAAACCATGAGTCTTCTTTAACTTTTTTTCCCCAAGTAATTACCTCTCCTCCCACCCACCAAGATGTGGCGACCGGTCCTCCCTTGCTGGGATTTGGACTCAGGTCTTCTGCCCAGACTACGGGATTTCCAGCATTGGCCTGGAGTGTTAACAGTTATGAGTCAGAGAATTTGGATTAAGTGCTCTTTCCAAGAGGAGACTTAAGAGTTGTGATGACATATCAGAAAGGCTATCAAGCAGCAGAGTGAATTTATTGAAAATCTACCAGGACCAAGGGGAGAAAGTTGTCAGGAGGGTGATTATGATTCAGTATTCTGGAAATATTACTAATACTTCATTTTATCATGTAAAGTATTGGATGTCTCATCTCTTTGAATATTCAGATATGCAAGGAGTGCCGCAAAGGGTGGCTGTGCTTCTCAAATTTTAATGTGCTCATGGGTCACCTAGAGCTTTTGTTAAAATGCACCTTCCAGAGCCGAGATGCCCTTCAGCAGATGAATGGATAAAGAAGATGTGGTCCATATATACAATGGAATATTACTCAGCCATCAGAAGGAATGATTACCCAACATTTTCATCTACATGGATGGGGCTGGAGGAGATTATGCTAAGTGAAATAAGTCAAGTAGAGAGAGACAATTATCATATGGTTTCACTCATTTGTGGAACATAAGGACTAGCAGGGAGATTAGTAGGAGAAGGAAGGGAAGAATGAAGAGGGGTAAACATGAGGGACTGTGGGCTCTGGGAAACAAACTGAGGGGTTTAGAGGGGAAGGGATGGGGATGGGCTAGCCCGATGATGGGCATTAAGGAGGGCACGTATTGCATGGAGCACTGGGTGTTATACGCAAGCAATGAATCATGGAACACTACATCAGAAACTAAGGATGTACTGTATGGTGACTAACATATAATAAAAAAAAAATGCACCTTCTATCCAGTAGGTGTAAGGTGGGTGAGGTTCTGCATGTCTGACAAGTTCTCTGGTGATGCCAGTGCTGCAGACCCAAGGACCACACCTTGAGTAGTGAGTGAGTGAGGGGCTGGTGATCTCTAAAGTACCTTCTAATTTCAATATTCCATTTATGGAAGAGAAGCTAGAATTTTAGCCGCGATGCTTAAAACACACCCAGTGTGGCTTTGATAAACACCGTACGAGCCTCTTCTGTGTCTTACAGAATTTTCCCTGAATGCTTCTCGTATTGTAATTGACACAGAATCCCTCACTTGGCCTCCTCAGTTGCTCCACCACTTATTTTTCTCTTCCGTCTTTCAGACTTTTCTGATTTTTAGCACTGAATGTCCTGAAAAGGTAAACTGTCAGCTCCATGAAAGTGGGCACCGTATCTTCCTCACTCACTGTGGAGCCCCTAGACCTAGCACTTGCTTGCTTGCAATAACTATAGATGAACGAGTGAATGAATGAATGAATAAATGAACGAACCAACACGCTCTTCAAAAATGCAGATGATGTTCAGCTGTCCCACATTGTTGTCAACAACAATAATTAACCTGACGTAGGAAAGAATTTTCTGGGCGCAAGTTGTTTTAGACAAGTAGCTGAAGGAGCTACAGTTAAAGAAGGCATATCTACCATGAGCTAAGTACAAGTTAGTTCATCTGTAGACATGAAGTTTTCCTCTGAAACTTTCCTTCTTCAGAGCCAGCTTCCCCGGATTCATGCAGACTGTGTATCACGTGTGCTCGGCCACTTTTTGACACGGGCCCCAAATTCTGTTTCACGACAGCTTTCAAAATGCAGGAAATGCAAGCTTCGTTTGAGTCAGTGTGTCCTCAGTAGATTTTGAAAGGGAGGATTGTGTCATATGAGGACAGAACAGATGGTCTCTGTGTGGAAAGATTCATTCAAAAATGGCTTATCCAGTATATTCAATAAGGAAGAGTAAGAGTCATCCCTAAATATCTGAAAGAATAGACTTCTTTACATGGTGGGTAGGAAAGTTATGAAATCCCATACCCAGGGAATAGAGCCGTGGACTAAAAGGTAACAAAAGCACCAGGGATTGAGCAGAAGCCAAAGGATTCAAGAGAGTGACCCAAGGCCAAAGCCAGATGTGTGGATGCCGTTTTCCATTTTCCAGAGTATGTAACAATTGACAAGGATAAATACCGTTCATGGATAGCCTGACTTCATGATGGGCAGAAGTTTCTGACCTTCACAAATTTACTATATCTTTAGCTACATAAAAAACAACTTGATTTGTGTCCTTTTCCATTCCATTCCCCAGAAGACCCATGTAGTTGAAATATGGCCACATCTAGGAGGAGGAGAATTCTGAAGAGAAATAGAATAAACCATAATCATGCTGGTTTTGAAGGGCTCATTATCACTATGTAGTTAATTTAAGAAGTAACTGTGCCAAGAACAAAGCTGTGAAATACAGCTAGATTCTTTGAATAAACAAGTTACATATTTGAAGATGTTGGGGGAAACCAATATGTTTCACAGTTTTTAGCATATAAGGTGAATTTTTCTTTATTTGGTTAAAGTGGGGGGAAACTGGTATTTTAGAAATAATTAATTTTTGCTGCTTAATTATAGGTATAGTAATGTAATTTGCTGTTTTCATTTGTCCTGATATTTTATTCTCTCAGACTATTACTATACTGTTTGAGGAAAAATTAGAACAGCTACAAATATATTGGGGAGGAACCCTCCAACCAAACACCCCTACTCTTTCAGGCCATTAAGCTCCCCAAATCAATTGGATTGCTTTTGCATTTGTGAGATAAAGAAGGTAAATAGTCCAATTCAACTGTGGTCAGGACCCTTCTCCCCTCAATGCCAGGGAAATGGGCAATTGTGGTTAATTGAACAGTCTCATTAACTGAGATTTACCACCCATTCTATATGTGATGTATAACCAAAATGCAATGAAAGGTAATCACCGTTAACACTAAATTGAGCAAAATGTAATCTTTGTTGATTCTGAAGTTAGCTCAAATCTCTGTAATGCCACGTGGCCACGGTAAACATCACTAATAAATAACACTGTACATATGAAAGATGGAGGGGGGATCAGGCTGGATCTGATGCTATCATTACAAGTTGCTTTTTTCGATAACTTTCTTAAATGTGTTTACTTTTATTTATCTCTTTCATAAAAGTTAAGGGTTGAGTGCACGCAACACAATGCAGTTATTTCATCCATAAAATCATCTGGATTCCTGATAAACTGGAATTCGCTCTACATCTTGCCCATATCCAGTGCAACTTCAAAGCTACGTGTAGTTTACTAGGTGAAAAGATCCTATTTTATCAACTTTAAGTGCTTAAAAAAGTCTGGTCTTCTCATCTTTGAAGATGTAGTAGAATTTCCATTGGTGAGTTTTGTGGCGTAACGCACCAACCCGAAATGGGTTGTAGTTCATCTTGTGACTGTATGACAGCTAACGTGACCCCAAGGAACTTAATTCACGTACTGTGACTTTAAGACTCAATTTGTGTCATTTCTGTGTGAAATACAGGAGGAATGACTCGCTGTAAATCGACAGTTCTCTCAGTGGTTGGCACTTCAGGTGGACTGTAGTCTCACAAACCGGGTTTTCCATTAGAAAGATTTGTGGTGGCGGCCGCACGTGATCAGCCATGAGTGAGCTGTAACAACTGTAAGTCTCAGCCTGGCCAAGGCTGTCCCAAAGACGAAAACAGTGCGAACCGAGGAAGAATTTGCGCAGGCTTCCATATTTCTAAGCAGAACCTTATCCCAGGCATTGGCAGAATGTTGTGGCTTGATGGAGGGCATCGCCATATGTTCTTACTTTTTTCTAAATGTCTACAGATGAACTAATTTGTACTTAGCTCATGGTAGATATGCCTTCTCTTTAACTGTAACTCCTTCAGCTACTTGTCTAAAACAACTTGCGCCCAGAAAATTCTTTCCTACGTCAGGTTAATTATTGTTGTTGACAACAATGTGGGACAGGAACATCATCTGCATTTTTGAAGAGCGTGTTGGTTCGTTCATTTATTCATTCATTCATTCACTCGTTCATCTATAGTTATTGCAAGCAAGCAAAGTGCTAGGTCTAGGGGCTCCACAGTGAGTGAGGAAGATACGGTGCCCACTTTCATGGAGCTGACAGTTTACCTTTTCAGGACATTCAGTGCTAAAAGACAGCACCCGTGGTCCTATCATCTCTTTTGCTATCAAAGGACACTTTGTCCTTCCCTGTGGGCTCCAGAAGCTCTCTTGACATTGTTTCACAGGCTCTTGACATGTCACAAGCCTCACAAGTTGACACATGACTGGGTTCTTCCTTACTTTGGTGCTATCCAGCGTGACTTCTTCTAATTCAGGTACCCTGTAAGTTCATTAAGCCCAAAACTTAGAGCTTGATTTAATAGTTTCCTTTTTTTCTTCTACTTAACTGGTTTTGTAACTTTTAAAAGTAATCATGTTTTAAATTTATAACATGAAGTTTCTAATGGAAGTTTTATGTTTCTGGAAATGGCATTGATGGTTTTTATGCTGTGGTCAGTCCTTAAAGTAGGGTGTAGGAGTGTGCAGTAAAAGTTAAGTCCTGTGGCCAGACATAGGGATTTTGAGTGGGACGGTCATTAGGAATGTATTTGAAAGGAACAGATTTGGGCAGGGGGCAGAGGAGGACCTATTTCTTAACTCTCGTTCCAACTGGGGTTAAAGCGAGACTTGGGAAAGTAGGGCATTCTGCTTGGATGAGAATATCAGGTTCTATTTATTAGGCATCTACTATGTGCCAGGTACTATGCCTGACAGTAAGCATAATTGTATCTAAACCTCCAGACAGCCCTGTGAGGTTTGTATTGTCTCTGTATTACAGAGAAAGGGCCTGAGTTTCAGAGAAATTAATACATTAGCCAAAGGTCACATGTTCAAGGTGAACTGCCACACGACCATAGGTTATAGACCCAGGATTTGACTCAGATGTGTCTTTCTGCACAGCCCTGAACATTACAAGTTTTCAAAAGGCAGTTGTTAGAAATACATAGGTAACACGTTTATTGTAATGATCCAAATAACACCATGCAAATAAAATAAAATTCATAGTCTTTTCCTTCCCTCAATAGTCATAACCGTCTGACATAACCACAGTGACCAATGTGGTGTTCCTTTATTACTTGTACAAACATGTACAGTTACATATGCACATTATTTAAGGGGTGGTGTTCTCTCTCCGACTCTACCAAGCCAGGCTTCAAGCTCAGTAGCTCCCTGGCTGAGGACGCCTGTTCTATGCCATCTTCGCTGAGATTGCTTTTGAAAGACCCTAGGGAAAGCAGATTCAAAAACTCCCTCGGCGACTTGTTCTCTTATTTAACCTTTACTCTCAGGAACTTTTTGCATTTCATTAATCCAGATAATTCTTCTGCAGTTTAAGTCATTTCTGTCAACAGTGGAGTTGATGGAGAGCAGCTGGTCACCATTTCAGGTGCAATAACAACTTGGAAGATATGAAAAAAGAAAGTAGTGTTGGGAATATTAAAAACTGAAACACCCATATAATAAAAAACAGACATTGAAAACAACTGAAATTTCTTTCAGAATTTTTTTTTTTAGAGTGGCTATAAGAAGTCTAGAAGCAAATTCAGAATTACACAAATGGAAAGCCTTTTTATTGTGACCTGTACTTTTTAGTTTTGAAATTTTATTGATTTATTGATTTATTTTTTTAAGTAGGCTCCACGTCCAATGTGAGGTCTGAGCTCACGACTCTGAGATCAAGAGTTGTGTGCTCTACTGTGTGAGTCGCCCCTGGTTTTGATTTTAGATCTTTCACAAATGCATAAGCAGAATCATTTACATTAAAATCAATGTTCTGATAGCCCTTTTTATCTATAGCTGCACTTGATTTAAAAAAAACAAACCCAGAGACTAGTATTCCTAATGTATCACTGCTTTAACCAACGAATACATAAAAGAAACTTAATTTTAAATCTCATCATTTTTACAGTATACAGGTTTCACTAAGACCTTGCCGTATAGAGGCACTGTATTGAATACTTCATATATACACTGTCCGCCAATCTTCAAACAAATTCATGAAGTGGGTACAGTTTTTGGCCCCATTTTTCAGATACGAAAACTGAGTCAGAGAGAGGTTACATGTTTGTCCCAGTCACTTGCCAGTGTTTGTAATCATACCCAGAATAGTTTGATTACAAATTTGCCCTTAATCACTGGTTCACCAAACCAAGAATTATGTGACTTCAAAGTCAGTGTTCTTTAACAGTCATGTAGTACCTTAACTCCCAGTGATACCAGCAGCAAGCCAGATCAACTCACTAACTAACCAAGTTGCCAAATATACCATATCGTCCTTTCACCATTTACAGCTTCTAAAGGAATGTCAGATTTCATTTATTCATGATAAGGTAATTTCTGAAAGTGAAACACTCTAAATGTTTGCTATTTAATATAGCAAATGTAATTGTGTATGTTACACATTACATACTGCCAACGTCTTTAGGGTATTTTGAATGCTTTTCTTTTTATTTTCTCAAATTGTAAGCATTTAAAATATTCTTTAGAAGATTTCTCAAATGACAAGAGAGCAATAATTCTGTAGTTTTTTTTTAAAAAAGATTTTTTATTTTTTTATTTGACAGAGAGAGAGCATGAGCAGGGGAAGCAGCAGGCAGAGGGAGAGGAAGAAGCAGGCTCCTCGCTGAGCAGGGAGCCTGATGTGGGGCTCAATCCCAGCATCCTGGGATCATGACCTGAGCCGAAGGCAGATGCTTAACTGACTAAGCCACCCACCCAGGTGCCCCTAATTTTGTATTTCTAACAATTAAAATTTTAGCTATAAATTAAGCTAACAAAAAGAATTTTATTCATTATGAGAATTCAGAAATCTCTAATGGAATGAGATAGAAATGAGGATCTCCAGAAAGAATAATGGACCATCAATTAATACCACCATTCAGAGGTGCTTGGGTGGCTCAGTCTGTTAAGTGTCTGACTCTTGGTTTCGGCTCAGGTCATGATCTCAGGGTCATGAGATAGAGTCCCGAGTTGGGCTCCATGCTGGGTGTGGGGCCTGCTTAGAACTCTCTCTTTCCTCCTTCTGCTCCTCCCCCCTCTAAAAACAAAACAAAACAGAGAAACTACCATTCAATATATATTAAAGTGTATGGAATTGTGAGGATCAAAAATAAGTTTATCAACATAAAAATTGCTAAGAGATGATATTAATATATTGGCAAAACAAAAAAAAATCACGTTTCTAAAATTAAAAAATTTAGTGTGAACTAAAATATTACCATATAGAAGAATAAGGGGTTTTTTCCCCTCTACTTTTTTTTTTTTTAAAGATTTTATTTATTTATTTGACAGAGAGAGACAGCCAGCGAGAGAGGAACACAAGCAGGGGGAGTGGGAGAGGAAGACGCAGCCTCCCAGCAGAGGAGCCTGATGTGGGGCTCGATCCCACAACACTGGGATCATGCCCTGAGCCTAAGACAGACGCTTAACACTCACTACCCAGGTGCCCCCCCTCTACTTTTTTATGAAGTTAGCTAAGCTGCAGAATTTGAAGGGACAGTTCCCTTAAGACTTCTATCACTTCTGACACCAATTGCAAGTTTGGAGGAATTCCTAAAACTATTCTCAGATTCAGTAATTCACTAGGAAGTCTCACAGAACTCACTGAAAGTTTTTATACTCACAGAAATTGGCTTATCACAGGGAAATATGCAAATTGGAATTAGACAAGGAAAGAGACACACTGGACAGAATCCAGAAGGGGACCACGTACAGAACTGCTGGCCATCCCTCACCTGTAGAGTCATAGTGTATCTCCTCCTGGCCATGCTAAGGGACAAAATGTACAGAGGACTACCAACCAGGGACACTCGCCCAAACTTTTGGTGTCCAGAGTTTTTACTGGGGCTCAGTTACAGATTGCCCATGTGATTGACCTTTCATCTCCAGCCTCTCCTAGAGGTCAGGCTAGTACCTGTAGCCTCCAGCTCCCCTGGAGGTCGGAAGTGATATGGTATGGCCCAAACCCCCATCATAAATCATGTTGTTAGACTGTCATTGGCCAAAGTTTCCAGACAAACAGGGACACTCCTGTCTGGCAACATATTCCAAGGGCTTAGAGATCACCTTCCAGAAGCCAAGGGAAAAGACCAGAGCTCCCTCTGAGTGAGGTTAATTCTTCACTATATAGAGGTGTACTTTTCTAAATGGTGCATTTCCTCACTGGTAACCCAAAACCCAACCCCATTGGAATAATCTCTTTATACCTGTTAAATCAGGCTTGTTACAGGTGTACAAATTACTGTGAGTTTGTTTTTGGACATGGGACAAACCAGTGACTGAGCCTCAACAGTCACCCCGGAGAAGAGCCGTGGGATGCAGTGGGACTGTGTGTGCGAGGTGTACAATGCCACGTACTACTCTGTTTAGACAGAGTAGTAGCTTTTTGTAGAAGCGTTTCAAAAACCAAAATCAATCTTTAACCTACACGGTGTTTTTCTTTCCTCGTCTCTTTCAGATTTTGTCTTGTTCTCTCACTTTTTAAGTTCCGTAACCCCCCATCTCTCTCATTCTCTCCCACCTCAGGCAATGTTCAGTCTCTGTATGGTGGAAAGTGGAGCAGATGAGGTGAATTTACACGGCGTGACCAGCCTTGGCTTGAAGCAGGCCCTGGAGTTTGCATACACAGGCCAGGTATGGGACCACGTGTCGTCTGAGAGGCTTAACATTTTAACTGCAGCTAGCCAGATGGGATTATCCTTGAGGTAGGAGATTTAGGTATTTCTCTTGTTATCCATTTGGTGTTTAAAAAAAGGTTCACATTACCTTAATTTTATAACAAAAAAGGTAGAAAGGTAAGTAAAGCAATTTGAGTTCAAATATGACCCAGGTAACATAATATTTTAATCTGAGCTCAGTGGCTTGCTGGTACAATGTTAAAACAGCCCAAAGAACCACCTTATGGGAAAGAGTTTGCAAAATACCTTGAATTGTTATTACTGAAGCTCCATTACTTAATCATGGCTTTCTTGGCTTAAAAAAAATGGGAAGCCCCAAGAAGAAGCTGTGTCTAGCACCTTGGCACCCTGTCCTCCACACATATCTCGGAGTCAGGGTCTCAAGTGTTAGATTATAACATGATGGTTTGAAATCCAAAATTGTTCTTCATTAAAATTGTCATAGGATTTACAGAGATCTCCGGAGAACATCCATTTTCTTTTGCTTTTTTTTTTTTTTTTAAGTGAAAGAATAATAATGACAACTAATAGAATGTGAGAGCCAGGTCAACATATGCCTGTCCGAGAAAATTGAAATAAAGCTGTGTAAAGACAATATGAATCCAGAGCCAAAGCATCATGGTTCTTTACTAGTTTTATGTTATTGAAGCAAAGATGAAAACACACAGAAACCTTCCTTTTAAAAGTATTTTTAATTGAGATATAACAGACATACAACATTGTATTAGTTTTGGGTATAGAAAGTAAGGATTCCATATAATTACTCCAATAAGTTTAGTTAACATCCGTCACCACATAGTTACAATTTTTTTTTTCTTGTGGTGAGGACTTTTAAAATCTACTCTCTTAGCATCTTTCAAATATACAATAATATTGTTAACTATAGTCACCATGCTGTATGTTACATCCCCAGGACTTATTTATCTAAACCAGGAATTATCTATGTTTGACCCCCTTCACCCATTTTACCCAACCCCAATGCCCATTTTCATTTGAGAACCACTCAACTGAATCAACTCACATGCAGACTGGATGTTTACCCTCTTTTATAAAGTTTTGTTTTTTAATTCCATTTTATTCAACTTAGGTTTAGTGTCTTCTATGCTAAAATAAGGGCCTCTTCTCTTGGCAGGCCCACATTTTGGTGGGGGAAAGAGGTGTAGACATAATCACACATCCTCATTGTGTTGGGAGATATAATACAAGCAGAATACAAGATACAGTGGAGACGAAAAGGAGAATGTGGTCAGCTGGGGCCATCAGTACAAACTTTCACAGAGAAGGTGGTATTTGGGTCTTGAAGAATGTTGGGAGCTCACTTTTCTACTAAATTTCCCTCTTCAGAGGCTTTTTAAACTAAATGATATTGTCCATTTTCTTTTCTAGAGCTAGTGGAGTTTGAGATAGTTTCATAGAGTAATTGAGGCAACTCGGCAGCTGAAATGAAAATAGTGGGTAGAAAGGAAAAAAAAGCATCCATCAAGTAGCAGGTGCAAAGGGAAATACAAAGGAAACGGATCACAAATTCAGGGTCAGCCCAGCCAGATTTCATGCCTTAGGAAATTCAGGTGGACAGTTATAGTTTGGAGTCGCCAAAACTGATTCCTAGTGAGGTGAGTAAATTATGTGTTGGATGCTTTATGGTTTATAGATGTAAAGACAGATTGCAGCTCTAAATTGTGTCTTGTGTTGATTTCTCTTTTCACATCTGAAATACAGTCAAACCTGCATTTGCCCGTCTCTAAAGTACTATTGATAACCCATAGCTCATACTTTGCTGGCGTGCAATGGGAATGGAATAGTAAATTTTGTATGTTTTTGACCTTTGTCCTGTGGCACAAGGACTTACAAAACATGAATGGAAGGGGACTTCTTGAATGGTATGCAAGCTGCTTGAGAAGTTTGGAGAAGGGCAGCCATATCTCATTGCTTAGGAGTCATATGCTCATATTCCACTTTTAGGAGTTAAAAAGAAAGCCAGAAATGCTTCAGAAAAGAAAAAAAAAAAAAAAAGAGCAAGCCCAGGGCCAGACCCGGAGCTGTATTTATTCTGCCCAGTGACCCATTTCTGATGTGCATATGCACGGAGCAGCAGCATGCCTGCCACACAACAGTGACTCATCTGTTCAGATTGTGTCCGGAGGGATGGGAAGTAGGCTGATATGTCATGGAGCATCTTCCGCAAGAGCAAGGGCACTGCCCTAGGTACCTGATGTCTGCTGTTTGACCTAATCTTCTAGACAGCTCTCAAGAATGCAGTGATCCCATCATGAAGATGACGAGCCCAGGAAGGTGCAGGGAATGACTCAAATCCCTCTCCCAGGGTATATTGACTCAGTGAGTCAAAGCCAGTCCTCTTAGCTTCAAACCCATTGTCCCACTGAGGAAAGGTTAAGTCATATTTGTTCTACTTTGTTGAAGGAGGCAGGGAAGCATTTGGACACTTCAGAGAGTGAACTTTTGATGGTTCTGTCATCCTGGGTGCCTTTGCAGCACTCAGTTCATGAGGGCTCCGAGTTGCTACACTTGAACTCTATGTATGATGACTCGGGGCTGCAGTGGAAATAATTCAGGCTTTCTTGGACAACATCCATGGTGCTTTGCTCTCTTAAACACCAAAATGACTTTTTAATAAATCTGTTTTCCCTTTGAGACATGAACATAGATAATGGCAAAAAGTGAAATTGCAGTACATTGGGAAATGCAAAAAAGCTGCTTTCTCTTACTCTGAAATTGACGTTAGCATTAAGCAAAGACTTTGGCATGTGGAAGCAGGAATGAAAGCATAGTTCTTCAATTTCTTAATTGTTATGTACTATTTGGATATTCACTAATATTCACTACTCTGTTGTCGTTAGCCATGATATAGATTTGTAAAATCAGGGTTAACATTGTCTTCTCTACCGCTAGCTGTTTCTACTGACAGTTGATTATACCTTTAGTCAGTGGTAGTAAGCATAGTATAAAATGTAAGTATTTTACATGTCTGAAAATCGTTGCCGTCTTGGGAGATAAATTGGAAGTATCGTGTGGGCGCGATGAGTGAATGCTGTTACGTGTGACAAGACGTGTGCGTGTTCCTCCTACATAATGCTCTAAAGCATAACCTTCTTAAAACTGGTCACAGATTTCATCCAGGCAATTTTAAAGAAAAAGCAAACTTTTCCCCTAATGCTAATGCAATCTCTGAAAGTGCATGCACTTTTCTTAGCGAGGAGTCTACATGGGGCCGAGCAAGTGCACACTGTGCCTTCACACTGGTTGGACATGTGCCCTTCCTGTGGGCACACCCTACTTAGGGCACAGCTTGTGCTGAGGTGGGGATGCATCGCAACCCCGTGGGTGTGTTTGCTCAGCTGTAAAGAGCAGAAGCAGCCTTGAGGTGCAAAGGAACCAGGCTCCTCTCCAGGTCCTATTTTGGGCTGGTGCTGGGAGCCAGGTCAGAAGCAAGCAGTGTGATGTAAATTCGCTGGGCAGCTCTGCCTTCAGGAGGAAAGGACAAAGTAACCCTAAGAACACACAAACTCTCACTTAATCTGGTGGGCAAGACTACCTGTTCCCAGGCCTCCCTCGGTCTCCTCACTTTCCAACTCTGGCCGGGAATTCATTCATATTGTTCAGACCAGTAAAGAAGAACGGGAGAAAAAAGAGGAAAAAGAGGATTCTGATGGAGATGTTGCCCGGGAGGAGGATTTCCAGGCGTCACTAGACAAGAGGTCAGCCACTCAGGCGTGAGCAGGTGTTGCTAAGAAAGCCCAGGGATAGTGATTAGCAGTTAACACCAGGATCCTTCTAGAAAGAGAAGAGCACTATTCAGAGGAAGGACTTCTAACCTCAAAGTCCTGGAATAAGCCTCTAGGAATTTGAATAACTAAGGACCAAAACAGGAAGCAAATAGAGCTGAGAACCACAATAAAGTTCACTGTTTAGCACTCTGGCTGTGATGATGTTAAGGAAAGTAGACTATATGCCAAGCACAGCGCCCAGTACCTTCCTTACAGTGCAGCAAGGGCATAAGCCGAGTTAGCTTCCTCTTACTTTCCAGAGACCTGTCCTCCTGTTCTGTCCCTTGTAGCCTGATGGAGAGAGACACTGTGCATCAAGTGACAGTGGCATTTGTAGTCCCCTTTAATATTTGCTGCCTCCAGGTACTGCCGACTTTGTCAGCCATGAACCAGCCATGTCATATCTGGCCATCTGAAGAAAAAGGACTCTTTGGTACCTGTGTTCCCTTGCTTTTCTCTTCATTATCTAGTAAGTCCAGCCTTGGCTCCTCAACACATGGAGGAACCCATCTCTTCGGGACTCCCATCCAAATTACCTTCCTCTGATCCAGAGAAGGCTTTAGTACAGTCGTCATAAGGATATTTCATAGAACCATTAATATTAATATTTTAAAGTCTTTCTTTGGAAATGTAGAAAAGTATGATATTCTTAAGTAAAAAAAAAATTTAGCTGTAATTGTGGTTACACAATTTGTTAAAAATATTCATGCAATCAGAAATTGTAAACTCGGGGCACCTGGGTGACTCAGTCAGTTAAGGGTCTGCCTTCCGCTCAGGTCATGGTCCCAGGATTCTGGGATCGAGCCCCATTTGGTGTCCCTGCTTAGTGGGGAGCCTGCTTCTCCCTTTCCCTCTGCCCTTCCCCCTGCCCTCTCTCTGTCTCACTCTCTCTCTCAAATAAATAAATAAATTCTTAAAAAAAAGAAGAAATTGTAAACTTAAGGAAACTATCCCTTAATATTCATGCTCTATTCAGTAAAGTTTTTCTTCCTGATTCTTATTTGATTCCTTAATAGGTTCACATTATCTTTTTACCTATCATTGATAAGGCATACACTGTAGCATTCCATTTTAATGATCATTGAAATTGTATTTATTCTCCATAGCAGAATATTTTTCTCTGTAGACCTGAACACCAAGTCCAGCAGCAGAGTGACAGGAATCTTAATTGGAACTGCTTTCCATGGACCATCCCTACAAAGGGATAAATGTGTCACTTTACATGGAAAAAGTCCCCATAAGATTTACTTATAAACGTAACATGGTTGGGGCACCTGGGTGGCTCAGTCGTTAAGCGTCTGCCTTCAGCTGAGGGCATGATCCCAGGATTCTGGGATCAAGCTCCATGTCAAGTTCCTCCACTGGGAGCCTGCTTCTTCCTCTCCCACTCCCCCTGCTTGTGTTCCCTCTCTCGCAGGCTGTCTCTCTCTCTGTCAAATAAAAATAAAATCTTAAAAAAAAAAAAAAAAACCAAAATGTAACATGGTTGAACTAAATGGTAGCATATGAACAAAACTGGGAGAAATTTTTCTTAAATGTGTCTCTGAGGAGCCACATTCAGGCTCTTCAGTGGTATAAATATTTTAACTGTAAAACCCTTTCTTCACCTGGCAGTGACTCCAGAAGCCTGGCAAGCAACAGGCCCTTGAGGTACCTGCACTGTGCCCCAGGCTCTTGGGGGCACAGTCTAAAAGCGACATTCTAAGGAAGAATATTTTGAGTCGTGCAGAAAGTGATCATTGTCTCCTCACTTTAATTCTTGTGAGAGCTGTGCCAGAGTCCATACTGGAAGGTTTGAGAGAGTGAAATGAAGAAAGCTTGAATTTCATCAGGGACTTTTTGCTTTCTTGGATCTTTTGAAATTCTGCATTATTTGCCCTTGGAGAGATTTTCTCTTTTATCAGTGGGTCATTGAAACAAACGCACAAACAGATGTGACCACTTATTGTTTTGGGGTGAAGATGTTCCATGTTCCCACTCATGGGTTCATGAAAGCATCAACTGACTTGATAGATAAGAACCATATGCCAAATGGAATTTTTATGGCTTCCCAAGGTGTCAAGTAAAACAATAAATGTTGACATACTTTGGGGGTCACAAGTGGGAAGGGCGGGTTGGAGCCCTAATCATTTATTGTGAAAAAAGGAGAAGTGAGATTTCTTAGAAGTCCAGGTCCTGACTGACCCCCAGAAGCCTACTTTTCTCAGCTGAGGACGCAAGAACCCAAGGACTCACAGGACCTGAAGCCTGTCTGTTCTTCAAGGGGAATAGTTGATTCAGACAAAGGGAAATCATGTGGGAGCTCCTCCTCCTTGCAGAGTAGGACCAGTTCTAATTAACAGTCTCTACTCATGCCAGCCTGTTCTGTATTGAATTTCCGTGTGCTGTCTAGTCAGAGTGTACTCAGGTGTACTTTATACCGCAGGAATTATAGAGCCATTCGCTCAGCACGGCAATGTCTAAAATATCTCCGTGTGAAGAAGTATAACTATGGCCACACTTCTGAGATCTGCTTTCATTTGGTAGTAAAACTGATACTTTGATTTTTTTTTTTAAGTTTCCTGACTTTTCTCTAATCATTTGCAAGTTTGGGGCTTCTGGATTGTCTTATAGGCATTGTCCAAAAACAGAATGGCTCCCTCCCCTATGCAAAATTTGATTCAGATGTTGAGACTGGTAATACCACACTCACACCAAGAGGGTGCAAAATGTTATTACTCACACAATGAGGCTTTCTGGGGAGAGCAGGATGGCTCCCGAGCATGTCCAAAAACGGCTTCAGAGGACAAGTAGGGGGTGATTGGCTTTGACTTTTCCTATGGTTAGGGGAGGGAGCTGGAGGATTCTTCACACAGGCAGGGGTTTGTGTGGTTTGAACTTCCTACCAGCACCAAGGGAGAGAGGATGCAGTCTTTCTTGTACTTTTTCCCAGGTGTGAGGAAAGCGGAGAGGAGGGAGTGCTGGGGCTTAAAAGCTGTTAGCAGGCAAATGTCAAAATGGAGTCAGACCTCAATTACGTTAGCCTAGCATTCTATTTGAGTGATAGTCACATTTTAGGCACAGATGTTTTCCTTTGAGATATTGTGAAACTCAGTCAACTTAGGAAAACAAAATGTGTTTAAACAATATGCTAATAGCATTTGTGATCTTTCTCGGCATTCATTCTGTGCTGAGGAACCCATCATGGGCCACGGTGATTGAGTTCATTGTGTACAGAACATGCATACTGGTAACATGGTAAGGGTCTCTGGATATCTGAGATAGCATTTGATAACAAGGATGAGTGTGGCCCCTCTGTGTGTTAACCTTATCTTTATTTATTTATAAAACTCCATTCAAATGAGCTGGATTTGTTGACTCTCTTTCCTCTACTCTCCTTCTGACTCTCTCTACTTCCTACCCCCACCTATATTGCCAGTGTGAGGAATAGAAAGAGAAGTATTTTCTGTATGCTTTTGATAATGGTTCTGTTGTCATAAGTGGGGCAGTACACAATCAGTCCTTTTCTAGCTGATGTCCTCCAAAGTAGAATAGGCTAATATCCAGCAACTTAAAATAGTAGGTCAACCCACTTAGTTAATTCAGGGTAGACTTTGTACTTCAGTGCGCTTGTTTCTTTTGAATGTTTTAGCAGAATGTATCATGGCCAAGTAGTTTATATTTAATAGTATCCCTCTGAAATTTTTTCCTTTGCTATGGTGGATGAACAATAGTTCTTGTTTTGTGATATTTCTTAGCAGAAATCAAAGCAGGATTTCTAAGCAGTGCTCTTTCTTGATCATTAGAATTTCTGAGTGTTGGCTGCTCTCTGAATCATTCCCGAAAGGAATCCTGACCCTTCCTTTAGGTGCTCCACCAAATCACCTCTGAGTGGAGGGAGGTTAACAGTTTATTTAATGGAGAAGCTTGATTAGCTTATTAATTTTCATAAGAAGTTGTCAGCCTATTGATGGCTTTTTAAAGTACATAAGCTTTTCCCCTGATTCAGCAAAAGAAATAATTGCACTCTAGCCTCAGCCTGTTTTCTGGGACAGCTCTCACTAAAAGTTCATTTGGGAGAAATGATATACATAATGGATTCGCAGAAGATACACAGTCTGTCTATCAGCCTTGGTGATTCTCAACCTCGTCTGTCAGGCCTTAATATAAAAAGGCAACATTGAATGTTTCAGGTTATCCTGAAATGAAATTCTTAGATATTGGTAACTTGCCCACATAAATTACTTTACACATCAGTAAGAAACCTTAACATATATGAAGAATAAACAGAAGGAAAGAAAGTATAATAAAAATAATACGTATTTCAGTATATACATGCTGGGGCAGAACTCTTTAGGAAACATAATGAAATGTTCTAAAACAGTAAAATTCCTTAAAAAACAGTAGGGGGTGCCTGGGTGGCTCAGTCAGTTAAGGGGTCTGCCTTCCCTCAGGTCATGAAGCCAGGGTCCTGGGATTGAGCCCTGTGTTGGGCTCCCTGCTGAGCCCCGTTCTCCCTCCCTCTCTCTGCTCCTCCGCACCCCGCTCATACTCTCCCTCTCAAATAAATAAATAAATAGAATCTTTAACAAAAACAGTGATAAGGATGTAAAAACAAATGTGTGTGTGTATATATATATATATATATATATATATCTCTGCTCTCCTGACTTCATATTACTTTTGTTTCCTGTTTTCTCTTAGCTTGAGTTATTTATGTTCCCAATTTTTAAATGCTTGTACTGAAGCCTCAGATCCATCTCAAAATGAGATATCATATATGTAAATAAATAGGGTAAATAAAGAGATTTGGGACCTCCCAACATCTTTGAAATCCCAGAGGTACTTAAATGTTATTCGTAGGCATGAATAAAGTGGTGCTATACCCAACTAGTTCTGCCTTTGAAAATGAAGTGTCTCCAAATTCCCAAGTTGTTGCATAAATAAACCATTCTGCTTGCTTTCTAAATTTTGTTCCATCCTTGTTTTCAGCACTAAAAATAGGGATATCATTTTTCGTCTTTGAAAATAAAAAAAACCCAAACGTTTACACAAACATAAATGAGAATAAAAGTGAAAAACAATACTCAACCAAATTCTATTCACCCAAATTCTAATTTACTTACACATTATATGTTGTCTTTCTGATTTTTTTTTTCCTGGCCTTTACCCATATGCCTAAGTAGTTTTATATAAATTTTTGTGACTATAATTTACCTAATTTCTTCTCTGGAATTAGATGAAAGTACATTTATCCACAGTAAATAAATTCAGTTTCTTTACTGGAGCTAGATAAAGGTACATTTATCTGTAAATGCCGTTTTATTGTAATCTAATTTTTTCTTTCATTTGGATTATTTTATTTTATTTGTTTATTTATTTTGAGAGAGAAAGAGAGAGTACTCTGAAGAGCAGGGGGCGGGGGTAGAGGGAGAGAGAAAGAATCCTAAGCAGGCTTCATGCCCGAAGCAGAGCCTGACCCTGACTCGGTGCTCGATCTCATAACGTGGAGATCATGGCCTGAACCACACTCAAGGGTCCAACACTTAACAGACTGAGCGACTCGGGTGCCCCACATTTGGATTTTAAATAAATTGATAGACCTGGAATTACTTGATCAAGAGGGCGAATGTATTTTTTGTGAGCATTGCCTTCTGAAGGAGTTTGATAATAGCTGCTGTTTGACCACGAGGTCTTTGAAGTTTTTTCCTTAGAATAGAATTCTTGAGCCCTCTGCTGGAAGTGTTTAGGATTTGTATGAAGTAGTAGTGTATGGGAGTTTTACAATTCCAACGTAAGGCTTTTGAAGAGAAAACAGCCTGGTAGCAAAAATATATGGTCTTTGTGGTTGATTTCAAGATAAAAAACAACTGGCCAAAAAGAAGTTTTGAGAAGATTTATATTACAAGTAGGTATTCCATTTGAATAGAATAATGATGCAGACATTCAGATGAAGGACTGATTTGAATGCAGTGAATGTCCTCAGTTAATTTGTGAGTATTTATTTATTGGAAATAGATTATTATAGTTATTATAATATTATTATTATAATAGATTATTAGGGGCCTGAATTTTTGTGTATGGAGCATAGCAAAGTACCTGAGGGTGATTTGATGTTCCAAAAGTTATACTAGTCTTGACAGGAGAATGAGTACTTGAGGCTTAGTACTTCGTAGAGTACTACCCAAAAAATAACAGGTGAATTTGCATTTTACTTTGCAGGGAGAAAAAAAAAACTATTTGATATTCAGTAATTGAATAGATCTAGGTCCTGAAAAATCGATCATAGCCATCCATGGGTCTGTCAGGGTAGAAACAATTTGGCACAGCCCAGAGAATACAGCTACTGACCTTAGAGGGAACGAAGCCTGATTCCAGCCTGTGACATTTTGGGAGAATTATCCATTGCGTCCCACTATAGTATCTGCTCTGTGGTGGTTGCTGGGAATAGTTACCATTTTCACCTCAAATCCGTGATTCCAAATCTCAGATGGATACTCATCCTTGCCAGACAGTGCTAATTGGTTTCCAGGTAAATTTCTTTTCCTCCGCTTCCTGGTAATTTTCTCATTTCTTCTCTCTTCTCAAACCCTACTCCCCACCCCCATGACCCTACCTCCAGGACACATAGCACAAGGAAAAGTCACCTTCCGTTGTGAAGATAGATGCAGACGAGAAGATCTGCATCTTCTCACCATCCGATCCCCAGCCCCCTGTGTACTTGTTCAGTGTGTTCCTATCATTTATGATGGAAGAGGTATCCTGTCAAAAGTTAACCTCTCCGTGTAAGCTCTGGATTGTACTCCCTCTGGTCCTCTCAGGCGTCACTCCCCAAATCCTCATTTCTGTCTCTTCTGTCATCGCTTTCTCCTTCTCCACTGGAACGTTCCCACCAGCATATAAACATGCTCTGTTGTTCATGCTTCAAAATCTCTTTCTTGTTCTTCTACTGCCCTTCAGCTACCACTTATTTCTCTACTTGCCTTCGCAGCAGAGCTGTGAAAAAAGTTGCATGAACTTACTCATTTTCACTCACTTTTCCACTCTTCAAGTCTGGAGACTTCCAACATTCTACTGAAATTGTTTTTGACAGTCCCAGATATTGCCAAGTCAATTAAATAATGCCACCGTGACCTCTCAGCTTCATTCAATGCAGGCAGCCTGGCTCTCCGTGAAGGCTTTTCTCTCTGGGCTTCTGTGACACCGCATTCTGTGGGCTCTTATTACGTGCCCTTCAGGCCCCCTTCCCACCATTCCTTTCCAAAGATGACTTTGCTCGCTCCTCCCTCTCTGTGGGCTCTGAATTAATTCCTCTTGTGTCAGGATCCTCTTGTTTAGTCTGCTAGCTTCCTTTGTGGTATCACCCGGAGCCATGTTATTTTGTACAATATTTTGCTATTGACTCCCAACCCCCATTCATACTCCAGATCAGGGATTGGAAAACTTCCTCTGTATAGGGCCAGATAGTAAAGCATTAGTCTTTGCAGGCCCCATAAAGCTCTGTTGCAACTACTCAACCCTGCTGTTGTAGCATGAAAACAGCCAGAGACAAATATGTAAATAAATGAGCTACGTTCCAGTAACTGGAATGACTGAAATTTGAATTTCATATCTTTTCCACATCACGTTGTATATTATAGGCGTGCTTTGCTTTACTGTGCTTTGTTTTGTTGCACTTTGCAGATACTGTTTTTTTTTTAAGATTTTATTTATTTGAGAGAGAGAGAGAGAGAGAGATATGTATGAGTATGTGCGTGGGGGGAGGGGCAGAGGGAGAGAGAGATCCTCAAGCAGACTCTGTGCTGAGTGCAGAGCCCAATGTGGGGCCCGATCCCATGACCCTGAGATGGTGACCCTGAGATCATGACCTGAGCTGTAATCAAGAGTTGAATGCTCAAATGACTGAGCACCCAGAGGCCTCTGCAGATACTGTGTTTTGTTTTGTTTTTTTCACCAGTTGAAGGTTTGTGGGAAATCTGCATCCAGCAAGTCTCTTGGTGCTATTTTCTAAATAGTATTTGCTTACTTTGTGTCTCTGTGTCACATTTTGATAATTCTTGCAACATTCCATACTTTTTCATGATTATTGTATTTGTTATGGTGATCTGTGATCAGTGATCTTTGTTGCTACAATTGTAATTGTTTTGGGGTGTTATGAACCACACCCATATAATACCACAAACTTAATTGATAAATGTGGTATGTGTTCTGACTGCTCTGCTGACTGGTCTGTCTTCTTCTGTTTGGGCCTCCTTTTATAAAATTAAGCCAGTTAATCTTCCTACATTGGCCTCTAAGTGTTCAGATGACAGGAAGAGTTGCAAGCTAGACATGATTAATCTTAGTGAGTAAGGCAGGTTAAAAGCCAAGACGGGCCAAAAGCTAGGCCTCTTGTACCAAATGATTAGCTAAGTTGTGAATTTCCTCTTGAGGGAAATTAAAAGTGCTACTGCAGTGAGCAATACATGAATGACAGGAAAAGAAAACCACGTAATTGCTGGTATGGAGATTTTAGTGTTCTGGAGAGATGATCAGACCATCTACAACATTCCCTTAAGCTCAAGCCTCATCCAGAGCAAGGCTTCAACTCTCTTCAATTCTTTGAAGGCCGATAGGTGAGGAAGCTGTAGAAGAAAAGTTCAAAGCTAGCAGAGGTTGGTTCAAGAGGTCTAAGGAGAGAAGCTGTCTCCATGACATCAAAGTGCAAGGTGAAGCAGCAAGTTCTCCAGAAGGTCGAGCTCAGCTCATTCATGAAGGTGGAAACACCAAACGACAGATTTTCAATGTACACAAAACAGTCTAATGGAAGAAGTTGCCATGTAGGACTTTCATAGCTAGAGAGGAGAAGTCAATGCCTGGCTTGAAAGCTTCAAAGGACAGGTTGACTCTCCTGTTAGGGGCTAATGCAGCTGGTGACCTTACATTGAAGCCAGTGTTCATTGACTCTTCTGAAAATCCCAGGGCCCACAGAATGATGCTAAATCTATTCTTCCTGTGCTCTGTAACTGGAACAAGAAAGCCTGGATGATTTCCCAAATACTTTAAGCCCGCTGTTGAGATATAATCCTCAGGAAAAAAGATTCCTTTCCAAATATGAGCGCTCATTGACAACGTTCCTGGCCACCCAAGAGCTCCTCCGACGCAGATGTACATACAGTGAGATGAATGTTGTTTGCATGCCTCCTAACACAACATCTCATCAAGCTTATTAGAAAAAATAAAAATTTTAAAAATGCAAGTCAAAATTTTTTTTCTTAAACTGTTTTTAGCTCATAGGTCATATAAAAATATAGGAAAATTTGGTATGGGGCTTGTAGTTTGCCAACTAGACTGATCCTTTCTGTCTACTTGATATCTCCATTTGGATGACTAATAAGCATCATGAACTTAACATATATCTCCAAGTGGAACCCTTGATCCTTCCTCCAGACCTGTTTCTTCCTTTGTTCTACTCTGGTCAGTCAGTCGCATTGCAAGTCTACCTGGTTGGCCGAGACCTAGACTGTGAGTACCACGCACTGAGGGAACTTGTCTTGTCGCCATGGCCGCAGTCCCCAGAAAGGTGCCTGGAATACTGTATATGCACAGAAAGTTTGCTAATTGAATGGGTGAATTTCTCTGCCCTCAGTTTCTTCATTTGCCACGTGGGGATAATATTTACCTTGCAGGAGTGAGGAGTAGGGAAGGGTAAGAAGGAAAGGAAAGCTATGAAATTACCTCACAAGGTAGTCAGTACATAGTAGGCAGTGTGTAAACACTGGAAATGGGGAATCATTATCTGTGAAGTAGATTTATTTGTTCATGGAATTGACAACAACAATAATAAAAAAAGCAGCTACTTTTTTTGTTGTTGTTTTACTCTATAAAACATGCCAGGTGTTAGTCTAAGAATTGTACCTGGTTTATCTTCTTTTATCCTTGTGTAGACTTTATGCGGGTAGGTAGCGGTCCTCTCCTGTTTTGTATACGACAGACCTAAATACAGACGTCAATGACTTGCCCACGTTCCTACGATGGACCCTATGACCATATTATGCCTCTGTTCTTTATAAAGCAAATACAAAGGATTTCCCAACTAAAACTGGATATTAATGCTACTTTTCAGGGGAAAAAATACTTCCCAGCTTTCTTCCATGAAATTAGGCATTCCCAGTCAAGTGCTCCTCTGGCCTACTGTGCCCACCACTGTTTTAACATGCATTAGCCCACAGCGTAATCATTTCTTCTGGTTCTTTGTTTTTATTTGTGCTTGAGCACCTAGCAGTGACAAAGGGATAGCCAACTATAAAGAAACAATGGAATCAGCCCTATTCATTCTTTCAGAGTCCCTAACCATTTTCGGACATCAGTATTTTTAAGTAATGTTTCTTTCTTGTTTGGTCTTATTAGACTTGTAAGAAACTAGCTCTGTATGGGGAAGCCCAGCTTCTCTAATAAAGCTCTGTGGGATGAAACCGCCTATGTTCATCACACTTGAAAGAGCACTGGTTATAAAAGTAAGTCTTAATAATTGATTTGGCTTTTCTTATAACCTGTAATGACTTTCATGTTTCATTATATTTAATTGCTGGGACTGCTGCTTTCTCTTATCTATCAAAAATTTGTTCTGCTTTTTCAAATAATTAGGCCATATTTTTCTAGGTAATGTAAGTATGTATAATTTAGCTTTACATTTTGTTAAATAATGTATTTTGTTAATTTAAACATAATGAAGAAAACTATGTTGGAAATGACTATCTGACAGAACTATTGATCTCAGAGCTTTGAAACGCCATGATCAAGCTAATGGAGAAGGGGCCAAAAAAAAAAAATGGGGGTTTGTTCATACAATATAAAAGGACCAAGTTTTTTCATATGAAGAATTATTTCACAGGTTCAGTGAAATGAATTGTCTCCAGCCAAGTACTCCGGCAGCCCTCTGTGCCTACCACTCTCTCAGCATTAATTATACCACAGCTTAATGATTCCACTTGATTTTTTCTTCTCTGTCTACTCGAGCACCTAGCTGGAGTACGTCATCCATCATCCTGCTGCACGTCCTAGAATAGGAAAGGAAGAACCGGTTTCACTAGCAGCATCGATACATGGGAACATCCTCAAAATTGCATCAGTGGTCATACGTGGAATTTTTGCAGCCTCTGGTTTCCCTGGGGATGTAGTGTTAGTGTCCTTACCTAGTCTCAGATTTCTTCTTGGCATCTTAGAGAAGGTTATGCTTCTGCAACCTGTCTGGAACCTGAAAAATTTCAAATGAACCAAATGAGGATGTATAAACTTGTGAAGAAAAATAATAGAATCTCAAAGTGATATCCACACTTTTCTTTTTTTTTTTTTTTTAACTAGGACATTTTTATTATTTTTTACCTGTGTGGTTTATAACATTCTTTAAAAATATCCTGAAAATCCAGTCTGTTTTCTCTTTTTTGATATTCTGATCCATGGAAAAGTTGGGTTTTTTTTCAAATAAATTAAAGATAAATTAGTATTTTTAAAGGTTTGATATTGAGATCTTTTAAAAATGTGTATAAGTGTGCGAGTATGTCCGGAAGAAAGCCACCTGACAAAATTTGTATCTTAAAGAATCAGTAATCAAATCACAGATTCATTAGATACCTCACCCAACCCAAAGGTCACCTTTATATAAACATATTATTACAACTGTTATTGAAATGTCTCTTGTGTCCTTTTATTTAACTCCCTCAATTAGATAATCCTTGATAAGGATTAGCATGTGACCAGGCTCCTCTCTAGAGGCTTTTGACATCTTTTCACATTTTCCTCAGGAACTGTATTTTTCAAGCCTGCGCATTTCTTTAGTAGGTAAATCTATAGCGCTCTTCTAGCGTGTTCAACAGCAATGAACATGAAGTGGGATGGACCAGGGTGTCATAGGTAAAACTAAGGGACACATGCATAACCCACTCAGGGCAAAAACACTTGGTTGCTTGAAGAAGACCCAGACGGTAGTTGGCATTTATCGCTGCTTTACCATGATATCTGTTCCCTCTTTTCTCTTTATAGGAAATTCCAGTTTGATTTGGGACAATAGTGCATGTAACCCTAAAAATTGAACAGCCCAGGTTCTTTTCCAGCTACCCATGGGTAGCTACATGACCTAGTCCTGGCAAATGAAATGTAAATGGAAGTCTGTGTGGCAGAGTTTGTTGGAAATCTATTGTTCCCTGGGAAGCAGTGACATCCTCAGCTGACACATGGTGTTTGGTGTTTGCCCTCTCTTTTCTTTATGCTTTGAATGCAAATACAACGCCGGGAGATATAGTAGCCATTTTGTGACCATGAAACCATGAGCTAAGATTGGCCAAATAAGAAAATACAAGAAGTCTGGTTTGTTGGCACTCCAAGCCGCCTAATCCATTTTGTGAGAAAACTAAGTCCCGTAGCCATACACAGTTGTAACGATACGTATGCATTTTCTCAGTCCTTAAGACCATCTTTTGATATAAGTATCATTTTCATTGTATAGATGAAGACACTGAGGCACACAGAATTGAGTGGTTTTCCTGATCTCATTCTGCCAGCAAGTATCAGAGCCAGGATTTGAAGTCAGGCAGTGTGACCTAGATCCCATGGACTCGGTTCCCTGTGCATCTGTGGTAGTTTGGAGTCCAGGAGATTAATCCCAGCTGGAGGTTGGGGTGAGGGAAGATTTTGCAAAGCTTTGTATAGGTAATGAACTTAGAATTAAATCTTGAATGAGTAGGATTTTGAAATAGGGAGACTAGAGAAGTCAGGAGGGCATTCAGGGTGGAGAAAAGAGTGCTGCTTCAGTGTGCAGAGCGGTGGCTCTTGGTTTTAGTAAAGGGGCCATAGGCTGCACAATTGGAGATAAGTTTTAAAAAGTAGGTTGGGGCCATATCATGATAGTTTCTGAATACAAAAAGTTTGAGCTTTATCTGTCAATTGGGACCCGATTTACGGAGAGCTGCTGAACTTAAACAGTGTTGCTCAGGGGGAGCACTTCAACAAAAATTTGTGAACATTTCCCCAAATAGTAGAGACATTTAGAAAGTAGAATTTGTATGTTTTATTATCCTTACATGAATTATTTTGTTCGTTCTCAAAAGTAAACTTAAGGTGATGGCGATAGAGGTTCAATACAGGAGTAATTTAGAAAATAATTTTGCTTTAAACGTAGGCGCCACCTGGTGGATAAGAAATCCTTAGTCTAACAGCTTTGAAACAAAATCTAAATTGATGGCAGTTCTCATAGCTAGATCTTATGGTTCATAGTCTGTCTATAAGAAGTCTCTTGAAAAGCTTTATGTAAGTGATTTTATTTATGTGTCTTCAATATGCAATCATTGGAAAGTTATCTGCATTGTTGTATTCAATTTACTTGATGATTTAGACAAAGTTGTAATAATTTGCTGTTTCACTATACTATACAGAAAAAAAAAATCCCAAAGAAACAGCCATGAAAACAAGAACAATGCGCTCATTCATTCTTATCAGTAGTATTAGACGCATGTAATTTGCAGTGCCAGCCAAAGCGCTCGTGCTCCTGTGCACAGTTACGTTCGGTAGAGACCTTAATTGTCTCGCTTGTACATGCTCAACCCCTTCAGACTACTCTGTCTACACATCTACAAGTCAGTGATTTAAAAGTCTCCTAAGGAAGAAATGAAGAAGAAGGCTTTGAAGAACCGAGACACAGAATTTCCTGAAGATACTGACACATCTGTTCATGAGGCCAAAAAAAAGGTCACACTGAGGGGCACCTGGGTGGCTCAGTCTGTTAAGCATCTGACTCTTACTTTTGGCCCAGGTCATAATCTCAGGTCATGAGATTGAGCCCTACGTCAGGCTCCACGCTGGGTGTGGAACCTGCTTAAGATTCTCTCTCTCTCTCCCTCTGTCCCTCCCCACCCCCTCAAAAAAGAAAGAAAGAAAGGAAAAAAAAAATAAAAAGTTACATTGAGACTTGCCATGGCTGTTAAAGGAGATCCCCACCAGTAGCTAATCCAAGAAACAAGGTCAAAGTGGGAGAGAAAATAAAGAGAAGACGAAGAACAAGAAGACAGAATTGAGAGGGTGGACACTTGGTGATGTGGGAGGAGTGAAGAAGGAAACCGCGGGACCCACTGGGGACTGCGTGCTGCTTTGGGCTACTCTGCCCTCCCGGAGCCCGGCCGGGTGAGTCTGGCTGAGGGAAATCGCCCATCTCATCATGCCCCGTGAAGAATCTCACCTCAGGCTCCCATGTCCTCTTACAGGGGTTTTCTGGCCCCATGTCCTGCTTGCAGGTATTGCTGGGACTGGGAGCCCCGATCTCATTCCAGTTTGGAGGGCTTTCCTTAGAGATTGTGCAAACTCAGCTCTCCGCTGCCTAGACTAGTGGCTGGAGGACGCATCTGGATTGAGTATTCAAGAATGCCTCCTTCCAGGGGCGCCTGGGTGGCACAGCGGTTAAGCGTCTGCCGTCGGCTCAGGGCGTGATCCCGGCGTTATGATCGAGCCCCACATCAGGCTCCTCTGCTATGAGCCTGCTTCTTCCTCTCCCACTCCCCCTGCTTGTGTTCCCTCTCTCGCTGGCTGTCTCTATCTCTGTCAAATAAATAAATAAAATCTTTAAAAAAAAAAAAAAAGTATGCCTCCTTCCAAGGGAGCAACTGGACCCACCTCCTGACTGGATTCTGATGTAAGAACTCTCCCAGGTATCTTTAGAGACCACTACCCTCTGCTGCAGCCGTGGCTTTTACTTCGATTAAAAGTTTGTCAGACCGCCCAGTGTCATCCTGACCAAAGCCACTGATGAGTTCTTACTCCAGTTGATCAAAACCAGGGCCGAGTGTCAGCATTTGGGGCGGGAGTCAGACCTGGACCTTAGGTCACGGGACCTAGCTTGCCACCAACTGCTGGAGAGGTTCCAGAATGAGATTGTCACCTCCCAGCCAGCACTGTCCAGCTCTTCTCTTCCAAGGGCAGTGCCCTGTGTTCTGCCATCCAGGGGTCAGGGTCAGGTGTGAGTGGGCGACAGGGAGACAATATTCCATCCACATGGCCCTGTGAACAAGAGGCACTCACACCCCCCCTAAGCTGCATCAGAATTTCTTCGTCCAACCTGAAGAAGCCCCAGGTCTGCTTCCACTGAAGCCGGTGAGTGTTACCGAGGAAAGAGGAAATACCCAATCTAGTTTGGCAGCTTTCATGGTTTATAACCTTGTTATAAAGTGCATTCTGAACCGATTGGCGTGTTATGCATCCTGCAGTTCTTGATCCCTTTTGTNGAATAAGATGAGTGTTGGTATTTTTGCCACATGTGCTTGACTTTTTCACTTTGTTAGTTCAGAATATAATTTATATAGAGGTGGCTGGGTGGCTCAGTTTGGTTAAGCATCTGCCTTCGGCTCAGGTCATGACCCCAGGGTCCTGAGATCGAGTCCCACATCAGGCTCCTTGCTCAGCAGGGAGCCTCCTTTTCCCTCTGCCTGCCACTCCCCCTGCTTGTGCTCTCACTCTCTCTGACAAATAAATAAAAATCTTTTAAAAAATTAATATAATTTATAATCCATTTCCTCTTATGTTATGCTAATCAAGGAAAGTAATTTTGAATTAAAAATCTATCTAGAGATAAATTAATTCACCAATGATTTATTAGAATCAATTCATCAATATGGAATGAAAGCTATGTGTTGGGCATTATTCTAAGTGTTGGGGGTATAGAATAGACCAAGTCCCTGCCCTCCTGGGTCTTCCATCTTGTGGGTGGAGGAACAAAATAATCACATAGATAAATATGTACGCTGT
>NC_048227.1:48188727-48212613 GCF_002007445.2 Ailuropoda melanoleuca
TCTCTCTGACAAATAAATAAAAATCTTTTAAAAAATTAATATAATTTATAATCCATTTCCTCTTATGTTATACTAATCAAGGAAAGTAATTTTGAATTAAAAATCTATCTAGAGATAAATTAATTCACCAATGATTTATTAGAATCAATTCATCAATATGGAATGAAAGCTATGTGTTGGGCATTATTCTAAGTGTTGGGGGTATAGAATAGACCAAGTCCCTGCCCTCCTGGGTCTTCCATCTTGTGGGTGGAGGAACAAAATAATCACATAGATAAATATGTACGCTGTCGAGAGGTGGGAAGTACTAGGAAGAATAAAGCAAACTAAGGAGATAGGGCATGAAGGTGATGGGGAGTGGAGGTACTGTTTTACCGAGGATGGCCAGACAAGGCCTCGCAGGTAAGAGGATATCTGAGCAGAGGACATGAATGAGGGAGCCATGCTGGTATCTTGAGGAAGAGTGACCCAGGCAGAGAAAATGACAGCTAGTTGTAGACATAAGGTGCTCAGGCTATTCACAGAAACTTTTATGTTACAGTGAAGACTGGATTTCTTTTCAAAGAGATAAAAAGTCACTGGAGAGGTCTGCATAAGGCTGTGACCTTTAAAGGATAAATTTGATTGGTATTATTAAAAACACTATGGGGAGTGAAGGAGAAAGCAGTTTGACCAATTAGGAGGTGATTCTAGTAAGTGTAGGAAGACTGGGTTGACAAGAGTGATAGTGATGGTGGCAGTACTGAGTGGCGATTGGATTCTGGAACTATTTTGAAGATTGAGCCAATAGGGGTGGCTGATGATCAGATGTGAGGTATGAAGAAAACAAGATGAGTCAGGAGTTGCCTGAGGTTGTAGCCTCAATTACTGACAGTTGCTGTTTGCTGAGATTGTAGAATTGGGATAGGAGCAAGTTTGGTGGTTTGATAGAGAGGATCAAGAGTTTGGGGCATGTCTAATTTGAGCTGCCCATTAGATATCCAAGTGGAGATAGGTAGTTGGATATAAGAGTCTGGAGTTCAAAGGTGAGGTTGGGGCTAGAGAAGAAAGAAAGTGAGTGTAATGAGTAGTATGGGTGGTTTTAAAATCATGGGATTACATGAGATCATCCATGGAATGAGTGGAAAGAGGAAAGAAGAGATCTGGGGACTGAGTTCTGGATGTCCCCAAAGCTTACCGGTTGGGAAGGAGGTAAAGAGGGAGTGGTTATTGAAATAGAAGCCATAAGAGGTAATGTTATCACAGAGGCAAGGGGAGAGATTGTTCCAGTAGAAGAGAGAACAACTTTGCTAACTGCTATTGGCTTGAGTAAGATTAAATGTTGAGGAATGGATATTGGATTTGGCCTTTGGATTTGGAGGTCATTGGTGACTTTGATGAGAACATTTTTAGAGGAACATTGGGAACAAAACTCAACAGGAATGGGTTCAAGAGAGAACAGAGTAGAATAAATAGTGGTGTTTTATGTGGACAACTTTCCTGAGGAACTTTGCTATGAAGAGGGGCATGGAGAGAGCTCTGGAGTCAAGGAGGGGATTTTTATTTCTTAAGATAGGAGCTATAAAGGCATATTTGTATGCTGATGGGAGTTATCAAGGGGAGAAAGAGAATAGATAATGCTATGGGAAGAGAGGGGACAATTGCTGGCGGAAGGGGTTGAGTTCTTGTGCACAAATGGAGTGTTGGGTAAAGCCAAATATGCTGATACAAATATGGGCACGTGGCTTGGTGGGTTTGGTGGTGGGAGGCTTTGGAAGATCCTGGGGTTAGAGTAAGGTGAGAAAGGAGGAGGGGGAGGCTTGAGGAGAAAGGAGTATGAAGGAAGAAGTAGAGTGAATTGATCAGACCAGGCTTCCCCGTGCACCAGAACCGCCAGGGGCCTTGTTATAACACCCTAAAAGTTTCTGATTCATTTAGGTCTGGGGAGACATCCAAGAATTTGCAATTGTGACAAATTCCCAGGTGATGCTTCTGCTGCTGGTCCCGAGACTAGACTTTGGGCTTGGGGCTGGGTTGGGACGGCAGAGCAGCACTGAAGGCCTCCCTGTGCCGCAGGCCTGCGTGTAGAGTGAATCCAGTCAGCGTGGTCATGTGTGTTTCTGCAGTCCTGTTCATCGGCTCAGGAGCTGGCAGCAGTAGGCACAAAGTTGGACTTTACCAGGAAAAAATGCGGAACTGATATGACCAGTGTATTTGGGAAGCTTTACTTCTCTGGGATGTCCTTGTAGTCTGAAAATACTGTTTCTACATCTTCCATTTGAAATAGAAGGGATTAGAGAATCTGAGATTGAGGGAAAAAAAAACAAACAACGAAAGTTTGTGGTTGAAATTTACTGTTGTAGGACTTAGACGTAAAATGGAGTTGTAGCCGCCTCTGGTCTCCTATTGAAATGGGAAACATAAGCCCCCTTTTCCTAAAATATCTGCTAATCATGCTGTTTCTGTAATCTACAAAATTGTGAAATATACTTCGAAAAACTAAAACTTGGTTCTTCCGGATTTTATAAGATTATTTCCATCACACACAGAATTTTAAGACTATTACATTGTTCTTTGCAAATGTTCATGTCCTCCTGCAAAAAATAAGTGGTTAGGTACAGAGCCTTACACTCAGGATGTGAGTTCTGTAAGTGACAACACAGCTATTTGAGTGAGGGCCACAGCTCTATCAGAAGAGGAAAAAAAGAACTGACTCCCATAATAAAGTACAGTATTAATTCCGATCTCCTATGTCAAGCAGCAATTTAAATAGAGTGGATTTGCATATTAAGCAAGCATTAATTTTTAAGTCACTAATAGTTTTCTTTTTATTAAAAACCAAAACAGATTTTGTTGGAGCCAGGCGTGATCCAGGATGTGCTAGCAGCTGGCAGTCACCTACAGCTATTGGAGCTTCTCAATTTATGTTCCCACTATCTCATCCAGGTATGTGAGCTCGTCCTGCTATTGTGCCCTTCCCATCCCTTGCCCCTGCAGTCGTCGGCTGTACTCCCTGCTCCCCGACCTGTGCCTAGATAGGTAAAATGGAAGTAGGGGAGATGTGGCTTGTGGTGGTAGAATTTCTCCAGGGCATCAGCCGAGAGCCTCCCATGGGGGCAGCTGTCAGCTCTCCTGTCCTATCTCATGACCCCCATCCTCCCCACCCACCCCAGGACCTCCCTGCCCTTGGGCAGCAGAGTAACTCCACGACCATGCTCCAGGTGTATTGCTGGGGCCCCGGGAGATGACACTGGGAAGCTATGTTGTCGGGGTGCAGGAATCACCCCACATGCGCACAGAGTTGAATAGTCACTTAAGATTTCAGCAGCAGTCGCTAATATATCACAAAGTCACATATAATTAAATACCACATGAACTTTCCAGGCAGTCGGTGCTGGAAAAGCGATAAGTGATCCGTGCATTCTTCCCCTGGTTTGCTGGGATGATGAGGAGGGGCTTTGGGAGGGGGAGGAAGAGAAAACGCCTATCCTCTGAGCACCAGTGCGTCACATTCAGTCCTCCTAAAATCTTTGCACATTTTTATAGGTGAAAAATCAGAGATTTAAAATGTACCCAGCTTGCCTGAGGTGGTAGAGATGGTGAGTGATAGGCCTTTCTCATTCCGAGGACCATTTTTTTTATCTTGGATAAAAACTTTTCGGTTCGTTAGGAAGACACGGGACGTCTTAGGCAGACAGTATGGCTGTGAGGCTTTTATTTTACAGAGTTAAGTCCCAATTCCCTGTGTTGGGAACCTCTTATTGCCTCCATTGGCATGACTTTTACTTGCATTTATTACAGCATTATAACAACAGTGAAAATACATTTTTAACAATGACAAATCCGCACAATTTAATTTTACTATCCTTATGCATATGACCTATTAGTAAGTATAAAAATCCTGTTTGTTTTCCTGCCCCCGTTATTTTGTTTTCTTCCTTGTCACTTTCTCTAATCCTAATACAGCCATTGTTATTGACACCTGTCACTCAGTAGGTGGCTTCTCAAGCTTTTTCCCGTATATCATCTTACTTCGTCTTCCCGGCAACCTTGGGAAATAGGAGCCCGCGCTTCCCTGAGAGACAGTGTGGGGAGTGTCGCCTGAGGAGCACTTCAAACATAGTATATGAAAGTTGTATCATTATCTCAGCGCGTTTGGTCTGACAGTAAATGTTTAACTATTATCATCTGACTTTCCTTTCTTTTCCCCTCAGTATTGTTGGGTGGTATGGGAGAGCTGTTTTTAATCCCTTTCTGCAAGTAGCAAATGGGAATAACAAAGAAAGGTTACAAGACTTCAGAAGTGTGTGTTTGACTTGTGAAATTGAAATTACTTTTACTTGACATTTTTACTTCAAATATTGCAACCTGAGCCTTCAGCCTCATCACCTGATTCACTTTTTCCATGGCAGGTAATATTCAGTGATGTGTGTTTCTAAAAGTTCAGTTACAGAGCTCATTATCATCATGCATGTTAAAATGGTGTGTGTGTATATATATATATATATATGCAGAAGTGTGTGTGTGTATGTGTGTGTGTGTGCAGTGTGCATGCGTGTGTGTGTGTCTTTACCTACACCTATAATTTCTATAAAAAAGAATTCCAGAAGAACATCAGAAGTTCATGGGCACTTTCCCCTATCCCATCAGATTAATTTGTTGAGATACCAAGTGACTTGTGCACTTTGGAACTTAATTTTTGCAGTTCATTCTTTTGTTGAAGAAAAAATGTAGCCTGCTTACAGATATATTTTGTGGACGGTTTGCTTATTATTCACTTACTTGATCAGTGGTTGAAATTTTCACTTTCTTTTCTCCATTGTTTTCATTTTGTTCTCTCATGGAACTTTATTTTTCCTTTTTATCCATGATGTTGCACGATGTCCAAATTGTGGAAGAAAACTTTGACTATAAGAGAACCAAAACCATGTGTATTTAGAAATCTTCATTTTGTCAGTCTTTTGAAAATACATACACTTCCTCTCTTTTTTAGGATTGTAAAATTACCAAACTGGGTTGCTCTACTTTCATATTTTGATAAAGTCCTATAACTACACCTGTTCACAGTGTTTTAGTATTATCACTCAACTGATTCTTAATTTCATATGGGACCACTTTATTGGGTATATAAAAATGTTTTTCATTAAAATGAAAAATCTTTAGTGCTTAGAATATATTTAGAAGTGCCCTGCGGGGGGTGCCTGGGTGGCTCAGTTGTTAAGTGACTCCCTTCCACTCAGGTCATGATCCTGGAGTCCCAGGATCGAGTCCCACATCGGGCTCCCTGCTCAGCAGGAGTCTGCTTCTCCCTCTGACCTTCCCGCCTCTCATGCTTTCTCTCTCTCTCAAATACATAAATAAAATCTTAAAAAAAAAAAAAGTGCCCTATTGGGGCACCTGGGTGGCTCAGTGGATTAGGTGTCTGACTCTTGATTTCAGCTCAGGTCATGATCTCAGGGTTGTGGGATCAAGCCGTGCATCGGTCTCCTCACTCAGCTCAGTCTGCTTGTCCCTCTCCCTCTGCTCCTCCCCTTGCTGGCTCTCTCTCTCTCTCTTAAATAAAAAAAAGTAGGGGCACCTGGGTGGTTCAGTCGGTTAAGCATCTGCCTTCAGCTCAGGTCATGATCTCAGGGTCCTGGGATCAAGCTCCTTGGAGAGTCTGTTCTCTCTCCCCCTCTGCCCCTGCTCATGTGCTCTCTCTCCCTCACTCTCTCTCTCTCTCAAAAATAAATAAATAAAATCTTTAAAAAAAAAAAGTTAAAAAAAAAATTGTGTCCTATCCATCAAGGTTAGCATATTTTCCATGCTTTTTCAGTACTTTGTCCAACTAGGAGTTTGTGAAGCCATTCTTCCCTACTAAGATGTCTGGTCTTGTTTGTTATTCTCAAATTACCACTCTTTCTTTGGTTTGCTTCCAGACTTGTGAGAGGTAGACCTCTGCTCTGATACCTGACACTGCCTTCTGGTGCTCATTCGTGTCTGGGGAGAACCCTTGGGCTGACGCTCCCTGAGTCTCTGGGTCATCAGCCGTTACCTTGGCCTGAAACCCCCCTCTGCACAGGTGTACGTGCTGCTGCTGCCCCCCCCCCCAGCAAAGGCAAGGGACAGCTTGAGGCCCCTGCATGCTCTCCTTTTTCTTGCTTTTCCTTGGGGAAGCTGCTGAGAGCAGGGGCCTCAAACCTCAGGAGCCGTGCCCCTCTGTCAGTGAGGACAGCCATCGAGTTAGCCTCCTACGCTGGGCAACCTTCACCTTGTTCATGTTTAGTCCCCAGGCCCTCCGGGCGGCAGGCCCTTGTGAACACACAGGTTCTCAGCACACATTTGTAGAATAAACGGGGAGCCTAGCAGTGCAAAAGATGTGTGTTGGTGGGGCAGGGGGCTCCGGGCGGGCAGTGGCTACAGCAAGAGCCTATCATTCCAAGATAAGGGATTTACAAACAGCAGCTTGGGTTTGCATCCGTCCTTATCTGATTGGCCGAGCAGTTCCAGAGGACTCTCCTGTGTGCCCTGTCCTGTTAGTGNCGGGCAGTGGCTACAGCAAGAGCCTATCATTCCAAGATAAGGGATTTACAAACAGCAGCTTGGGTTTGCATCTGTCCTTATCTGCTTGGCCGAGCAGTTCCAGAGGACTCTCCTGTGTGCCCTGTCCTGTTAGTGTATTCTTTTTTTTTTTTTTTAAGGTTTTATTTATTTATTTGACAGAGAGAGAGACAGCCAGCGAGAGAGGGAACACAAGCAGGGGGAGTGGGAGAGGAAGAAGCAGGCTCCCAGCAGAAGAGCCTGACATGGGGCTCGATCCCAGAACGCTGGAATCACGCCCTGAGCCGAAGGCAACGCTTAACAACTGAGCCACCCAGGCGCCCCTGAGCCACCCAGGCGCCCCGTGTTAGTGTATTCTTAATACACATGTCCTGTCGGACTTTCATCTGCTCTCTGAGATCCAGGTCCAAATAAAATGTGAGTGCTTCTTTCCCTTCTCCTCCTCCTGCTCCCCTTCCTTGTACATTGTGCTTTAAAAAAAAAAATTCATCAGAAAGATGCAATTTATTAGATTCATTAAAGAGCAGTTATTGTCTTCAAAATGGGCCCGGTGAAATGCACGAATTACCCTGCTTTTCAGAGTGTACGTGTTTCCATACATGCCATTCGCTATTTGAAATCTTATAAAGGAAGCTCCACAGACCCTCGTCCGGACTGATGGGTTATGGTTGCAGTGGTGCCGAGTGTCCCTTGATTTACTGAGTCCCTCTGGTCAGCATTCCAGACTTTTTGAATCCAGTTTGTTCTCACAAACTCTGAATTTTCCTAGACTTTTAAAATGAGCTGCTGAACATCTCCACCTAAACATCACACACGGAGTTCAAGCTGAACATGAGAAAACCTGTCCTTTTCTCTGTTGATGGTACCATTAATCTACTAGTGTTCCAGAAATTTGGACACTGTCTTCGACCCCTTCCTCACCGTCATATCCCTTCAGTTGTGAAGTGGAGTCGATTCTACCACCCAAATACCTCTCAGACCTGATCCTTCTCTTCATCGTGAATGCTCTTACCCTTTTGGGGGGGCTCTCATCATTACTGGCTGTAGATTATAATGAGTTCCTCATATCCTCCTGAGGGGTCCGCTTGTTTCTAGCCTTTCTCCAGGCCAAACCATAGTCTCCAGAGCCTTCGTTAGATCTTTCGCAGGGTAGGGAAATAGCTTTTGTCGAGGGTGTCTCCATACCAAGCAATTTGGACAGTGATTCTTCTTTTCCTCTGCTAAGGAACCCCTTAAAGCAGGTGAGTATTCTTTTCTTTTTACAGTTGGAGAAGCGTAAATTCAGAGCTAGGGTGTTGATCCAGTGGAAATACCGATGAGCTCCCCTGATGACCGTTCTCAATCATCCTCAGCGTCATCTTTGAGGCCAGGCTTGTTCCAGCCTCCCCTGCAGCCTTAATGCCTTTCCCAGCCCACTGTGCTCTGGCCTCTCAGGTGACCTTTCATTCTGGGACTTGCCATTAGGGGAGAAGGCTAGGGGGCAGGCAGAGCCTGTCAGTCCCCTTCAGATCGTACCAAGGAACAGGAGTAGGGAAACCGTGTCACACACGCCCCTCCCCCACCCTCTCCTCAGCTGATGCACCTGTCATAAGATGAGGGGAGCTGGCCGCTGGACTTTGTGTTGTATCCCCTGAAAGTGATGCATTAGGAGATACATGCTTTGCTGAATGTGTCTTTTTTTGTAGTTAGCTTTCAAAAGAAGAAAAAAACCCAACTTTTTACATTCCGTACCACTTCTCCCGAATAGCAAATAGTATATCCTGTTGTTTAATTATCAAGTGTTCTTTGTTTGTTTGTTTGCCAAGTATCAGTCTTTAGTATGATATGCAATTTAAATATATTGACAAGAAAGAACGGTCATGTACACTTTCTAAATAAGGCCACCCAAGTGGTGAATGAGCTCCTTTTGAAAGAATACTCTTAGTATCTCTTCCTAGGCAGCAGGTGGCAGTATGAATCCACCAGAATTCAGTAGTTAATGTAAAGCAAAAAATCAGAAAAAATGAAAAGAAAAATTATTTATTTGCTACATATTAGTCTTCTGACCTAATCAGTAAAAAAGTCATTATTCACACCACACTGGGCAATATGCACTGTAATTTTTAACAAATAATAGGAAACTGTTAATGTGTTCACAGGAAATACAGTTTTGTCTTGGGCTGCTGTGGTCATTTATCACTGCACTTTGTGAAATCACTCATTTGTTCTAATTTGAATGTAAATGACTCTAAGGTTTTACAAATAAGGTGACAGACTCACATAAATGTAATTGCAGGGTTCATCTCCCTCTTTTTATATATCACTCATTAGGTTATGAATTAAATACATCGTATTAAACCAGGGGCATGTCCAATGATGATATTGTAATGGCAAATTACTCTATGCTATTAGAGGTGTATTTTTTATTCATGGACATTAATTTGTCATTAAGCGGCATTAGTTTAGCACTTTTATGTGGAAGACGTGACCTGAAAGAGGAGACGTGCTGCTGTGATGGGAGAGGGAAGGGACACGCGCGCTCTAGGTAGAGCGTTTTATCACCGCCAGGAAAACAGGAGCATTTGTTTCATATTTCCTGCTTTTGTAAGTGTAAAAGATCATTTCACCCGATCGAAGGCGTTGTTCTGCTTACAGTGCGCGCATTTGGATCATCTAGTAAAGCAAAGCCAAAATTCTCACTATTAATCATTCCGAAGCCAGGAATGCGCAGGAGCGGGAGGGAGCCCGCGGCTTCCCGCCCTAAATCTCCCTGCTCTGTGACTGATGCGTATTAGTCATCCGTTGTCTTCATTTAGTTTTACACTAAATGGGCTACCATGAGAATTAGTCATTTTTCTCTCTTCAGTGAAGGTACAAAGGTTTCAAGAAAGTTATTCTCTCATGAGGGTATTAGGAGGAATTCTGGATGTTTTGTTCCTTTTTTTTTTTCATGAATGGANAGAATTAGTCATTTTTCTCTCTTCAGTGAAGGTACAAAGGTTTCAAGAAAGTTATTCTCTCATGAGGGTATTGGGAGGAATTCTGGATGTTTTGTTCCTTTTTTTTTTCATGAATGGGGATTTTACTGTTCTTTTACCAAGAATATATATCTTCCGCTTCCAATTTTGAGAAACACTGGATCCTTGAAATAGCTTCATAGAAGCTGCAAGTATCCAGCTGCTGCTTTTGCATCAATTTCCTCACGGGTTAACATGGTTGGAGAATGTCTTACTGACCTCAGTTTATGGCAGGGTTCTCGAAGGCAGCAACCAGGCCTAACTCCTGTCCATGTCTTCCTTCCCGTCTCATCATGTGAGCCCAGTATGTCTATTTGTCATCTTGGGTGGCCATACTGATAGGCCCCAGGCTGGGTGATTTAAACAACGGACGTTTATTTCTCACTGTTCTGGATGCTGGAAGTCCCAGGTTGGGGTGCCAGCATGGTTGGGTTCTGTGAGAGCCCTTTTCCTGGCTTGCCGATGGCCTCCTTGCTGTGTCCTTGCATGGTACAGAGGCGGCAGGCTCTCTGGTGTCTCTTCACGTAAGGACGCTCATCTTGTCACGTGAGCCCCACCCTCATTCACTCTTCTGAACTACCTCCTAATGACTTCCCAAAGGCCGCATCTCCACGTACCATCACGTGGAGACTTAGGGCTTCGGCACGGGAATTTTGGAGGGACACCGTTCAGTTCACTGCAGTGTGTGCTGAGGGAATGAATGTGCATCCATTCAGTAATTTTTTCCTGCTTGTTCAATAGTGAAATTGTATATTATGAGAGGAAAGTATATTAATAAGTCAGTCTTTCATTAGTTTTACTCATTGAATACATTTTTGTAAGCTGAAAATACTTTCTGTGGGGATTGCATTTGNAAAGTATATTAATAAGTCAGTCTTTCATTAGTTTTACTCATTGAATACATTTTTGTAAGCTGAAAATACTTTGTGGGGATTGCATTTANAATACATTTTTGTAAGCTGAAAATACTTTCTGTGGGGATTGCATTTGGCACTGAGGATCTTGCATATTTTACAGTATTATAATAGGGTTGTCATTTTTTAACTAAGTAATACTACAATGACTTATAGTAGGTTATCTCTTCCAAACAATGTATTACTATAATTTTAATTATTAAATTAACAGAATCTCCTAAACACATAATATATAGTGGGTGCTCTGAATAGAATAATTTATCTTCAAGGTTGAGAAGAAGTTAGAACTCATGCTCATTTTTCTCCAACACTGAACTATTTTTTTCCACATTAGATAAGACAGGTGATTGTATCAACATATATATTTAATATGCCCCTAATCAAATACACCAACCACATGCTGCTCCGTAGTTCACTGGAGCTGATACTCTTGTATTTGGAGAAAGTTAGAGTACAAAGTTCAGAAAATACATTACAAATGGTTTAATCTTCTGGATATTTTTTTAATCGGTGAAAATGATCAGAAAGGGTGGAAATGTATCAGTCCTAGTTAATCGTAGCTAACTACTGATTATTTGTTCTAATCGAGAGTGTTTGCTATCTGGCACAGAATATCATATTTGCCAAATATCATTAATATTTGGCTCTAATATCTATCATAAGGTCTTTTAGTAGCCATTTTAGGATCCCAGATAATTTTTTCATGTGCTATTAGGTTGACTTTTATTTCCTAAGTCCATACCAAAGGATGTCGGTAGTGACAGCCCAGAGGCATGCTGGCTGGCCAGGGAAGTCATTTTGGCATTTTAATTTATTTTGTGGATAATCTGAGGTTGACTCTATCATCCTTGTTTGTAAGTTTTTAATGAGAAAAAAAGATTGTCTTGAAGGATTTTTCTAATGCTAGTAATTTTTATTCTAAGTTAACTATTGCTAAGCTGCGCCAGCATGCTGGGATCGAGCCCTGCATCAGGCTCCCTGCTCAGCGGGGAACCTGCTTCTGCCTCTGCCCCTGCTCGTGCTGTCTCTCTCATAAATAAATAAAATCTTTAAAAAATAAATAAATAAAATAACTCTCAGCATATTTTTCTCAAAAGTAAAATGTTTCCAACGTTTTATTAATGCCAGAGTTCAGAATCCAGACACAAAGCACACAAATATCAATCTCATTTAATTCGATTTTTGATGCTTGGAAATTAGGGGCATTACAAGAAAATCTGGGCTTCGTTTGAGATATTCATCCTCCCACCCACCATCCACCTGCAGGTCTTTCTACCCGTAGTTAAGTGTCTTGCCCTTTTCTGTAAGGCTAAACAGCCTTTCTGCTCCTTACTCTATCAGGAGCCTTCTGTGTTTCCTGTGGTTTCAATGTCCCCTTCTCCACTGGCTCCTTCCTTTCGGTTTTAAAATAGGATCAATAAGATGGGAGAAACTTTTCTTCCTCTGTCAGTATCGCAGCCCTCTTCCATTCACTACCAAACTGTGATCAGCGCCTGCACTTCCTTATCTTCCATTCACTCTTCAATCCTATTGAACTCAGTCCTCTGCCTCATTACTCCTCAACAGCTGTCCAACAAAGGTTCCCAAAGCTGCCTAATTATCAAACACAGTGGGCCCCTTGTGGTGTCTTAATGTGACTGCTCTCCAGCATTTCCACACTGGGAGCTCCACTCTCTGCTACAGTTTTCTTTTCTCAAGACTCTCTCCTAATTCTTCTTTTCATTCAGATCCTATATAAGTTCTTCTTTGAGCAGCTCCTTGACTCCCCCCGCCCCGCCCCCCGCTCCGCGCACAGTGGCTCCACGCTGGTAGTCTTCCAGGGTGCTGTTCACACCATATTGTGTTGATTTACTTCTCTCTCTCCCCATGGTATAAGTTCATGTCCCAGAGTTATGTGACCTTGGGCAAGCTACTTAACTGTTTTGCCCCCACTCCTCATCTGTAAATATAGATATGGTACCCAGCATACAATCTACCTTTTCGGATGTTGGAGGATTCAGTGAGATAGTGCATGTAAAGTATCCTACTTGCAGTAGGTGCCCTGGAAACCAGAGCCAATAAAATGGAATGCTTCACTTGTGAATTCCTCTATTAGTTCTACTGTTATTTTCTTACCTGTTTCCCTCACTCTTGTCTTCCTTCATTCCTGCAAATGTCAGCAACTTTACTACCTACCTTCAAATGACAACATATTGGACAAGTCTGTTCCTGAAAATTTTGAAAGTGATCACCATTCTGTAAAAGGTGTTTTTTCTTTCAGGCACTTCTCTTTGATTTTGTAGAAGGGCATGCATTGTTTTAGGAAAACAAGTTGCAAATAATTTAAATGAACCATCGTTTTCTCCTTGCCTCTGAATTGTGAAAACAGCACACTGAAATTGTACTTTAATAAATAGTAAAATCAATACTTTTTTTTAAAGATTTTATTTATTCATTTGACAGAGAGAGAGGCAGTGAGAGAGGGAGCACAAGCAGGGGGAGTGGGAGAGGGAGAAGCAGGCTTCCCGCGGAGCAAGGAGCCCTATGCAATGCGTTGCAGGGCTCCATCCCAGAATGCCGGGATCATGCCTTGAGCTGAAGGGAGATGTTAAACTGAGCCACCCAGGCGCCCCTAAAATCAATACTTTTGAAAGTAACACATTACATTGGTATTAATGCTTTGTAGTTAGGTAGTTTTGTTTTATTGTTTCTCCTGCCCTTCCTGTAAATAAAACATCTTGCCCCTTTCTCATATACAGAATCCAAGGAAAAAAATGGAAAAAATCCTTCACTTCTAGCTTAGTGCTTAGTAGCTGCTTAAAAACCCATGTTTGTGCGTGATCCTTCTGCATGTGCCGTGAAAGCTCCCTGTGATAGGAACACTTTATAATATAGTTGCATGGTGTCCTGAGATCTCCTGACTAGGGAAAATGAAAGCAGTGCATTTGTCTAAAGGAAGGAAAATGTAAGTTATTCCTTACTAGAAGACTGCTATTCACATGCGCACCTCCCTCCAGCTGTCTTTCCTTCCTAGACTTCTCCATCACCCCTTTCTCATTCTCTATCCACAAATGTCCTTTAGAGCAACTTTCTGGGCTTTTCCCACATTGAGGGATGTGTGCTCAGGTCCTGGGAGAATGATTGCTTGTCTGTATCATTAATTCAGCTCTAGGTACCCTGGTGTCAGCCCCATGCCTTCAGTATAATGTTTGCTTACTTCCAAGGCTGGGATGAGGGACCAGGAATTAGCTCTGCTGCAAGAATATACGTATGTACATATTACATACATACGTGCATATATATGTATGAGTTATTACATATGTAATATGTAATATTCTTTACTCAGATGCTCAGATGTGTACTACATATTGGTGGTTCTTAAATTTGACCATATGTGGACTCACCTGAATGGCTGGTTAAAACAGACTCCTGGCCCCACCACCAGAGTTTCTGATTCAGGAGGTCTGGCAAGGAGACTGAGAACCTGCGTTCTAACAAGCTACCAACTGAACGTGATGTTACTGGTCTGGGACCACAGTTTGAGAACCACTGCGTTAGATGCTGTTGCCACACCATGGCACATTAGTCACATGCCCAGTAAATCACTGCTCTTTGGATTTCAGAAGCATCATCATATTCAGATGAATTCAAACTGGTCCTCTTTTGTACTTATAAAAATACCGATGTTATGTATCCTTCACAGCATCCAAAATATAAAAAGTCAAAACAATGCAAATTTGAAACAAACAAACAATAAAAAAGCCTTCCAACCCTCATTTTTATGGATGATATTGGCTAAGTCTATATGGATAACTGGCAGATTATCAAAAGTCTTCAGAATTGGGCTAACTTTCACCACTGATTTTGTGTACCGGAGCTAAGTAAGGAAATAGATCCTAATTAGTTCTATGCTGTTCCTTAAAAAATGTTAACCTGATTTTGTCTCTCATAGTTCAAAAAAAGTTGATGGTTACTGAAATTTTCGTTATAAAGCCCTACTTGCACAGATAGACTATTTTCAATTAAAGAAAGAAAAGTATGTGTCCATTAAGTTCCTCTCTAGTCCGTAGTTCAGTGGTAATTGCTTGATGTGCTGAGCCAGCTGTAGGAAACTTTGCAATAGCATTTTGTAGCACATGGTGACGGGGGCTGGAATTATTCGTTATCGACGTGGCCATGTCTCCGTGCTTCCTTCCTGGATTTCCAGCTTACTACAGACTTTCCCAAGGAACAATATAAAATTATTCATGAGCCTTAGATATTATGCATACAACTGATTATGAAAATGTATTAGTAACCTAATTGTGGAATTCCTCTGTTATACACCACAAATATATTTAAATAGGCCTTCAAAGGCTCCCAAGAATTAGAACACATTGAGGTTTTTTTCCCCTTGTAGTTTTTTCAATTGATGCTAATATTTTGTTTTAGTTGAATCAAAATGTATCATATACATATTTATATAAATATAAGAATATATGGTCGCATATAGTTGCCCAGATATATGTGTATGCTTATATACAAATATACTTCTATCTCTCTGTATATTTATGCAGAGATAAAAATAAGGTATACCAGATAACAATATCTGCTTTTATGGTATTTTATTGTATCACAAGTAATTTGGGCTGCATTGTCAATGAATGGCTTGTTTTTTCTTTCATAAAAATTAACTTTACCCCATCGACCCTGATACAAAATATTATAGAGAAAACTCACAGTTCCCTTTGCATACATGATGTACATGGTAATCTTTTTCCCTACATGATTCATCCCAAGGCTATTAAAATGTTTGGGTTTTGTTTATACGGTTGTTTGTTTCAACATATTCCAAAGGGCCAGCCTTTCCCCACACACCCAAAACAAAGCCCTTCGTGCTGCTTCCTCGACTCCTGGAGTGTCGGTCGTTTCTGCAGCACCAGGTCCTGTAGTCACGTAATACCTTGATTTATAACTAGGTTGTAATCCAAATAGGAAACAGGTGGAATCACAACTGGGTATGGTGCCTTGGATATTAATGGCCTGGCTCAGCAGTAGAATTTCTAAAGCTGTATACACTTTTTTTTTGCCTTAATTATGCATTCATTAAAAGCTTTTATACCCAACAGAATAAAGTAAATATTTTTTGATCTCCATAGTGTGCTCCCAGACTGTAGATTTGCACAGCAGGGTCTTGATAATCTGAATAAATTGTATTTCCCCAAGGAGTTTATCTTTCAAAGAAGGTCATAAAGAAATGTAGCTCTTCCATCCTTAGATTTCTTCATGTGCCTTTTCTGCTATATGTAATATAGAGCATGGGAACCAGAGCATATTTTAGTAATACATATGTGGTGATGGTCCAGTATGAAGTCTCAATCTGTTCTTTATCTCTGGTGAAGTCTTTCGTAAATACAAAAGAAATGAGTGATTTTACATGACCGCTATGATTTTTGCTGACACATGTAGAAAAATTAAGACCACAGTAGACATTCAAGTGTTTTCTTCCCTTCTCCCAGTCAGTGAATAAAATTTATGGAATACTCAAAGTTATAGCTTAAGCCCTGTTAATAGCATTTTACAAAGAGCATGGTGATAACAAGATAGCTACTGTATGTTGACCACCTTCTGTGTGGAAGACACTTTACATGTACTTTTGGGAATCCTTACCACAGATCGCTTTTGCCATTTTTTAGTTGAGAAAATTAGACTCAGAGAGGTTAATCATTTGTTGAGGCCATCCAGATGGGTCCGCCTCAAATCACGTGCTTTACCCACACCTCCAGACTGAAGATGCAACCAGTTCCTTGTCACCACGACTTAAGACCTAGTAAAAGAGACAAGGAAAAGATAAAATTATAAACACAAGTATGCACAACAAGTTGAGCTTATAATTTTTCTGAGTCATGAAGAGTAAGATGACAAAGCACCTGATATTGAAGGATAGCCTAAAAATAACATATGATTGTGAAAATTTAGACAATAGATTTTCTTTCTCTCTTTGGGCTGCCGTATTTATCTCCGGTGTGGCTAACATTCTAGGCATGTACTTTAAAAATTTCTTAATTAAGGGTGCCTGAGTGACTCAGCCAGTTAATCGTCCGCCTTCAGCTCAGGTCATGGTCCCAGGGCTCTGGGATCGGGCCCCGCGTTGGACTCCCTGCTCAGTGAGAAGCCTGCTTTTCCCTCTCCCTCCACTGCTTCCCTGCTGCTTGTGCTCTCTCACTTGATCTCTCTCAAATAAAATCTTTTTTAAAAGTCTTAATTATTTAAATATTAAAATATTTCATAAATATATTAAATATTTAATAAAATATTAAAATATAAATATTTTAAGGAGCAGGATAATGTATGTTTTATTATAAACTAAGAAATGAAATCCATAAGAGTTGACTTTTTAAAGGTCTGACATTTTTTCTTACCTACCCACTATTCATCAATCAAAATTAAAAGCTGTGAAGACAGAGAGGAAGCTCTAAAGTACAGATACAGTGTGTACCTTTATGCACAGCTGGGGAGAAAACTATGTAATCACTGGCAAAGGGTTAAACAAATGATACAAGTAGCTCCTGGCATTAGAAGTAAGAAGAGGGGACAGTCCTTCCATCTAGAAGGGGCTGGCTTGCTGGCTTTCTCAGGAAGTGGAATCTGATCTCGGCTGTCCCTCTCCTCTGNTATAAATTATTCTTTCTGAACTGTGTAATAGGAGGCACCGGCTTTACAGAACTTTCCTTTTTTTTTTTTTTTTTGAGAGTGTATTTACTTATTTGAGAGAGACAGAGGGAGTGAGAGAGAGCATGAGGCAGGGAGAGGGAGAAGTCAACTCCCCACTGAGCAGGGAGCCTGGATGCAGGATCATGGGATCATGATCCGGGCTGAAGGAAGATGCTTAACCAACTGAGCCACTCAGGCGCCCCAGAACTTCCCTTTTCTTACAAGCTTTTTAAAGTCTGTTGAATGAGAGTCTTTGAATGCTTCACAAACAATGTTGGCAAACAGCTGGACATTTGTGTATCTTTGGTTATCACTAAATGCCAAGAGAGATAAAGTTCTTTTACAACATTCTGGGAAGGGGAAAAAAAAAACAACCCAGGATGTGAAGTCAGAAGAACCAAGATTCACTATAGAGGCTGGGCCTGATGCCTCTGGCATCACAAGTGGGCTTTCCACCATATTTATCAGTTGCATGAAAAACCTGCTGTGTGGTTTGCATCAGGAGAGAATTACTTATGCTCAAATCAAATATTTGAGAGCACCTTTCTTAGTTAATTGTAGGAGATCTGTTTATTTGCCCAACTGTAAAATCATACCTATAAAACTGTCATTTCTACTTTCCATTTGAAGACATGGGTGTGCTTTTAAAAAAATGGGTTGCTTTTTAAAATTCATAATCCAACAAGTATTTTTCAATTGCAATCTGTGATAAAGGCATTATGATTAGCATTGTACAGGGTGCAAAAAATCATAAGACGCACACCTGTTTTTGCTAGTTACTAGAAACATTTTTACTTGTTGGAAGATAATGTGCATGAGTAGCTTGGAGACAACTTAGTTGGTATGTTACAGGGGACTTGAAGTAGGAAGCATTAGGATTCAGCCAGTGACAAAGGGCTTCATATTTATTATATCTGACTTGGTACTTGGTCTCTATAAGCAGCCAACACAATGTTTTAATTTAACTTGTAGTTAATATTGCTAAAACTCAAACCATGCTAGTTTTATATGAAGAGTGGGTATATCAAGCTCTTTGGGTTAGATTTGGGAGTAATTTCTTTTTTTTTAAATTCTTGACTTCCATAACAAGGGTGGCTTCTCATTTACAGGGGTTCTCAAAATATGATGTAATGTCAACATTTCATAATAGAACTTTAAGTTTCGAGTATGCTGTTACATGACGGTCATAGAAACTGCTCTGTCTCCTGGTCATCTTTATCTGTAGTCTTGTCATGTAGTAATTCAGGTGACATTTTGAAGGGCATCAATAATTGGATATGAAAGATCATAACTATAATAGTGAAACACAGCATTGTTCAGATAGTCCCATCTGTTGAATGTTATTACCTAGAAAAATCTGAAATCTTGTTCAATTTGGTCATTTTGGAAGGAGAAACTTCAGGAAATCAAATGGCATTACTTTTATTCTGACCTTGAGAGAAGTTTTTTATAATCTTAAACACAAGTCATAATTTTCCATCCTGCTACAGGTTGCTGATGCTTATTTTTATTTCACAAGTCAGTAATGTTCTCAGAACTCGATGAAGCAAGAGAAATCAGTGTTAGTAAGGCCATGTTTTGCATGGTATCCTTAGCATTAAATCAAACCCCATCCATCAGATTTCCAAATCTTGTCAGCTTAACAAGGACTCCTAGATTTGTGGGGCAGACGTTGGGGCTAGTCTACAGTAGATGCGATCACAAGATGACAGATATTTTCTGTGTTCTGTATAATTCTTGGGCCAGGGCTATGATTACACTGCGGTGCTGGGTGGGCAAGGAGATTACTGTTACTGACAGGCTAGGAGATGCATGGGTGTGGCTAAAACAAAGATAGACTGTACATTAGAAATACGCATGATTGACTTGCAACTTGTGTCGCTGTTGGCACACATCAAGACGCATCTCTTGGCTGTGACATACGTAAGCCAGGCTGTGGGTTATGTGCAGAGACTATGCAGACCCCAGCTGTAAGGCTGCATACACATTTCTCTCCCATTCAAGAAACTGTATCGGAATGCAAGGGAGTTCAGCGATAGCTTAAATCTGCTCAGAGTTGTAAAATAAAGAAAATCTTGTATGAACTTTGGTCGCTAATTATTAGTACTTGCTTAGTTGAGTTAGAGAGATAGACTTGCTAATACAACAGCCGATCGCTATGCTACAGATGAGAAGAACCCCACCGGGGCACATCAGGAAGGCTGACACTCATCATTCTCTTGCTACCCTCCTGGCTTGGGAAGAGTGGTGGAAGGGCCACAGGGTCCCCAGGCTGTGCTGCTTTCTCCCACTCATGTCCTCACCGCCTAATAATTTGCCTCAAAAGTGTAATCACATTTAAATTTTAATCACTTTATTGTGTGTTCAGCTTTCAATTAAAAACTGTTTGCTAGTACAGTTGGAAGATTCCACAATAACATTCAAAACATGTAAACAAAATTTTATTGGAATGTTAATAAAATATATATTTTAATAAACAATTAAAAACCTAAAAAAATGTAATCACATTTGAATATAACCCCAAATAAAACAGTATTTACTTTCTTCATGCCTTCTTTTCTCTGCTACCTTCTGTAGTTAATCTGGGGAATAACCATTTTAGTGACTTAATTAGGGGAATAGTCCACACAGAAAGACTGAATTTGGGGAATATATAAGGTTTAAGAATTATTGCACTTTAAACACCAGCATTTATTCCATAGCTAGTATAGTAATTGGGACACATTTTATGGCTCTTCTTCTGTTATTTAACTTGTCACCCATGCTATAAGAAACAAATAGAAGGGAAGAGAGAAGCCAAATAACCCTAAACCAAAGGAAAATAAATACTATTTAAAAAGATTCCCCAAAGAACAACAATGTATGCACCATAATTCTGAATAGAAACTAAATTTCAAGTGAGAAGCAGTGTGACAGAAATGAAATGTTTTTAGAAAAATAAAAAAGATTGTCCTTTTACTCAAGAGAGTTTCTTGTTGCTGAGCTATAATTTCTATTCAAAATCACTGCCTCTACCTGGGTGCTTGGATTTTGAAGTCATAAAATGTAGGAGAATGGTGACAATCTCATAATTAGGACAAAGTATCATTTGCGAAGGTACTTTGATCTGAATAGCCAATTGTTAGAGGAAATAATTCTCTCTTGGACCAAAAAAGAAATTTTGGGTGGATTGCAATATATTTTTTTCACAGCGGAGCTGTTACATTGCACTCATCCATTAACACTTTCAACTCCAGTCATGATGACAAGTTTTTCCACTTGGGAAACTGAATGGCCACAGGATTTGCTTTTATGTGTATGTGTAGGAAGGACAGAAACAGAAGGGAAGGGAGGGAGGCCAATGAGTATGAAAAGTAGGCCGATTTGGATGATGTTCAGAATTGGATAGATAGGTTGGAAAGACATGACGTGTTCTGTTTTGCTTGATTTTAAGTAAACAGAAAAAGCTCATGGACATTGTTTCTTATGTGTTCACACCTGTTCCCTGCTAGATACGAGGGACACAATGTGATCCTTGGCACAGGGAGCTTAGATTTAGTAGAGGGAGGCTGATCTATAATGAAAGGGCACTTAGAGTGGCAAGTGCCCGGAATCTGCAGAGGGCAGGGTGGAGGCACAAAGAAGGAAATGGTCAGTTCGACCTGAACCAGGGGAAGCTGGAAAGATGAAATGGGTTCATTTATTCAAGTGTGGCTTGAGCCCCTACCTAATGTGCCTGGCACTGTTTTAGGTACCAGGGATAAAGCAGTGAATAAAATAGGTCCTTCCTCCCATAGAACATACTTCATGGGACTTGGGGGACAAACACATTATAACTAAGTAGGCAAATAAATGCAGAAGATAATTACAGATAGTGGTAAGTACGAAAAGCAAATCAAATGGAGTAATGTGGAGGATAACGGAGAGGAAGGGGGGTGTGCTAATTTAGATAGGATGTTCAGACAGAACAATGGAAACATGATTTTTCATCCATAGGAATTCTGCATATATTGTTTCCTCTGTTGAGAATATTCTTCCTGCAGTCCTATCACCATTCTGTTTTAAAATGCAGGTTTTATTATTTAGGTATGGTGAAGTCAACAGATCAGGGAACAACTGTCATTGAAAAGATACTTTGTTATAGTTCCCAAGAGGAGGGGGGCGCAGAATAGCCTCAGGAAAACAGGGGGGAGCACCTGGGTTGGTCAGGAGGTAGAAGGAACAAGGGGAAAGCATGGGCAAGAGGCCTTTATTGTGGCTTCTGTGGGAGAGGCAAGACAAAGTAGGGTATGCGGGCTTAGGATCGTCTAGTTTGAATACTTGAAGCAGGCTCTGGGACATATGGGTTGTCTCTAATTGTCCAGTACTCGGCCCTGGGATGATTAGGGAATAGCCCAAGAGGAATATTGCCTCTTGGGGTATAGGAGCCAGACACAAGGTGCACTCTTGAACAAGTTGTTCACTATCTCTAAAAACTGGCTAGTCCTGGGAGGGGCAGTCTCCAAGTCAGTGACACCCTGAAGGCCAGAGCATCAAGAATACAGAAATAAGAAATTATAGTTAATACTCATCCCCACCCCACCCTTTGCTAACATCTGCTCTTCTTTTAGCTATCAGCTCCATGTGGCTTCTCAGAGAAGCCTTTACTAACTTTCTACTCCAGGTCAAATCACCCATTATGGGCATTTACAGCCCTATATTCTACCCTTTGTAGCCTTTACCTCAATTATAATTTTTCATTTATTTGTAATACATGTTGCTCTTCCAACAGAGTATACACTCTGGGAAGCTTGGAACTTGCCGGTTTTTCCTCATCTTTATGTTGCCAATGCCTGATATGGTCCTAGAACATGATGTGAATGTGTAGCCCATTGAAACGGCTGAAGCCAAGCCACAGTGGGTGGGTTATTACCCTTTAGGTTAAGAAGGTCATCAAGGTGTGGATCATGGAAGGCTATGCGGTGTTACTGAGTTTAGACTTTCAACCATAAGCAAACGGGACCCCACCAATGGTTTCTCTCTGTCTCTCTGTCTCTCTCTCTCTCTCTCTTTTTAATTGAAGTATAGTTAACATATAATGTTAACTTAGTGTCAGGTGTACAACATAGTGATTCAGCAAGTCTGTATGGTATACTGTGCTCATCCCAGGTGTAGCCACCGTCTCTCACCATAAACACTGTTACAATGCCATTAACTCTATTCCCTGTGCTGTACATTTCATCTCTGTGACTTATTCATCCTATAACCGGAATCCCATATCCACCACTCCCCTTCGCCCATTTTGCCCATCCTCTTACTCCTCTTCCCTCTGGAAAGCATCAGATTGTTCTGTACTTATGAGTCTGTTTCTGCTTTTTGTTTGCTTCTTCATTTGTTTTGGTTTTAGATTCCACATAGAAATAAAATCATGTGGTATTTGTCTTTGTTGGACTTGTTTCACTTAGCATAATGCTCTCTAGGTCATTCATGTTGTCGCAAATGGCAAGATCTCATTTTTTTAAATGGCTAAGTAATATTTCAGTATGTGTGTGTACCACATCTTCTTTATCCATTCATGATTGTTTCTGTATCTTGGATTTGTAAATAATGCTGCAATAAACATAGGGATATATATATCTTTTCAAATTAGTATTTTCTGGTTTTTTTGAGGGGAGTGTAAATAAATACCCAATAGTGGAATTACTGGATCATATGATATTTCTACTTTTACTTTTTTGAAGAACCTCTGTACTGTTTTGTACAGTGGTTGCACCAATTTACATTCCAACCAGCCATTCACAAGGGTTCCCTCTTCTCCACATCCTTGGCAATACTTGTTATTTCTTGTCTTTTTGATACCAGCCATTCTGTCTGGTGTGAGGTGATGTCTCATTGTGGTTTTGATTTGCGTTTCCCAGCTGACTAGGGATGTTGAGCAACTTTTCTTGTGATTTTTGGCCCTCTGTATGTCTTTTTTGGAAAAATGTCTGTTCAGGTCATTTTTAAATCAGATTATTAGGGTTTGGGGTCTTTCTTTCTTTCTTTCTTTTCTTTCTTTCTTTCTTTTTTTTTTTTGGTTTTCAGTTATATAAGTTCTTTATATATTTTGGGTATTAACCCCTTATCACGTATATCATTTGCACATATCTCCTATTCAGTGGGTTGCCTTTTCATTTTGTTGATGGTTTCCTTCTGTGTGAAATTTTTTTATTTTGCTGTAGTCCCAACAGTTTATTTTTGCTTTTGTTTCCTTTGCCTGAGAAGGCTTATCTAGAAAAATATTGCTGAGGTTAATGTCAAATAAATTATTGCCTATGTTTTCTTTTCGGAGTTTCATGCTTTCCCGTCTCAGATTTGGATCTTTAAGACATTTTGAGTTTTACCTTTGTGTGTGGTATAAGAAAGTGGTTCAGTGTCATTCTTTTGCATGTGGCTGTCCAGTTTTCCCAACATTACATATTGAAGAGACTGTCTTTTCTCCATTGTATATTCTTGCCTCCTTTGTTGTAGATTAATTCATCGTATAAGTGTGAGTTTATTTTAGGGCTCTTTATTCTGTTTAATTGATCTATGTGTCTGTTTTTGTGCCAGTACTGTCCTGTTTTGATTGCCATAGCTTTGTGTAGTGTATCTTTAAATCTGGGATTCTGATACCTCCAGCTTTGTTCTTAAGAGTGCTTTTGCTGCTGGAGTCTTTGTAGTTCCCCATAAATTTTAGTATTATTAGTTCTAGTTCTGTGGAAAGCCCAGTTGGTATTTGGTAGGGATTGCATTGCATCTGTTAGTTAGCTTTAGGTAGTAAGGGCATTTGGGCACCATTTATTCTT